>NC_137819.1:46008853-46048853 GCF_963921795.1 Nannobrachium achirus | reverse complement strand
ATAAAAAAAGTTACATGGTATAACTTTAAAGTAGAATTGGACTCAAGTGTTGGTCGGTGTGTCACTCACAGTGTTCTCTACGTCTGAAAGAGCATCTCTGTCCTTCATCACTTCACAGAACCTCTGGAACAGATCAGTACGAGTCGATGGGGGAAGTTCTGCCAGTGGGGACAGATACTCTTCCGGGTTTTGTAACTCTGACAAATCTACAGAGTGACATGTAAAGATGACATGGTCATTAACATTCGAATTGTACAAAACATTTGCCAAACCATTATCTCACCACCCTGAAACCATCTACGCCTGAATAACAGTCAGCTATTCCACACCCCCTTCACTTTAATTCCGTCACTCATACTTAGGTATGAGTACAGTATATTAGGTTTTCTAATATTTTGTGGTAAAACGTGAGATGACAAATTCTGTGAGTTGGCTGACCACCATCTTCAGTATGAAGATGACAATTGACAAAAGTAAAAAAATATTATCATTAAATATCATTAAACAAGTGTTACACGGCGTTATAGTATGAATAGTACTGTAATCATTTATTGGTCGCCTCTTGTCTTGATTGTTTAAATATGATGTCATGGGTCGCTATGCTTGATAACAGCCCAAAGCTTATTGATACAGGGTACTCAATGAATTTGTTATTGAGTTTGTAACAGGCTTGGGTTTCGAGCTCCATTCCTGCTCATACTCCATCCTTCTCTCCCCCCTTCCTCCCCATTGGTGTGTATCAAAACACCATCTGGGTTAAGATAAGACCCGCCCCCGGAACAGTGGCGTAGACAGAATCGAACCGGCGACTGGGCCTGAGTCGCGCGGCGCGCGAAAAAAAATCCATGTTTTTCGGGTCGGATCGGGTCTTCTGGTGCGATTTGGGTCGGGTTTGCATGATTAAATAATCAATTCATGCGTGGCGTCCACTAGTGATGCGCGGGTCATTCCAGCCGTGCAAAAACAGAATGGCATATTAGAGAAGAAGCCGGTAACATGACGGCATGAGATGCTTATTTTAATTGACAACACTCCTGTTAGTATAAGACTATACACACGGAGCACAACGCTAATGTAGGCTATCACAGAGAGATATTGCAGACTGACCCAGTAGCCTAGTCACTGGTGCAAGACAAAATAAACAACTATGAAGAGAAAAGACCGAAATGTTTAATTGTACCGTCAACTTTTTATCAGAGCTCTGACGCTTCTCCCTCTCCCACAACAAAAACAGCCAAGCCAGCAGAACGTAATTAACCAGTCTCACTCACCTATTGCTGCTTTCAAACGCTGTGTATTGTTTTAAGTCCCAGGAGCATGGTTTCATATCATGAATATGAACTTTAGATTAGTCAAAAAGCTTCAGTATAATCCACGTGAATCCTGTATACATTGTGCAGGCTGCAACAACTCTTGACAAGTAGCCCAACACGCTTAAGCATTTCCTGTAACGGTGGATTTCAAAATAAGACCCTGCCGTAATATGATGATATAAGCAATTGGTTTTATTTTTATGTCTACTTACAGGAAGTAAATGGACTAAATTCGAATTACATGACACACTAGCGACTATCATCAAAATGACTTAATATGCTATAAAAAATATAATATATGTAATAAAATAAAATAAATAAAAATAAAATATATATATATATATATATATATATATATATATTTTTTTTTTTTGGGTGGGCACAAAAACGAAATGGGTGGGCCTAGGCCTAGTCAGGCCCACCCATGGCTACGCCCCTGCCCCGGAAGCTTGTGAATGGCTGAACCGGAGGTAGGGAGCGCTCCGCTGTGTTGGACCTCGCGGAGGTGCCGAAAGTTGGGGGACAAAGATTTACAATTCTGGCCCCCTGGTTTACAACTTCTAACAGTGCTGAGTCGACAGTGCAACCTTCGCAACGCTCGACAGTCGACACGTCGACTCGCTCGCTACTGCTCGCTCGGCGGTGTCTCGTGTGGATCAAGGCTGCCTGAGACGGCGGTGTTGTCATATCGCACATGAGTGAGTGAGTGAGTGAGTGAGTGAGTGAGTGAGTGAGTAAGTGAGTGAGTGAGTGAGTGAATAGACACGTACCGGTACCATGATCGCCATCAAAGATGGAGTCTGGCTCAATGTCAGATCCGTAATCCCATGGATTTTTGAAAACTACACACATAAACACACATGTGCACATCAGCGACATAAAACAACAGGCACACGTATACAGCATAGACACATACAAACATGTACAGAAAGACATACCGTAAACAAGAATTGAGAACCATCAAAATAAATAAAAATGATAAAACACCGAGGCCAACTCGGTGCTCACAGGAGACAAAAAAGAATTCTCGCCCCGATGAACAGGTTGGCTTTTTTATAGAATAAACTTTGTTTTAACTTTACCTTCTCTCCTCCATATTGTTTGAGCAATATTTAAATAACCCATCAAGACCTGAGTCTAAAAAAGGCTTCTAAATTCTTATGGTTTTCTGAAAAACTTGGGCTTCTATATCAGTGGTGCTCAAACTTTTTAGTGTCAAGGACCCCTAGAATAATATGTATTTGACCGCGGACCCTCATCTCAAAATAATTTGTTCCAGGGACCCCCTGGAAGAAAAGATTTGAGTTACAAATGTTTGCTTTAAGAAATATATATTCAAAGATTTGCACAAATTGTCATGATATAGAAGATCTACAAGCTCATAGTGCTGCACTCGGTGCCACGCTATGAGCTTGTACAGTATCTGCTATTTTTTAACTAAAGTAAAAAAAGAATGGTTAAAGTGGTCAACTGAATGGGATAAAAAGTGATTTAGTGATAATTAAATAGTAATCAGCAAGCTCAATAAAAAAAAGTATTTATTATTATGTAATACCGTAATAATATTACAAATAATACAATAATAATTTTGTACCAACTCAGTGGCCTTGTGGTTACAGTGTCCGCCCTGACTGGTAGGTCGAGGTTCGATCCCCAGCCGGGTCATACCAAAGACCCTTGTACAGTACATCAAGCTGCCTCAAGCAACAAAATCAGAGATAGGCTCCTGCCCTATGGGCCTCATGGCTCGGCAAGGCTAACTTAATAGTTATAAGTAATTTTGTCGCCAGACACACACTAACCAAGGTCACCAGAGTCCCTGATGTTTAGTTCCCGAACTCCATAGGCGAGCACTGTGCCAGCACCGATGGTCATGGAATGGGTTTTGACCTTCTGAACTCTGGCATCAACAGTGTCCTCCACATCAATCTGAGAACAGGCACACGCACGCGCACGCACGCATGCACACACACACACACACACACACACACACACACACACACACACACACACACACACACACACACACACACACACACACACGTGACATATCAAGCGTCCACAGCACCAGTGGTTCTCAACCTGTGGGTCGAGACCCCTAGGGGGGTCCCCACATGTTTTGTTTTGTTTTATGTATATAAGAAGTTATCAAAAATTGGCCAAATTATAAAATAATATAAGAAAGAGTTTTTTTTTTGCACAATAATAATCTTTATTTCTTTATTTTATATATTTTTCCTTCTTTTTTTGTCATAAAGACTGACTGACGTTATCTGGCTGCATTGTATGATTCAACTAAAAATGTTCTAGTATATAAAAACACATAATCGCAACAATCCTTGAATCTCAAAATCGCAATATAATTAAGAATCACAATATAAATCGAACCGGTGCCCTAGGTATCGAGATCGTATCAAAATCGGGGGGGGGGGGGGGGGGGGGGGGCACAGCCTGCACTACCCATTCACACACTCGGCCTCCATGCTCATCACCATTCTGTTCTTCACTGTAAACCCTCCTCCACCCATGCGATGCCGGTTCTCAAAGATTTCCCAGTTGTCGGTGGTGGTGACGACTCTCTCCGTCAGCATGGCCAGAACATATGGACACTTTGGCATCTTCTTGGCATTCTGCACCTTCCGCACCAGCTCGTGTCGCATGTCACACCTGGCACAGAGCAGGTACAGTATTAGGGCTGTCCTCGACTAAAAGGAATTCGTAGTCGACTTTTGTCAAGAATTTGTTTTGATACTTTCATCAACAAATTGGTCAAATGTGAGTTTCTGCCTTTGTCACACTTTGCATGTCACACCTGGCACAGAGCAGGTACAGTATTAGGGCTGTCCTCGACTAAAAGGAATTCGTAGTCGACTTTTGTCAAGAATTTGTTTTGATACTTTCATCAACAAATTGGTCAAATGTGAGTTTCTGCCTTTGTCACACTTTGTAATATTTGATATTGTTTTGTTTTGTCTTGTTGTATGGTTAATGTATGTGTGTGTGTGTGTGTGTGTGTGTGTGTGTGTGTGTGTGTGTGTGTGTGTGTGTGTGTGTGTGCGTGCGTGCGTGCGTGCGTGCGTGCGTGCGTGCGTGCGTGCGTGCGTGTGATATGTGTGTGCGCGAGCGTGGCTGTGTGCGTGTGTATACATCAGTCAGCAAAACAAAAGGATTTAAATAGGCTTGACTCCAACCTGTGTTTTTTGGGCAGCTTCCCTACATTCACCGTCTCTTTCTTGACCGTGACAGAAGATACGTTGAGTTCACCGGAACCTCGTCCCTCCAGCCTGGCACTGACCATTTGTGTAAACTTGGCCCTCATGCTCCCGGTGTTTTCGTACTCATATGTCCCCTTGTAAGGACCGAAGACTCTCTCATTACCACCTGACAGGAGAAAATGAGAAAATACACGTGTGCATACGTGCGTGCGTGCCATGCATGACTGTGAATATACATGGGGCAGTGGGCAGTAATGCTGTGTACTGTACGAGCAGGCCTGTTTGTCTGACTTTTTTATATCCCCAAACGAGATCACAACGAGTCACAAATTATTCAACATTTTTCAAACCCTTTCAAGATTCTTTTGTACAGTGTGTACACTGTGAGCTTGTATACCTCCTATTTTTGAATAGTCAACGCAAAAATCTAAAATGAAAGAGATGCAGATTTCCGGTTTTAATGGGTTTACAAAACATTAAAAGAAAGGTAATTTTACAGGTATATCTTACACTAAATAATTCTGATTCAAAATTACTTTATTTAATCATCTACGTTTTACCTGTGGGTCAGGGGTCCCCAAAATGATTTTGGGGGTCCTCAGATGATTAGCTTAATTATGTGCAATGTTGTTTTCTCACTCAACACTAAACAAACCAACGTACAGCATAAGTGTATACAAGGTATCTGCACATTTCTAAAGTGACAAAACTTAAACACCATAGAACTGAGTTACGGTAAACAGAAATTTTACAAAATATAAGGCCTCAACTCTTACAACTCCAAGTGCTCGTCAAGGTGGGGTGGGGTCCCCAGTTCAAAATCTATCTCGCCTGGTTTTTCGGGCACGTCCTGTTTTGGCGACATAGCGTTAAGGCGACGTTTAGGCGAAATACAAGTGTACCAACGCTTTTTCGCCTAGTTTCTTTTCTTTTAGGAAGCCACTGATTTACACTCACTAGCAAACTTGTTCTAATAATGTGCAGTGCATTGCAGCGTGCCTGCTTGTTACCCTTAATGTAAATATTAAGCCACACTGTGGCTTGTGAAAGTGTTTCAATTGTAGGCTACGTTGATTATTAAATAATAAAAATAACAACGTGCGCTGCGCTGGACGTCTGACACAGTGACTCGCTCATTCATTCTGCAAGTTTCTGCGCCTGGAAAATAGCAGATCTACAAGCTCACAACGTGTCGCGGATGCGAGGCGTTGTGAGCTTGTAGATCAGCCACTTTTGTCAGCCACTTTTGTCACGGAACACGCCACAATGAAAAAGTATAAAAGCCAGGATTTACTTGAGTGATGTGATGTGTGTTGAACGGAAATGAATGGGCATGTCGCCTTATCGGCACGGCAGAAAAGCGTGAATGGAAATTTGCATGTCGCCCTATCAGTACGGTAGGAGACCCCATTCGTACATTTGCCCATGTTAGTACACTTCGCCTTAACACTACGTCGCCAAAACAGGATTTCCCCGGTTTTTCATCTTAAAAAACATACCTAGATTTAGTGGTGGATTGTCCTGCAATATGTCACAGAGGGTGAAGTCAGACGTCTTGTACTTGTGCTCCGACCATGGCCAGCGCTTACTTAGCTTGTAAACCATCCTCATGAGAATCAGCTCATCTGATTGGTGTAGCAATGGGAGGATGAATCCATCAGCACCGATCTGGTTGACAACAACGTTAGCTGCCTTGGAAAACAATGCCTCCTTCTTCATTGTTGCAGTCAGTATGGGAGCTGTAGATGGATAGAAGAGATGAACTAACTTAGCTTTAAAGATTCACTTTGATCTTGTTTGTTACCTTGCAAGGACCGGTGTGTGGAAACTCGCTGAAAATAAGCGAGTTTGTTTCTCTGAAAATACCTTTCCCTAGGCTCTACACGCCTATACAAGTCATTATGTGTGTGTGTGTGTGTGTGTGTGTGTGTGTGTGTGTGTGTGTGTGTGTGTGTGTGTGTGTGTGTGTGTGTGTGTGTGTGTGTGTGTGTGCGCGCGTGTGCAGTGTTGTATTGGTATGGTCCCGTGTGTAGACGCCTTCCTGTATCTTTTTTAGCTGTATTTTCACTATAGTTTTGTAAAAGACTCTTGTATGATGAAGTAGGGATATCATTTACGACAAAACATACAAATTTGAGACTTGGAGATACAAGGTTTCTGCCCTACAGTGACGATATGTAACAACTAAAATGACACAGATTATTACCTGCACCTTCAAATTATAAGCCAACATTATAAGCCAGCAGCCAAGACAAGACATGCCGGTTGGCATCATAACTGGTTGGCATCTATATTGAATGGAATTTGAAATCAGCCATGGTGACGAACTTTAATCAGTTTACAGTTTAGGCATTAATCCATGAATGATTGATATCAATTATAACATATTGTAGCGTTACAATATAGAATTGAACACTTATTTTAAGAAAAGTAAAGTGGTGTAAAGAAACTGAGAACATTTACGTAGGTATTTGTACTTTACTTGAGTATTTCCAAAACCTTTACTTCTTCTCCACTGTCTCAGATATAGTTATTGTACTTTTATTCAATTTCCACTACATTTATTTGAAAACTAGTTAGGCCTACTTAGTTACGTAGACTTCAACCCATATACATTACTGTATCATAATGTATCTAAATGTAAGATGTTTTTAACAAACCAAACCTCTTGGAATTCATGCACAACTTAAGTTGTGTTGCTCCCAGTGTCCCTAGTGTCTCTTCTTAGCCAGCTAATGAATACTACCACATCACATCTACAAAAAGATTAGGTTGTCAGATAAAATCGTTGGTCTCAGGAAAACATAATTTCTCAATTATGGTCTCAGCCTTGATAACAACTACCCTGTAGCCTACTGTAGTTGACTGTGGCCTGGTTAGCTACGCTGCTGACTCTAGCCTTTCTATTGCTATCTATGGATAGGCGGGCCTATGTCATTGTCTCGAACTGGAAACTGGAAGACTAGACTATCCGCTGCCTCTGTTTGTTTTGTTTACGCCCTTGTCTTTTATGTAAAAAATCAATAAAATAAAATAATAATAGGCTAATAATAATTATATATAGGCTATGTTATATAAAACATCTGACATTCTGCATAATTAGTAGGCCCCTCTTTTTTACTTTTGGTATTTTAAGTAGGTCTACATTTGTAGCCGACTTTAACTCTGAATTACGGACCCTACTGATAATTTTAATTGAGCCAAACATTTGAGTACTTTTTCCACCACTGAACTTACTGCACCCTGAAAAGTAGTCATCCACTTTTGTCAGATTCATCATAACATGGTAGTTGCGGAATGCGGATCACCATGTAGCCTAGGTTTGCAGCCATGCTATCCTTTCAAAGTCATTTCTACGCCATCAACTGTTCCGACGTCTATAACTTGTTATCAAGACACGAATAAGAAGGATAGAATATAAACTCACCACTGTTTAGCCGGTCAGCAACTCAGTTGAGAGTCCCGTGTTGATGTCTAAAACGGAGACAAATCTGTTCAGATGCTGATGAAAAAAATAATAATGCGTGTCAGTGTGTGTGTGTGTGTGTGTGTGTGTGTGTGTGTGTGTGTGTGCGCGCGCGCGCGTGTGCGTGCGTGCGTTTTAGGACAAGATTACTGCAGAATCAGATCACCAGTTCCGGTTCAAACTGAAAGTGAAACAAGAAGAAAAGTTTTTCTTTTTCCTTTTTTTGAATGCAACATTATTATTCAACTTATTATTATTAAATTTTACACTCAATAATAATGTTAAAACTGATTAAGTATAATTGTTTGCAACTTTGCATTAGTATAGGCAACAGTGGAGTGGATATATAGGCTAGACATATATTTGTATTTCATATTACCGGTATGTATTTGCTTTATAATACTATCAATACAATTGACAGCTTGGAATAAACTCCCACACCTAGACAGGCAGCCTCTGTGGATATAGCTAGCACAGCTCAAGACCTATTTCTTTACTCTTGCTTTTAGCTGAATCTTTAAATTCCTGTGCTGTAGCCTACTCACCAGTAAGACTCCCTAATTGGGGGATAAGTGACCGTCCGGTCGCAGCGTGATTTTAGGGCAAAATGTGTAGGAGCAGTGTCCAAAAATGTGTTTGAAAAAATCGGCCAGATGGTGGCGCTATATGGGACAGATCCATGTTGATGACATGATTGTAGACATACTGTGTACCGATTTGTGTGATTTTAGGGCAAAATCTGTAGGAGCAGTGTCCAAAAATGTGTTTGAAAAAATGGGCCTGATGGTGGCGCTATATGGGACAGATTCATGTTGACCTCTCTCTTGGCGCCGCCGAGGCGGACGCGTGGGTACCGGCCGCGAGTATTCCTACCGTAGGAGAGTTCGTTGAGGCGCGGCTTGTGATTGGCTGGAGCGGAGGTCTGGAGTGCTCGGCTGTGGTCACTTGGGCTGCGCGGGCGGGTGTGAATGCGTTTATCGTGGGCTTGCCCAGGCCTTACGGCCTGGGCATAAATATAACGATTGCATTCACCACGGCTTCGGGCCCTGGCCCGCTCTTCGCGGCCACTCGCGCCTGCGGCGCTCGGGGGCGAAGAGCAGGAACAAGGTCCGCTGGCCTTCGCGCCGCTTGCAATGTCGTGGACAATAACTGTGACATTTAACCATAAAACGAGCGCTCCTTCAAACGAACTCTCCTACGTTTGGAATATCAGCGTACCGGCCCCGGCTCTGCCGGTCGCTATTATTCCTACCGTAGGAGACGCCGTTTGAAGGAGCGCTCGTTTTATTGTCCACGACATTAAGTTATTGTCCACGACATTGCAAGCGGCTCGAAGGCCAGCGGCCGGCGGAGCGCCGCGCGAGTTACGAAGCCGTGGTGAATGCAATCGTTATATTTATGCCCAGGCCATAAGGCCTGGGCAAGCCCACGATAAACGCATTCACACCCGCCCGCGCAGTCCAAGTGACCACAGCCGAGCGCTCCAGAACTCCGCTCCAGCCAATCACAGGCCGCGCTTTCTAATTTATGCACACGCGTCTCCTATGGTAGGAACACTCGCCTCCCGGTCGCTCCTAGCCCGAGTTACGGCATTTTATGTGTGCTGCAGTGGCGGGGGTCCTCCATAGAGGCATCCATTCTGGAGCACCAGGAGTCGGTGGTCCCCAGGAATTCCCCGTGAACAGCCCCCTTTGGGTGGTCATTTGGTCATTTTTGCACTTTTTGGCAGCGGTGGAAGGGGGTCCCTGGGGGTCCCTGGAGCTCCGGGGGTCCCTGGTGGGGTGGGGTTGTGAAAATATAGTGGCCCTCTCTGTAGTGTTATGGGTTCAGTTGTGTAACTGATACATCACCGCCGCCTAGTGGCCTTAATGCGGAATGACCTGTATGACACATTAGTTGAATAAAGCCAGCATATTGACAGCACGTCGTCGTCCAGAGCTTAACCAGTACAGCCAGCACAACATAACACTCTCCATCATCAAAGTTGCCCACCCCTGCTTTAGGCTATTGCATGAATGTTCTTTTTAGCCTATTTTCTGTAATTATGATTGAATTACAAAGACACAAATAAAGAATAAACAAGAGCAAAAACTTACCCTAATTCAGTCAACTGGAAACACAATTAGCATTGAGTGTGTGGAGTGTTTCCAAAATAGCTGTCTTTTGATGAGAAACAATTTCCGTGCCGACAATTTGTCCCCACACAACTCCTAAATTAAAATAACAAACTTTAAACAACAACTGCAAACAAGCTCAAAAACAGTGAAACTTTCAAAATCTTGAAAACCAAGCAAGAGCTGGAAAAGCTGCAGTCTGGGACACTGACTGACAAGTGGGTTGACATTCACAACCACACGACAGCTAGAGGTCTCAGACAGCAGGAAGGTAAGAAAAAAAACCACTTCCCTTAAAGGCCACCCTGAACAAAGCAACTCTTTGCAACATAGTGAGTGAACATACATCTACTTGCAACTACTTGCAACCATTATCCCCAACAATGGCAGGAGTTGCATTGGTGTGACATTATCAAAACAGTTTAATTGCAAAGAGTTGCGACTAGTTGCATTGGTGCAGGGCTTTAATATGTGTGTCACCACTCATCCAGCCAAAGTAGCTTGAAAAAATCACACTCATGTGAACTGAGCGGTGGAGGCTGCGTGTGTGTGTGTGTGTGTGTGTGCGTGCGTGTGTGTATGTGTGTGTATGAATGTGAGCAGTGTTGGGAAAGTTCACTTTAAAAACGAACTAGTTCAAGTTCAAGTTCAGAACTTCTAAAATTAACTAGTTCATTTCATAGTTCATAATTCTATATTTTGAACTAAGTTCATGGTTCCCCAAAATGAACTAACTTAGTTCTTTTTCGTTCTTTGTTTAACCATAATTTTTTTATACTTTGGCTATTCAATAAAAAAATATATAGGTCTATATATATATTATATAAATGTTTAGACGTTGCTGCATGCTATTATTTGTCAAAATTATTGACACAGCCCATATAGAACCACACACAGCAATAATTTCATCCAACTTAACATTGAGGTACCCACAATATTTATGTGCCCACTGCCTAGTTCCCAGTATTCCTGCACCCTTATTGTGAAGGGCTGAATGTAATAACCATGTTATTGTCTCATTGTGTGAAATATCATAATATTCAAAACAAATATTTGACTCCAATTGATTCCCCACACAGTATTGACTTGATATAGCAATACAAAAAAAAAAATTACATAGCAGTTGTGGGAAAACTAAGAGATTGTTCAAAAAACACAATTCCGATTTTTGGTCATTTTGGAAATAGGGCAAAAAATATATTTTTCTTCAATCCACTGTCTTGACACTCGAACCAAAATTGTTCTATAGACCATAATCTACAAATTGGAAGTGAAAAATAAACTATAACACACATTTGAAATGAAAACTAAAAATGACATGTACAAGGAACCCCACTAGAAGGCATACGTTTCTAAACCTCGCGCACAGCATGTTTCCGCGTTACAACACTGAATGTGAGTGTGAGTGTGCCTGGCCTGAACAACAGCGCCCCTCCCTTAACATGTGTGGTCAGAAAAGGTATTGCAGGCTACATACAGACAGACAGACAGACAGACACGCATACCCACACACACTGCCACGTATAGGAGACGGTGTGACCACCGCTCAAAAAGGACGGCCTTCTTCAGCGGTTGATCCTTAGCGGTTCCAGATGGAGGCTGTATGAGGAACTCATTACACCACCATCTGGTGGAGTCAGCTTACTAGAAAGATACAATCCTGGGAAATTGCAAGTGCGGTTGCCCTGACAGGAATCACAAGGAATCCGCTGAGAAATGTATTCCGTCTTTACGTCTTACCATTTGTCCCTTTCATGCCAATATATCTCTGTATCTGTCAGTCCTTGTCCCTGTTTGAACGGTGCTAACCATTCCGTCCTTATCCGTTTTATGCCCATATACAGTATGGAGATCCCTGATGTCATCAATATTAAGCCCATATCTTGGAATGCCCAAATATGGATATACTGTGTCAGTCTCATATGGTCTATGACGTTACACATCTATGATGTCAGTCACCTCCATATTTGCAAAAAGTTACATTTTTGCATTTTCCCATACGTTATAAGTTAATGGAGAAAATTAATTTATGTATAAATTCAATTATATATAAAATAAAATATCTCTTAGCATGCAAGCAGACGAGTCCTGATGAAGCTGGTCAATTTGTCATGGCCCAAGTGTGTAGCACCAAAGATGTGGGAGGAGTAACGGTGCAAAATAAACTTTATCCGGAAATATGGAAAGAAAGAATAAAGTCGGAAAAGTACAATAGTCTGGTTTGGGCAACGACACTGATTATAGGTTTCAGTCTCCATTCAGGGTCATTCTGTCAGGGGCGTCAAAGATATTAGGATTTTATTTTAATTTTTATATAGCCATATAATTTGCAGTAGTGTCAATCAATCAATCAATCAATCAACTTTTATTGTCACATACAATTTAAAAGCTACATCACTGATGATACGTCCCAGTTGCATCCTCGTGATGTTTTTTTTCATTATTAGTTCTATTTATAGTGACTCATAGGAAAAGACTATGTGACAACCAGGAATAGTTTGGTGACCACCGGAGAGTCGGTTGACGGCCGGAATGTAGACGGCACCCGGGAGCAGGTTGGGTTAGCGCCCCAGCCTGTGTCTTCCGTGAGGAAGAAGCCCAACAAATCCACGGTGAGGCCTTTAGGAGGGCCATTCAAGCCACAAGTGGAGCCTGCAGCACCACCTTGCCCAAGTGGAGCTTGCAGTACTACCACTGGCCAACCCTTGCGGCCCAACCACCTGCAGCAGCTGAATGGAATGTTTGGATCGGGAGTCTGGTGTAACGCACAGGTTCTGAACCTGGTGAGAGCAGGAGAGTACCTGGTGAGACGTAGGAGGAGCCCGGCCAGGAGTCAACCCATAGAGCCTAGTTCTTCCATGCGCCAGAGTGGTGCTGCCCCCAATCCCGGCAGAGTAGTTCCGGTGCAGCACATCGAGTGAGTGTACACAAAATACATGTATTTAAAATACTGCCCATCTCTGATGAGGATGAATTCCTGGCATATGAATACACAATACAAAAAATAACAACTACCGGTAGTGTTTACACCTTTAATATTTATTATAACAAGTATAGCAACAACAATCAGCACATTTGTCAACAAACTTTCCAATAATTCAATATATTCCATTTGTATAGAATGGAATATGGCTATGAAGACATGGGGTGATTATTGTGCACATCAACATGGAATTGATGTTGAATATCGTCTCTCTCTGAACCATATGGTGACGACTCCGAGACATTAAAAACATAACGCAAAACAAACTGTATTGCCATCTGGTGCCCAAACTGCCCATATATAAATCATGTTCTTTTGCAAAAATACAAAAGCTTAAGATAACAAATCATATGAAAGTAAAATGATGCAGGACTGTGTCCTGCATTGTTCTCCACTATTTCCCATGTTACACCGTCACTGTTTTCTCTCCTCCATGCTTGCACACAGGTGTCCACCAGGTCTGTGGTTATATTTCTATATGTACCCATATGTGTGTACTCACAGATGCAAGGGTATGTGCTATAGTTCAGTGACCAGTCAGTTAAACACACACAGTCACATACTAAGCTGCAGCGCTGCACTAGTCTCTTCATATATCAAATGTGATAATGAATGAATTATTAATCAAATACCGTAAGCAGTGGTAGAAAAAGTAGGCCTACTCACATTTCTTTCTTAAGAAAAAGTATCAATACTGCAATGTAGATGTTACTCTGTTAAAAGTCTGAAATTCAAATTTTACTTGAGTAAAAGAACAACAGTACTGGTATCAAAATGTACTTAATTAAAGTAGACACCAAAAGTAGAAGGTACACATTATGCTGAATATGTTACGTTTCAAGTTTTTAAATGTGTAAAAACCTCTTGAAAATAGCAGATCAATGAGCTTGTAGATTGGCTATTTTCAAATGTCCAAAATGTATATAGGGGCTGAAGTTATAGGTTTTGTAATAATGATCCAAATCTACAAACTAACTAGTAGCGAAGGTTTTCAAATGAATGTAGTGGAGTAAAAGTACAATATTTGGATCCAAGAAGTAAAAGTATTGTAAATTGTAAACATTCAAGTAAAGAACAAATAACTCAAAAGTGTACTTATTTAAGTACAGTAAGTAAATACAGTACAGTACTTTCCACCACTGACAGTATATTGATGCCATATATGTCTGTATTTATGTTATTTATTTTCAATAAAAATATCGACATCACACTGAATGAACTAGCCACCGCCTCCCTCCCCAGTTTCTGATCCTGCCTCCACTCTTTTCACCAGCCACCCACTCACCCCCTTCACTGAAATAACCACATCCCACCTCCATAACCTTTGGCATGAAAACCTCCACCTTGTATCGTTCAGGAATCAAGAAGCTTTGAACACTAACTTATACAAGTACATGTGTGTACATCCATGAAACTATAGGACAAGAAGTACAAATGTCAAGACCCGATAACATACAACTATGGTAGTCTTGATCCAAGACTAATAGGTAATCTCCAACCTCCCCTTCCTCTCCAAAATCCTCGAACGCTCCCTTAAAGTTCACCTGGTGGACTCTATAAACCTTGACAAATCAATTCAAATTGAAATGGAACTACTCTCATAAAGGTCACCCACAATATTCTCCTGTCAAAGACAAGTACAATCCTGATGTAGTGTAGTGGAGTAAAAGTAAAAGTACAGAAAATTGGAAATACTCCAGTAAAGTAAAAATACCTCAAAATTGTACTAAGTACAGTACTTGAGTAAATGCATTAGTTACTTTACACCACATACATACACACGCAGACAAAACTTTCCTTAGTTTTGCTGAGCACACAGATAAGACAGGCCTTGTACTGTGACACACAGGACCAGTGGCAGCACTCCTGCATTGCTTTCTCTCTCTGCCAACAGCCCTCCAGCCTCTCTGCTGAGGGTCACATTGCATGTGATGAGCAGCTGTTGCATCCAATGGAAAGCCTTGTCATCCTGTAGGGGGAGGGGCACGGACTCCTTGGGAAGAGAGCAGCTCTCCTTCTGATCCTTTAGATCTATCATTTTCAACTGTGAGAAGGATATGACAGACCAAGCAAAAAGACAGACAAAGAGTTCAGTCAGTATCTTACACAAAATTAGATACGGAGGAGAGACAAACAGGCCATGTTAGACTGACCAGGGCATTGAAGGCCTTCAGAACATCAGGACTGCTCTCACTGAGGAGGGTCAGCGCTTCATCAGGTAACTCTACAAAAATGCACAATACAGAACTTAGATTACATAACATTATGCAGAAATTGAAGTATAAAAAACATATAGACACAGAGTGATGTGCATGCTTTCAACAGGGCCTTGCGCTCAAAGAGTAAGAACTGGTGAGGTGTCAAACAATCTTCTCTCCTACTAAAAGGTTAAGATAGAACTGAGTGAGTCTTATCTTCCTGTCTATGAGAGGTTTTGCACCCTACCTTCCATGGTGCTGACCAATAGATGAACAGCAGCCAGAGGTCCCCCTGGAGAGCCATCACTCTCAGAGTGACTGTCTGGGTCACGTCTGGTGGTCAGGTAGGGTCTGAGCAGGTCCAATATGGCAGTTGCAGAGTTGCGGTGACAGACCGACAAAGATAGACGGGATAGATCTTCTGATAGATCTTGTTCAGTCTCCACTGCTGCATCACCTGAGCACCACTCCTCCAACTGACAGAAAGACAAAGAGATACAAACAGATTAACAGAGAGGTAGTCACAACAACAAGTAGATGGCAAACAAGAGATAGAGAGAGTGATGAACATGTGGACAGACTGACAGACAAGAGAGATGCTATACAGAAAGAAAAACAGACATGCACACATTTATTTATTGATTGATTGACAACAATGCATGAACATTAACATATTTTTACATATCTATAAACATTTGATCACAGACACACAATATCTTATCAATCAATAATCTATCAATATCAGGTATGTCTAAATAGAGAAGGCATTAAAGGAAATACTAAAAAGGAAAAGGGGGGGGGGGGGGGGAGATTTTGAGTTACTTTTACATTACTCGAGTATTTCCAATTGTTAAATACTTTTTACTCTACTACATCTCAGAAACAAATATTATACTTTTTACCCCACTAAAATGATTAGAAAACGTATAGGTACTAGTTGCTTTGTAGATTTGAATTTTGATTACAGAACATACATTAACCACTTCAGCCCTATTAAACTTTGGCTAATCGAAAATAAGAGATTTACAAGCTTGCCACCGTCTATTTTCAAAAACTTTAAGTATATTTTGAAGCAAATGCTTGTATAGGCTAATTTTACCCAAGTGAATTTTCAATTCTGGGACTTATACTTATAACAGACACTGTTCTACACGCAAAAATGTTATCTAAATGTAATTTAGATAGCTAATTTTAGATAGCTTGTTGTTGATACCAGGTCATTGTCTAACTCAGTGGTTCTCAACCTTTTCAGGCCACAACCCTCAAAATAATCATATTTTAACTGGGGACCTCACCCTGACGAGCACTAAGAGTTGAGGAATTACATTTTGTATAACACAGTTCTATTGTGAAAATAGCAGATCTACATGACATTTTGACAATTTCTGCCTCTAATATTTGACAATTTGGCCACTGTTTAATTTGTCATTTTAGAGGTGTTAAAAAGTCTTTAAATTGTCACTTTAGAAATGTGCAGGTACCCTCTATACCGTTAAACTTTATGTTGATTTGTTTACTGTTTAGTGAGAAACAATGTTGCACATTACAGTAAGTTAATCATAATCAGGGGACCCCCCAAAATTATTTGGGGACCTCCCTGGGGGTCCCGACCCACAGGTTGAGAACCACTGGTCTAACTGGCATCTATAGTGTGTATAGATCCAATGTACAGATTGTTGAGAGAAAGTGTTTTAAAGTGTCCAATGAAATGACAATATATAAATATAATAACACTCCATGATTCATCTGACTAAAGTTAGGAGCCCTTGCATGAAAGTACTTGTGCATTCCTTTGAATCCTGTCATGTCCTATTGTCCTTTATCAATAGTGTCTGCTAAATGCCTGAATTGTAATTGATACTTTGACTATGTTTACCACCACTGCTTGTAGTCATGAAAGCTTTGTTGCTTTGTCACTCACAGTGTTCTCTACATCGCAGAGAGCATATCTGTCCTTCATCAATTCACAGAACTTCTGGAACAGATCAGAACGAGGGGGAAGCTCTTGTAGCACTGTTGAATCTACAGAGTTAGATTAAAAGATGACATAGTCAGACATTAATACATTTAACGTTAACATCTTCCGATATCCTCTGCAGCAAAGGACTAAAAGGTCAAAATGTACTTTAAATGTACTTTAACAATCGATTTTGGAACCTGTCAATACATTATCATTAATAAAACAGTTCTGTACTTGACATAAATCTAAACTAGTAAGACACCTCAGGGTGACAAGTGACCTCGCCCTAAAGGGCCACAGTGATGTACATCAGGGATGTGGACATCAGGGAATCGGACATAAGGGATCTGCATATATGGGCATAACAGGGATTTATTCCCCTGGCATCACAGGGATCTCCATATCTCCATATATGGGCATAAAGGGATTTGTTCCACCTTGCATCATAGGGATCTCTCTAACAGGGCATCATTAATATTGATGACATCAGGGTACTCCATATATGGGCATAAAAGGGATCTTGTTAGTGTGACATCACAGTGAAGCATCACTACTGAGTTGAGCAGAAGCTAGCAGAAGCTCTACGCCGACACGACTCTTATATAGTCTTATTAGTCTATAATCTCTGGCAAGCTCTCACGGGGAGAGCATAGCCTTCCGTACGAGTCGGGATATCTGGCCTTACAACCCAGATATCTCATAAGCATGAGGGTTGACATCTCGGTTAAGTTCTCACCGGACACCACTGTGGCGGAAAAGGGATTTGTTCCCCTGGCATCACAGGGATCTCCATATATCCATGTATGGGCATAAAAGGGATTTGTTCCCCCCTGGCATCAGAGCAGCAAACCCATTCTGTTAAGAGTGGTTCCCCTGACATCACAGTGACATCACAGCATGTCAGAGTGGCAAACCCATTGACCGTAAAAATGTGTACACGCTCCCACAAGAAGTGACTGACTGACTGACTGACTGACTGACTGACTGACTGACTGACTGACTGACTGGCTGACTGAGAGACTGAGAGACTGAATGAGTGAGTGAGCGAGTGAGTGAGTGAGCGAGCGAGCGAGACACTCACCAGGAGCCAGTTCTTCCTCCTCAATAATACAGGCATCTGTCTGAATGCCATCATCAGAGACAGTGTCATACCAATCTGGGAACCAATTAGATAAAAACAGAAACAAAAGAGAGAGAGATTAGTTTCATACAGGCATAGATGAAAAATACACGCACACCCACATAAACACACATGTGCACAGCAACATGTCATACACAGATATAGATAGCAAGAAGAATTATAGACCATCAGAATTAATGAAAGGACCCTCATGTTGAGATATAACCAGTATAACACTTTGTGAAAGGCCACCAACAGAAATGATGACCATACAGTATATAGTATATAGATGCCCCCTGCATCGGAGGCCTTCTGAGACCCCCTGCACTTGAGATGTCAGAATAGTCACACTTGTATCATGCATAGTGATACATAAGGACCGCAGGTCGCCACTAGAAACAGAGGGGGAGAGAGATTTCTTCCGTTTGGTCCGTTTGGTGTCCGTTCTTTCTCCCTGTCCGTAGGCTAGCTGACAACACCCAACCCAACGTATTAAAACCAATTAAAACGTACGTACGCATGAACTACCCGTGGCGAACTTTTGTCAATCGTGGGGGCAGTAGTGAGGAAAATAACTTTTCCTCTGCAAAAAGAGAGAAAAGATGTCGTTCTTATACCTCTATGATACCAACAGGGACTTTGCTCACTTGCTTTTTGAATCATATATCCTTTGACTGGCTGGTAATATAACGTTAACTGACAAAAAGTATTTATAAAAAGACTTGTGTGGATGACAGAGACATGAGAGTGAAATCCTGGTCGGGGGAGAATCTCTCGTGTGCTATGCACTGCAAGGCGCAATATGTGGCACGCGGCCCCAACGGGAGCAGAATTGGAGCGGAGAGCGGGTCGGCACACACAAACCGTAGACAAACTAAGCATGTCGACGTAATTACTGCACGTACTCTCTCACCCAAAACGTAGACAAAATCTAACATACAGAACTATAAAAGGCCCTTTAGTCAATGACAATGTGACTAATTGACAAATGAAACATATTACGTACATGTACATAATACAGTACCAGGCCTCAATAAGTGATTCTGACTCTGCCATACAGTACTCTGACACACACAGCACACACACACACACTCGCACGCATGCACGCACGCACGCGCACACGCGCACACGCGCACACACACACACACACACACACACACACACACACACACACACACACACACACACACACACACACACACACACACTAACCAAAACAGCCATCTTCGTGGAATTTTAGGACCCTGAGGCTGTAGGCGATCACAGTGTTAGGAGGGATGTCCATGGAGTCCTGTTTCTTCAACTTTAATTTGCCGTCAACACAGTCCTGGTTGATCACCTGAGAACAGACATGCACGGACAAAACGTTATCGGAAAAACATGGCAAGCTCACGTATTAGGAGGACAGTATGAGTATGAGAGAAAAAGATGGGTGTTTTTGATTAATCTATCATGGTTAAAATGGAGATTGAAGTTACAATGGGTTTGCATAGGAATGGGCCCTGGTCTGATAAAATGAATATCAAATATCTAAATATTGAATCAAGCAAATTGAAATCTGTCCAGGGTGTTCACAAAAGCCTGATTAGACGACAAAATGACCAAATGTTTTTTTAAGTGGAATATCCCTTTAAGTAAATACTTTACACCACTGTTCACACTTACCGGCACAGTTATTTTTGACACTTTCACGATCCCAGTGGAGTCTCGATGTTCCGAGAGGTGGCAGGTGGTGGTGGTGATGATTCTCTCTGTCAGCAAGGCCAGAACGTCTCCCTTCTTCTTCAGCCTCTGCATCAGCATGTTCACCCTACAGAGAAAATGATGTGATGTGATGTGATGTGATGTGATGTGATGTGATGTGATGTGATGTGTGTGTACACGGTGTAGTTATAGATACAGTATATGTACAGACATATAGATACAGCACACACACACACACACACACACACACACACACACACACACACACACACACACACACACACACACACACACACACACACACACACACACACACACACACACACACAGAGAGAGAGAGAGAGAGAATACATATCACGACAAAGAAAAATGATTCAAATTGTTTGACTCCAACCTGTTACTGGAGTTCTGATGCAGCTTGTTTATATCCACTCTCTGTTTCTTGAGGTTGCTGAGATTGTAAGAGGTGTGCTTGTTCATGTCGCCCTTGAGTATGCCACCAATTGCGCCCAAAGCTCCTGTCTCGGTGACACTCCCCTCGAAGGAACCAAAGTCCGTCTCTGTGAAACCTAGGATAGGATCATTTATGTTAGCAAATATGAAGTGTGTGCGTGCGTGCGTGCATGCATGCATCCCCGAATTACACAAATGATGTTCTCAATTTTAATGCAAAAGTTTTAACTCTCACATCTTACATAATCCTATTTGTTTTAATGTATTATTATGCTACAAAAGTTGACATGGTGTTGGAACAACAGAAGTTCAGGAGAGAGAGAAACACACCATGACTCCACCCCCTCTCCACCTACCTGCTCTCACGCCACCTACCTGGCCTACCTGGCCCTTAGCTCCGCCCCCTAGTCATGTGTAGGATGTACCTGGGCTTAGTGGTGGATCCGTGGATTCGCCCCTCAACAGGTCATTGAGGGTAAAGGCGCATGGACAGTACTTGGACTTCTGCTGCCACCACTGTCGTTTTTTCTTGATAACCAGCGCCATTGGAACCAGCTTGTCTGAGTCATTAAGACGGGCTTCGATGAGAGTGCCGCCCCTGTCATACTGTTGGACGAAGTTGGCAGTTGTCTTGGAAAACATTGTTGCTGTTGTTCGTGGGATCTGTAGATGGAGGGCAGAGAATGAATTGACTAACTCAGCCACAAAGATGAACTTTGATGTAATTTGGTACATTGTTAGATAGAAGTTGTCACAACAGTCAGTGTGTAGAGGGGGAAACTGATTTCTAGTCGTAATTTTCTTCTTTTCAATTTGCTTTTTCTTAGTTAGTTTGAAGTGCCCTCAAGAGTACTTGGAAAGCCCTGTGTGTGTGTATCCTACCGGTATGTGTGTGTGTGTGTGTGTGTGTGTGTGTGTGTGTGTGTGTGTGTGTGTGTATCCTATGTGTGTGTGTTTGTGTGTGTGTTTGTGCGTGTGTGTGTGTGTGTGTGCGTGTGCGTGTGCGCGTGCGTGCGTGCGTGCGTGCGTGCGCGTGTTTTTCTAGCACCTCAACTAATGTCCATAAGTATAGGACATAGCAGTGGTGGGCGTGGTTTTCTGGTGCCACAAAAAAATCGGCCATTCCTTTTTCTTATAGATTTACAAAAACCTTTGATTGTGTGCGTTTTTTTAAATCGCTTAACAAAGGATAATATATAATAAATGTTAATTAGTATGCATGTTCAAAGATTCAGGCAACGGTTAGGGTGAGTTTTAGGTGTTTAGGGGTTCGATTTATACCTATAGGGTTGTTCTTGGGATGGGCCAGTAGGTCTTCAAAACTTTGTACCAATGTTTGTCAGCTTTTGTTTGACATTTAACTGCATATCTTTAGAGTTTAGACCATATGGGGGCCACATGCGGCCCCCACTTAATGCGATCCGCAGGAAATGATATATTATTGATTTTAGCTGTTAAAATTCCAAACATGCAAACATGACCCCAATTACTACTGTACTTACGTCTATATTAGTAGCTTAATGACTAGTACTAGTCTTTTTTATGTCCAATGTGTTTATTTAAGTTCATAAAGTTAACATAAGAACATATAAATGCATTTGAATTTAAATACCATTTTTACTTTTCAGGATTCCAATTAAAAAATAGCTAAAAATAATTCAGGATTCCAATTCAAGCTTGTAGATTGGCTATTTTTGCTATTTTTGACTGTATAGTGTGAACCTCTGGAGTGAGTGTGAAAATATAGTGGCCCTCTCCATCATCAAAGTTGCCCACCCCTGCTTTAGGCTATTGCATGAATGTTCTTTTTAGCCTATTTTCTGCAACTATATTTCAATGACAAAGACACAAATAAAGAATAAACAATAGCAAAAACTTACCCTAATTCAGTCAACTGGCAAAACAATTAACTGTGTTTCCTGTCTTTTGATGAGAAACAATTACCGTGCACTGCGTGCAGCCAATTTGTCCCCACACAACACCTAAACAACAAACTTTAAACAACAGCTGTAAACGAGCTCAAAAACAGTGAAACTTTCAAATCATGAAAACCAAGCAGGAGCTGGAGAAGCTGCAGGCTGGGACACTGACTGACAACTGGGTTGACATTCACAAGAGTTTATGTGTGTGTGTGTGTGTGTGTGTGTGCGTGCGTGCGTGTGTGCGTGCGTGCGTGCGTGTGCATGCCTGCGTGAGTACATGACTGCACTTGCCTCCTAAACGGTCTAGACCAAACCTGGGCATTGTGCGGCCCGGGGGCTGTATGCGGCCCTTTGGTTCACTCTGACCGGCCCTTGTAGGGTTAATGGCAAATTACAAAATAAACACATCTTCTAATTTTACCTCATGCATGGACTAAAGCTCTTTTTTTTTTAAATAAATAAAAATTGGACTGCTATTTAGTGGTATTTAGAGGTAAAGCCATGTGTTTAGTTTGCGGGGTGCACATCTTACGGGGAGCACTGCCTTTTGTGCAGACCCAAAGGATCAGTTGCAGTAGGCCTACTATAGGCCAGTCAATCTAAGCTAAAAAAAAGGGCCTGACCCAAAAGAAATTGCAATAGTAATGGTTCAAGGTTTTTTATGATCCTTATGGTCATCCAAATAACATATTAAAAGTTTTGAATTATATATTTAGTGGATCAAATTAAATAAAATTCAGGGGGTTCAAGTTTGGGTCCATTCACTTACTATACAGGAAATCACTTACTATACAGGAAAAAAAGACCCCCAAAAAATCTTCTTTAAGTAGCATGTGTGGGGTCTATCTAGGGGTTTTTCCATTATTCTGAATCCATTGCAAGCATTTGTTTTGCACAAAAAAACATTCCTTGGGCTGAAAACGGACCCATAGAACTATGGTTTAGTGATGAGTCATCACTTTTCTGGGGTCATCTCCGTTTCGTGGTGTCCGTTTTTAACCCGACGAATGTTTTTTGTGCAAAACGAATGCTTGCAATGGATTCAGGACCATGATAAACCCCTAGTTAGACCCCTCACATGCTACTTAAAGACGATTTTTTCCCCTGTATAGTAGGTCTAACTAAATGGACCCAAACTTGAATCCCCTAAATTTACCTTGATCCACTAAATATATAATTCACAACTTTTAATATGTTATTTGGATGACCCTAAGGATCATAAAAAACCTTGAACCATTACTATTGCAATTTCTTTTGGGTCAAACCTTAGATTGACTATAGCCGAATGAGGTGGATGGTGCAGTCTGCAGAGACAGCTCTGCTGCCATCTAGAGGCACACACTTCACACCAGACCAGGGGTCAGTGCTCTGCTCTGTTGGTTGTGTCAGTCCCTCTATTTCACTACCATAGAACTAGAAAGACAACCTGACTTCGCCAGATGTGGCATATTGAGTTCCTCATCATACTGCCTCCATCTGGAACCACTCAGAGATTGGTGCTACATCGAACAGCACCTGGTTCGAACCAATCAGCGGGAGCTACAGGCGGGATCTGAGCGAGACCGGGTGTGATGCGATCAAGAAGCGCCTGTTGCAGCAGTTGCATGTAGTTCTTTCACTATTGATCTTTGCCGCTGTGGTATCGGGCCTACAGCATAAACATCATATTTGGAATATTATATACACAACAGGCTCACACAGTTGAGTATGAAAGGTTTAAGTTTGTGCTACCAAGCCATGTTTAAGAGCCAGCTGTCTCTTATCTTATTTTAGACCATAGTGGCTTTGGTTGACTGTCCCGAGACAGGCTACTACTTGCTGGGTTTATTAGATCACAATCAAACAGTGAGTCGTTAAAGACTTACATTTGGGGCAATGCGGACCTTAAGACCTTAAGGGTAGCAGCCATCTGTCTACTGTCTTTTATCTTAATTTAGACAAACCACAACAGCGACTCAACATTCCTCTGGTTTGATTATCTTGATCTTCTGGGTCAAGAATGACCCCTGTGGACAGTAACAGAGGGCCACAAAGAAGGAGCCATAAAGTGACCCCAGGCACAGAGCCCTGCACGGGTCCAACATACTATACAACATACACGGGCCTACATACTTAAGTATGTAGGCCTACTTAAGTGCAATTGTGAGGTATTTGTATTTTACTCCACAACAATTTATTTTTAAACTTGAGTTATACTAGTTACTTTGCAGCTGTTTTATTGCAATACACACATTAACAACTTAGCCCTATTTAAAACCTAGGTTATTTGAAAATAGCAGATCTACAAGCTCACAATGTGTCGCATCGTGACATGTTGTGAGCTTGTAGGTCTGCTATTTTTTACTTTTACTTTTGGTATAAAGTATATTTAAGTATAGTAAAGTGTATATAAGTATATTCTGATGCCAATACTTTCATACTTTTACTCAATTTCATTTTGAATTCCAGACTAGATTATCTGGATATCATGTTAATATCTGTGCATGTCTGCCTCTAGGCCAGGTTGCTATGTAAGATTAATGTAAGCAAATAAAGTGATAAAACAACAACAAAATATGCTCCAGATAATAATGGTGGATTGTGCAGGTGAGATACAATACCAGTAATAAATTAAAAGCGTCTATTATTTAACAACATGCTGGGCTCTGAAAATAGCAGATCTACAAATAAAGTGCAATTTTCTGACTCTAGTGGGCGCTGGGCGGGAAGCCGCTCTTTGCGTCGGCACTTTGAACACACGCACGTGTTCGGGGAGATCTTCTCTTCCACACCAGAGAATTTATCGTTTTTCAAACATTTTCAATTGGCTGAGGGGTACTCTTATTCTGAAGAAATTTCCTTATATTCGCCAGCTTATATTCGCCAGTTTCACATAGACGGGGCGCCGTTAAAGTAAATAGCCTACAGCCGTGCGTGCGTTCTTTCAATGGCATCGCAGTCAGGGTTGTCAACATTGGACGGTCAGAATCCAGGAGATATATTTTTTGGGGGGTGCGCGGAACTCTCCTACAGATATATACTTTCCTGTGTTCTGTTGAATTTTGTGCATGTGTAAGGGTGGCCCAACTCACATTAACTGCCAGTGTTTAAACTGGTACCCTTTTGTCATCACCTTGTTACTGAATTTGCCAATAAATAATTGTAAATACACCTTTTTGGTTTGATGTATATCATTAAGTATTACCATTAGCAGATTATATAATTATAAGTTTCCGACAACGCCACCTCGTTTAAAGAGGAAAGTAAGTGCACAAAAGGCACTACCTTTAAGGACACACAAGTTCGTTTACGGGATATCAGAGCAATATGAACCATGAGGAGAGACTGACCAGGACAACAGTTTAGAAAAAGTATAACAAATCTTTATTTCTAGTGACAGCGGCCTCTATAATGCCAAAAACACAATAATAAAATAAAAGGGAATCCTATAATCCTATGGCGCCACTAAGCTAAAACCTAAAAATATAAGAACACTTCCAACAATAAAACAATACTTCACCCCTCCCTTCTTATCGTATCGTTTCTTGGGACAGTTAAAGTGCACTTAGCGTGTAGTTCCAGGCCCGTTACGGCCCTCAAATCGTAATAATATAGTATTACGATAAATGGATATTATACAAGGAGCACAGATTAGTGACTAATAATTATTACTATAAACTAAGCAGATATCAAATAATAAGCAGCGTATCGTTCAAACAGGTGGGAATAGTGACTTCTACAGCAGGTGGAATGGCACACACAGCGACACACAGCTCATCTCTGGTCGTCTACTTCTTTAGTCCACTCATCTGTGAATACAAAGAATACGCCAGTATCCTTGTCGCGACGACTATACAGCTCAATTCTAGGCCAGTGACTTTAGTGACAGTGGTGTACAGGATTGGATACTCACACGCAGGCAGCCTTGTGGGCTGCCGCTGCGAATAGTTCGCACGACACCACAGTAGTCACAACGACCCCTCTCATTAGCCGGGTAGCCGGTTCGGCTCGTCGGGACCCTCTCGCTCGTCTCTGGATGGCCCGGACACTGCCTGGTAACGCTGGCACCCGGATCGCCGTCTGGAATCCGCTGGGTTTGTAAGGTAAAGTGCTACTCGGTCCTAGCACTTTAGATCAGTAAGGTTCAGTAAGGTTCAGTTCGGTTACTGCCTGGCTCGGCCTGTGCCTGTCTCTCTGTTCATCACAGCCGGCCACCTGAGTCACTTCCCTCAGCCCGCTCCACACACACACGTCTGCACCCCTTGCTCGTCAACCTAGACTGAGCCTGGCGTTCCTCTTAAAGGGCCGCCTCCCACTCTGCCAGCCGCCCATTGGCTGGTCATGACGTTAGTCCCCCATACATTGGCCAGCACCGGCGTCTAGTTATCCTATCAGTTCGCATTCAGACTCACACATGGAAAGAGAGGAGGTTTTAAAGGGGGACAGCAATACAACATTATAACCAACGAAACATATTATACAAATTATACAAAACATGTTCAACAGAAGGAAATAATTGTAAAAACAACAATTATTAAAGGAAAGAAAAATAAAAAGAATAACGCTGCTTTCCACCCCCTCACACTCCCCCCTACTTGATCGTTAGCAGTCCCTGCGACTAACTCAACCGGGCTGTACCGCACAGACGGCTGCCCAAATTAACTCCAGCAGAACGTTGGGGCCCTGATACCTCCCTGAAAGCTTCTTCCAGTTAGGCTGTCGTCTTGGTTGAATGCATCCTCCCTTTCTCCGCCTCAATGGGACGGCCTGAGCCTCGTTCCCCCAGGTGACCTGCAACTGGGGTTCGTCCTGGAGCTTCTGAAGGGCCATCTCCTGTTCCTCAGACAGCTGCTGGTGTTCTCTCATCGGGGACACGCTCCGTCTGTTGGCCTCTTGCAACTCTGCGCCGAGGCCCGTTATGGTGATCTCCAGCTGGGCTTTCTCCTGGCTCAGCCTCTGACGCAGAGCACCACCTCCCTCCAGCTCCACCGCCTGTTGCCTTACCTGCAGCTCCAGAACACGCACCTTCTGGTCAGCTGCTTGTGCCTGGCTGTTATACTCACTCTCCATCTTGGCCCATCTGAGGTTGGTGTCCTCCAGCAGAGCCTGGGTGCTCTCTGTGTGTCTCCTTTGCAGCTCAAACTTCTCCTGCTCCTCCTTCAACGAGTTGGCGCTCTGAACCGCCACCTTCCTCAGCTCACCGATCTGCTTATTTTTGCACTCACGAATGACCTGGGTTTCCCGCCGTAGGCCTCGAACTGTCTCCTCTAGCTTGCGGACGCGCTCCTCAGAGTCCCGCTGCTTAGCTCTATACGCCTCAATTTCGCTGTTCTTTCTGTCCAAAAGGGCCCGCATATCCCGATCGTGTCTCTGCTGCATTAACCTAACTTGTAATCCTGCATCCGGTAAGCCACATAATGGAACTCTCTCCCTCGGTACCCCCATAACCTGACACTCCCCAACAAACGCCTCATTAGCCCTCCTTCCCATAGGTGGGGATATAACCCCTGTCGCACGGGCTCCGGCAACAGGGCCCTTTAGTTTAACGACGGCTGATTATTAGTGCACCATCTAGCTATGTGTCCCGGTCGTTTGCATTGTCTGCATATTGGCCTCCCCTCCCCATCCCATTCATGTCTCTGAGGTGGCGCGTACCGGCGTGCAGGTGGCACATAAGGCGCCTCAGGCGGCGGTGGTTGGGAACGCACAGCAGGAGCGGCAGCTTGGATGAGCGGTCGGAGTTCACTCATCAACTCTTTCGTCATACCGTGCAACTGCGTCTTGACATCCTCCATTATTTCTCGCTTCAGTTCATCTCTCCACGCAGAGGTCTGTGGTGGCACAGGGACAGTTACGGGGTTAATAGCATGACAAGCGATTTCAGTAGCTGACGTACCTCCATGTTCCGTGTCCAACGTCAAGGCCTCCTGTCGCAGCGCGGCGAAGTCTTCGTCAGGGTGGCGTCGAGCATATATTCTCAGTGCTTGACCAAGTGGGCCCTCAGTTAACCCCATAAGAAACTGGTCCTTCAAGACGGCCTCGGAGGGGGCTGTAGTCGCATCATAACGCCGCAACCCACAAAATAATTCTCTAAGTCTCAGAATAAAGGCACTGACACTCTCTCCAGGGCGCTGTGCGCAACTATAAAATTGTGAGCGTACCTTTGCAACAGGGATTGTTTCCTTGTACACGTTATCTAGATGAGCAAAGATTTTGGCCACAGTATCTCGATCCCCCTCATCCAACACATTAACTTGCCGTCTAGCTTCATCAGTCAAGGTTTGTAATAGAATGGCAACCTTTTTAGCCTCATTAACATCTTGCGTCCCCAATAGCCCTTTAATCTGTACTTTCCATTCCCTGTACTTAAGTTCACCCTCTGTACCTCCAAACGTGGGCAGCCACGGGGCGCCCGGATACACCGGCATCATCATCATATTAACAAGTTCACAATTACACACTTATTCACTCTCTCCTCTATATTGCTCTGTGTCCGATCCTGCCGCTACAAACGCCAATTTATGTAAGGGTGGCCCAACTCACATTAACTGCCAGTGTTTAAACTGGTACCCTTTTGTCATCACCTTGTTACTGAATTTGCCAATAAATAATTGTAAATACACCTTTTTGGTTTGATGTATATCATTAAGTATTACCATTAGCAGATTATATAATTATAAGTTTCCGACAACGCCACCTCGTTTAAAGAGGAAAGTAAGTGCACAAAAGGCACTACCTTTAAGGACACACAAGTTCGTTTACGGGATATCAGAGCAATATGAACCATGAGGAGAGACTGACCAGGACAACAGTTTAGAAAAAGTATAACAAATCTTTATTTCTAGTGACAGCGGCCTCTATAATGCCAAAAACACAATAATAAAATAAAAGGGAATCCTATAATCCTATGGCGCCACTAAGCTAAAACCTAAAAATATAAGAACACTTCCAACAATAAAACAATACTTCACCCCTCCCTTCTTATCGTATCGTTTCTTGGGACAGTTAAAGTGCACTTAGCGTGTAGTTCCAGGCCCGTTACGGCCCTCAAATCGTAATAATATAGTATTACGATAAATGGATATTATACAAGGAGCACAGATTAGTGACTAATAATTATTACTATAAACTAAGCAGATATCAAATAATAAGCAGCGTATCGTTCAAACAGGTGGGAATAGTGACTTCTACAGCAGGTGGAATGGCACACACAGCGACACACAGCTCATCTCTGGTCGTCTACTTCTTTAGTCCACTCATCTGTGAATACAAAGAATACGCCAGTATCCTTGTCGCGACGACTATACAGCTCAATTCTAGGCCAGTGACTTTAGTGACAGTGGTGTACAGGATTGGATACTCACACGCAGGCAGCCTTGTGGGCTGCCGCTGCGAATAGTTCGCACGACACCACAGTAGTCACAACGACCCCTCTCATTAGCCGGGTAGCCGGTTCGGCTCGTCGGGACCCTCTCGCTCGTCTCTGGATGGCCCGGACACTGCCTGGTAACGCTGGCACCCGGATCGCCGTCTGGAATCCGCTGGGTTTGTAAGGTAAAGTGCTACTCGGTCCTAGCACTTTAGATCAGTAAGGTTCAGTAAGGTTCAGTTCGGTTACTGCCTGGCTCGGCCTGTGCCTGTCTCTCTGTTCATCACAGCCGGCCACCTGAGTCACTTCCCTCAGCCCGCTCCACACACACACGTCTGCACCCCTTGCTCGTCAACCTAGACTGAGCCTGGCGTTCCTCTTAAAGGGCCGCCTCCCACTCTGCCAGCCGCCCATTGGCTGGTCATGACGTTAGTCCCCCATACATTGGCCAGCACCGGCGTCTAGTTATCCTATCAGTTCGCATTCAGACTCACACATGGAAAGAGAGGAGGTTTTAAAGGGGGACAGCAATACAACATTATAACCAACGAAACATATTATACAAATTATACAAAACATGTTCAACAGAAGGAAATAATTGTAAAAACAACAATTATTAAAGGAAAGAAAAATAAAAAGAATAACGCTGCTTTCCACCCCCTCACACTCCCCCCTACTTGATCGTTAGCAGTCCCTGCGACTAACTCAACCGGGCTGTACCGCACAGACGGCTGCCCAAATTAACTCCAGCAGAACGTTGGGGCCCTGATACCTCCCTGAAAGCTTCTTCCAGTTAGGCTGTCGTCTTGGTTGAATGCATCCTCCCTTTCTCCGCCTCAATGGGACGGCCTGAGCCTCGTTCCCCCAGGTGACCTGCAACTGGGGTTCGTCCTGGAGCTTCTGAAGGGCCATCTCCTGTTCCTCAGACAGCTGCTGGTGTTCTCTCATCGGGGACACGCTCCGTCTGTTGGCCTCTTGCAACTCTGCGCCGAGGCCCGTTATGGTGATCTCCAGCTGGGCTTTCTCCTGGCTCAGCCTCTGACGCAGAGCACCACCTCCCTCCAGCTCCACCGCCTGTTGCCTTACCTGCAGCTCCAGAACACGCACCTTCTGGTCAGCTGCTTGTGCCTGGCTGTTATACTCACTCTCCATCTTGGCCCATCTGAGGTTGGTGTCCTCCAGCAGAGCCTGGGTGCTCTCTGTGTGTCTCCTTTGCAGCTCAAACTTCTCCTGCTCCTCCTTCAACGAGTTGGCGCTCTGAACCGCCACCTTCCTCAGCTCACCGATCTGCTTATTTTTGCACTCACGAATGACCTGGGTTTCCCGCCGTAGGCCTCGAACTGTCTCCTCTAGCTTGCGGACGCGCTCCTCAGAGTCCCGCTGCTTAGCTCTATACGCCTCAATTTCGCTGTTCTTTCTGTCCAAAAGGGCCCGCATATCCCGATCGTGTCTCTGCTGCATTAACCTAACTTGTAATCCTGCATCCGGTAAGCCACATAATGGAACTCTCTCCCTCGGTACCCCCATAACCTGACACTCCCCAACAAACGCCTCATTAGCCCTCCTTCCCATAGGTGGGGATATAACCCCTGTCGCACGGGCTCCGGCAACAGGGCCCTTTAGTTTAACGACGGCTGATTATTAGTGCACCATCTAGCTATGTGTCCCGGTCGTTTGCATTGTCTGCATATTGGCCTCCCCTCCCCATCCCATTCATGTCTCTGAGGTGGCGCGTACCGGCGTGCAGGTGGCACATAAGGCGCCTCAGGCGGCGGTGGTTGGGAACGCACAGCAGGAGCGGCAGCTTGGATGAGCGGTCGGAGTTCACTCATCAACTCTTTCGTCATACCGTGCAACTGCGTCTTGACATCCTCCATTATTTCTCGCTTCAGTTCATCTCTCCACGCAGAGGTCTGTGGTGGCACAGGGACAGTTACGGGGTTAATAGCATGACAAGCGATTTCAGTAGCTGACGTACCTCCATGTTCCGTGTCCAACGTCAAGGCCTCCTGTCGCAGCGCGGCGAAGTCTTCGTCAGGGTGGCGTCGAGCATATATTCTCAGTGCTTGACCAAGTGGGCCCTCAGTTAACCCCATAAGAAACTGGTCCTTCAAGACGGCCTCGGAGGGGGCTGTAGTCGCATCATAACGCCGCAACCCACAAAATAATTCTCTAAGTCTCAGAATAAAGGCACTGACACTCTCTCCAGGGCGCTGTGCGCAACTATAAAATTGTGAGCGTACCTTTGCAACAGGGATTGTTTCCTTGTACACGTTATCTAGATGAGCAAAGATTTTGGCCACAGTATCTCGATCCCCCTCATCCAACACATTAACTTGCCGTCTAGCTTCATCAGTCAAGGTTTGTAATAGAATGGCAACCTTTTTAGCCTCATTAACATCTTGCGTCCCCAATAGCCCTTTAATCTGTACTTTCCATTCCCTGTACTTAAGTTCACCCTCTGTACCTCCAAACGTGGGCAGCCACGGGGCGCCCGGATACACCGGCATCATCATCATATTAACAAGTTCACAATTACACACTTATTCACTCTCTCCTCTATATTGCTCTGTGTCCGATCCTGCCGCTACAAACGCCAATTTATGTAAGGGTGGCCCAACTCACATTAACTGCCAGTGTTTAAACTGGTACCCTTTTGTCATCACCTTGTTACTGAATTTGCCAATAAATAATTGTAAATACACCTTTTTGGTTTGATGTATATCATTAAGTATTACCATTAGCAGATTATATAATTATAAGTTTCCGACAACGCCACCTCGTTTAAAGAGGAAAGTAAGTGCACAAAAGGCACTACCTTTAAGGACACACAAGTTCGTTTACGGGATATCAGAGCAATATGAACCATGAGGAGAGACTGACCAGGACAACAGTTTAGAAAAAGTATAACAAATCTTTATTTCTAGTGACAGCGGCCTCTATAATGCCAAAAACACAATAATAAAATAAAAGGGAATCCTATAATCCTATGGCGCCACTAAGCTAAAACCTAAAAATATAAGAACACTTCCAACAATAAAACAATACTTCACCCCTCCCTTCTTATCGTATCGTTTCTTGGGACAGTTAAAGTGCACTTAGCGTGTAGTTCCAGGCCCGTTACGGCCCTCAAATCGTAATAATATAGTATTACGATAAATGGATATTATACAAGGAGCACAGATTAGTGACTAATAATTATTACTATAAACTAAGCAGATATCAAATAATAAGCAGCGTATCGTTCAAACAGGTGGGAATAGTGACTTCTACAGCAGGTGGAATGGCACACACAGCGACACACAGCTCATCTCTGGTCGTCTACTTCTTTAGTCCACTCATCTGTGAATACAAAGAATACGCCAGTATCCTTGTCGCGACGACTATACAGCTCAATTCTAGGCCAGTGACTTTAGTGACAGTGGTGTACAGGATTGGATACTCACACGCAGGCAGCCTTGTGGGCTGCCGCTGCGAATAGTTCGCACGACACCACAGTAGTCACAACGACCCCTCTCATTAGCCGGGTAGCCGGTTCGGCTCGTCGGGACCCTCTCGCTCGTCTCTGGATGGCCCGGACACTGCCTGGTAACGCTGGCACCCGGATCGCCGTCTGGAATCCGCTGGGTTTGTAAGGTAAAGTGCTACTCGGTCCTAGCACTTTAGATCAGTAAGGTTCAGTAAGGTTCAGTTCGGTTACTGCCTGGCTCGGCCTGTGCCTGTCTCTCTGTTCATCACAGCCGGCCACCTGAGTCACTTCCCTCAGCCCGCTCCACACACACACGTCTGCACCCCTTGCTCGTCAACCTAGACTGAGCCTGGCGTTCCTCTTAAAGGGCCGCCTCCCACTCTGCCAGCCGCCCATTGGCTGGTCATGACGTTAGTCCCCCATACATTGGCCAGCACCGGCGTCTAGTTATCCTATCAGTTCGCATTCAGACTCACACATGGAAAGAGAGGAGGTTTTAAAGGGGGACAGCAATACAACATTATAACCAACGAAACATATTATACAAATTATACAAAACATGTTCAACAGAAGGAAATAATTGTAAAAACAACAATTATTAAAGGAAAGAAAAATAAAAAGAATAACGCTGCTTTCCACCCCCTCACACATGTTTGATACTTTTATCAGGCTTGCTTTACTAGCACTGGTACAATTTCAGCCTTAAATGACAAATGTAGGTGAATAATAATGACTTCTCATCTTTAAGTCATTACATTTATATGATCTTTCTTGCATGCATTGCCCCAAGCCTAAAGCGGGGGGTCTGGGGGTCCACCCCCAGAAAGAATATAACATAGTAGAAGTAATTTCCTGTGTTCTGGTGAATTTTGTGCATGTTTTATACGTTTATCAGGCTTGCTTTACTAGCATGGGTACAATTTCAGCCTTAAAATGCCAAATGTAGGTGTACAGATTTGATGACTGAACCAAAGGATTTAATGATGACTTCAAATTTTTAAGTCATTACTTAAGTGAATATGTGTCTGATCTTTCTTGCATTCATTGCCCCACCTCTAAAGCGGGGGGTCAGAAAAAAAATAACATAGTAGATGTAATTTCCTGTGTTCTGGTGAATTTTGGGAGTTTGATACCAAATCCAGGAGAAATCCAGGAGATTTGCCAATCCAGGAGCATGCCAGGAGATGGGGTCAAAATCCAGGAGACTCCTGGGAGATCCAGGAGAGTTGACAAGCCTGAATTCGCACTCCATTTTCACTCCATAGTTGATCCCCCTGCAAGCCGTCGGAAAATGCTGTTATTAAGCCTATTATTAATAGGTCTATTATTATTTGGATAAAGTAGAACAACCTTTAAAACCAATCATACTAATTTAAAATTGTATCATGATCTGACACTGTCGTGACAGCTTGTTGCTGCTGCTGCTTTCTGCCTCCGCTGCTTTAGTTTGTGCAGTTGTATTTGTCATACGACGGTGTCGCGCATTGAAAATATCAGAGCTACAAGCTCACAACATGTCGGAACTTGCAGCTTTGTGAGCTTGCATGTCTGCTATGCTCGACACGCCCCTCTGTCTGTCTGTCTGTCAGTCACACTTTTGCCCTGCTCATATCTCCACAACCGTTGCCCCCATCCATGCCAAATTTTGCACACACACTCCTTACCTGCCAAACTACAACCTCCAAGGACCCCCGGAGCTCCAGGGACCCCCAGGTGTAAAAGAATGTCCGTCCGTGAGGCACACGTCACACGTCACACTTTTGCCCTGCTCATATCTCCACAACCGTTGCCCCCATCCATGCCACATTTTGCACACACACTCCTTACCTGCCAAACTACAACCTCCAAGGACCCCCGGAGCTTCAGGGACCCCCAGGTCCCTGAGGGACCCCCAGGTGTAAAAAATGACCAAATGTGCAAAAATGACCAAATGACCACCCCAACGGGGCTGCTCACGGGGAATTCCTGGGGACCACCCACTCCTGCTGCTCCAGAACGGATGCAAAAGTGGTGACGCCCCCAGTGGAGGACCCCCTCCACTGCAGCTCACATAAAATGCCGTAACTCGGCCTAGGAGCGTCCGGGAGAGTCGGGGCCGGTACCTATTCGTCCGCCAAGGCAACGCGGAGACCCCACCCCTCATTTCTCACATGGCCCTCTTCTAGCGCCACCTTCAGGCCGATTTTTAAAACACATTTTTGGCCACTGCTCCTACAGTTTTGGCCCTAAAATCAGGCAAATTGCTACACAGTATGTCTACACTCATCCCATCAACATGAATCTGTCCCATATAGCGCCACCTTCAGGCCGATTTTTAAAAACACATTTTTGGACACTGCTCCTACAGATTTTGCCCTAAAATCACGAAAATCACTACACAGTATGTCTACACTCATGTCATCAACATGGCTCAGGAAGATTTTGGAAAAACACATTTTTGCCCTATTTGTGGAGATAAGTGACCTACGGTCACTTATCTCCCGATTAGGGAGTCTTACTGGTCTAGTGTCCCTCTGTCTGCCAGGTACTGTGGTATTCAAGAGACCACCTCTACTGACTGACAATTACTAATGATGTATTCTCTCTAGCATTAAGCTTACTGGGTGAACTAACATGATGACATAGCTGTAGCATTACTTGTGTTAGAACTTCAATATAGGCAATAGGTATTTCTTAAGAGTTGACTTTATAGATCAGTCTCTTCTCCCGGGGAGCCCGAACAGCTGAGGGCTGCAGGGGGCCGTACCAAGGTGTTTGAGGTTCCCTCATAGACCAATGGGAGAAGAGGGCAAGGGGAGTGGGAATCACCCACAGGAGAATGAGGGGAGGTCTCTTCTAATATACTAGAGGGTCGCGGCCCTTCGGGCCGCTCACATCTAGTTAAAAAAAAAAAAAAAAAAAAAACGTGACAAATAAAGTCAGATTTGGAAGGGACCTTTGGTGTGCTAGGAGGGAGAGGAACCTGAGGGGTGGACGAGCTGGTGGGATGCTGTGGTGTGGATCTGGTGGGGTGGGACTGAGGGCCTGGAGCCTCAGAATGCTGTAAACATCTCAACTCTGCCTGTCAATAAAGCTTTTTGGACATCGTTGGAAGCCTGCCTGGACCCTCAACTTCCACAGAACTTCTCATACTTCTGTAGCTCATTGCCTCCTAGAGTGTACAACAGCAGCTCATAACAGACAACCAGTGCTCTGCTGAAGGAATAATCGATAGGATTCCAAACCGCTACCAGGAGCAGAAAAGTCTTGCTCTTTCATGCCAATATATCTGTATCTGTCAGTCCTTGTCCCTGTTTGAACGGTGCTAACCATTCCATCCTTGTCACCTTTATGCCCATATACAGTATGGAGATCCCTGATGTCATCAATATTAAGCCCATATCTTGGAATGCCCAAATATGGACATACTGTGTCATCTCATGTGGTCTATGACGTTAGACATCTATGATGTCAGTCACCTCCATATTTGCGAAAAGTTTATTTTTTTTATTTTCCCATAAGTCAATAGAGAAAATGTATTCACAAATAAATGAATATATATATATATACATTAAATTATATATAAAATATGCAAGCAGACGAGTCCCTATGAAGCCGGTCAATTTGACACATGGCCCAAGTAAGTGTAGCACCAAAACTGCAAAATAAAGCTTATATATAGCCTACTGTATATATAATTTGCTGCAACAGAAGCAGTGTCAATCAATCAACCTTTATCCGTCACATACAATTTAAAAAAAGGAATTTTTAAAAACGTGAAATGTATACAGGTGGGGCAGCATAGCTCAGCATAGCTCAGGGGTAGAGAAACCGTTATTAGAGCACGAAGGGTTCCCGAAGGGTTCCCAGTTCAAATCCGGGCTCCCCCTGAGTTAATGTCGAAGGGTCCTTGGGCAAGACTCTGAACCCCACATTGCTCCCGGTGAGCTGGTTGGTGCCTTGCATGGTTTCTTCCGCCACCGGTGTATGAATGTGTGCGTGAATGGGTGAATGTAATGCACAATCTCTGTAAAGCGCTTTGGATAAAAGCGCTATATAAATTTACCATTTACAGGTCAGACCCATGGATAGTAATAAAAAAACAAGATAAACAGGACTAAAATAGATAAATAAATAATCAACCACTAAAACCACTTTTCAGTCCACAATAATTCATAAAAATGACAATTGAAGGTGTCCATATATTAGTATAGAGTGTGTGTGTGTGTGTGTGTGTGTGTGTGTGTGTGTGTGTGTGTGTGTGTGTGTGTGTGTGTGTGTGTGTGTGTGTGTGTGTGTGTGTGTGTGTGGGTACACATTACAAAATACATTTATTTAAAATATTGCCCATTTGATTTGATTTGATTTATTTGAAAAAGCAGTAAAAACACATACATAACAGCAATAGCATAGAATAGAATGGAATATCGCTATGAAGACATTGGGTGATTATTATTGTGAAATATATGTAGTGGAGTAAAAGTACAATATTTGGATCCAAGATGCAGTGGAGTAGAAGTAAAAGTATTGTAAATTGTAAATACTAAAACTAAAGTACAAATAACTCAAAAGGGTACTTAAGTACAATAAGTAAATGTACTTAGTTACTTTCCACCACTGACAGTATCATGCCATATATGTCTGTTTTCTATGTATTTAGTTTCAATAAAAAGATCGACACCATACACACTGAACTAGCTCTCCTCCCTCCCCAGGTTCTGAACTTGCCTCCACTGTATTCTCCAGCCTCCCACTCTCATACAGCTATGATAGTCTTGATCCAAGGCTAGGTAATCTCCTCTCCAACCTCCCCTTCCTCTCCAAAATCCTCAAACGAGCTGTTGCATCCCTAAAAGCTCAACTGGTGGACTATATAACCTTGACAAATCATTTCAAATTGTAATAGAACTGCTCTCAAAAGGTCTCCGGCAATATTCTACTGTCAAAGTACAATCCTTTGAGATGTAGTGGAGTAAAAGTAAAAGTAAGGAAAATTGGAAATACTCCATTAAAGTAAAAATACCTCAAAATTGTACTAAGTACAGTACTTGAGTAAATGCACTTAGTTACTTTACACCACAGACAAAACTTTCCTTAGTTCTGGTGAGCACACAGATAGGACAGGCCTTGTACTGTGACACACAGGACCAGTGGAAGAACTCCTGCATTGCTTTCTCTCTCTGCCAACAGCCGTCCATCCTCTCTCTTGAGGGTCACATTGCATGTGATGAGCAGCTGTTGCATCCAATGGAAAGCCTTGTCATCCTGTAGGGGGAGGGGCACGGACTCCAGTGGAAGAGGAGAGCTGCTCTCCTTCTGATCCTTTAGATCTAACATCTTCAACTGTGGGAAGGATATGACAGACCAAGCAAAAAGACAGACAAAGAGATCAGTAGGTATATTACACAAAATTAGATACGGAGGACTGAGGAGAGACAAACGGGCCATGTTAGACTGACCAGGGCATTGAAGGCCTTCAGAACATCAGGACTGCTCTTACTCAGGAGGGTCAGCGCTTCATCAGGTAACTCTACAAAAATGCACAATACAGAACTTAGATTACATTATGCAAAAGTTGAAGTATAAAAACATATAGACACAGAGTGATGTGCATCAAAGCAGTTGAAGTCAGCTGCTTTCAACAGGGCCTTGCAATCAAAAAGTAAGAACTGGTGCGTTGTCAAACAATAGTCTCATCCAGTTTAATGTGGTCCATGGTCTGCATTGGTATAGGGCTAAATTGGGGATATTCCCCGACATTGACCCTATCTGCTCTAGATGTACGTAAATTAGAACCAGACACTTTATTTCATACATGTTGGTCTTGCCCTAAATTGGCTGACGTGTGGGGTTTAATATTTGTATGTTTTTCAGAGGTTTTCAATATAAACTTTGACCCATGTCCAACTCCTGCCTTGTTTGGAGTACCTCCGGAGGTGTCACCTCTAACCAAAGCACACTCAGCTAACGTGGCCTATGCCACTCTTTTTTGGGGCTTATTTTACTCAACTGGAAATTGGACTCTGCCCCTGCTTATAGGCACTGGGTTGGTGACTTACTTACTAGGCTGCCTTAGGCTGGAGAAACTAAAATTTAGTGGGAAACCTGACATTTCTTTATGAGAATTGGTCCTTATTTCTATCTTATTTTGATCAGTTCTTCCTTTAAAAGATGATATTTCTATGGCCAAATACTGTTTTTTTCCACCCTTCTTTTTCCCTAAGGTCTGTGTCTTATGGTGTTGATGTTGTGATGGTGGTGTAAAGTGAACAGGTACACTATTTAACAATGCATAATTATTATTCTTTTTAAAGGGGTATTTTTCTGTGTTTTTTTGTTATTGTTTTATGGTGTTTCGTCTTGTGTTTTGGTACGTATTGTCTGATAGGTTGTATGTTGTAAAAAATAACTTTGAATAAACATAATATTTAAATTGTAAATGATTTACCCCTCTCCTACTAAAAGATTTAAGATAGAACTGATTGAGTCTTGTCTTCCATGAGGTTTTGCACCCTACCTTCCATGGCGCTGACCAATAGATGAACAGCAGCCAGAGGTCCCCCTGGACAGCCATCACTCTCAGAGTGACTGTCTGGGTCGGGTCTGGTCAGGGGTCTGAGCAGGTCCAATATGGCACTTGAGTTGCCATGACAGGCCGACAAAGATAGACTGGACAGATCTTCTGATAGATCTTGTTCAGTCTCCACTGCTGCATCACCTGAGCACCACTCCTCCAACTGACAGAAAGACAAAGAG
>NC_137819.1:45658853-46003853 GCF_963921795.1 Nannobrachium achirus | reverse complement strand
TGGAAATGCCCATATATGGAGGAAGACACCCCATATCTGTGTGGCTGGTTCAGACAGGGATCTCCATGTATGCATGCATACAGGGATGTACTATATACAGTACATGGGTCTCCATTTATGGGTAACTGGTCCGATATACAGTACATCACTGGCCAGATGGCCAAGAAAGAATTGGCGCGACCTCGCCCTTTAGGGTAAGGTTGCATGTGGCCCTGAGGCGTCTTACTGGTATTAGATGTATTGAACAGTAGCTATATATTTCAATGAAAGGCAGGATAAAAAACTCATAGTACAAATTCTAATGTTATGATAGAAATTACGGTTAGCCTTCAGACTGCTGAACAAGGCATGAGTCTTTTTGAGCGGCATGATGACGGTCCGTTCGCCCAAAATCCTTTTGGCCTCGGGCGTCTATCCAGCGGAACAGTACATGGTCTCTGTATTCCTAAACGTATAACATCTGTAAAACGGCTAAACCTAAACTTATTAGCGGTTGACATGCGCTGACATTTTTCACTTTAATCCCTTGTGTGTGTTTTTCTAGCACCTCAAATAATGTCCATAAGTATAGGCCATTAGCAGTGGGCATGGTTTTCTGTTACCACTAAAAAATCTGCCTTTCATTTTCAAATCTGCCAACTCATCGAGATTTATAAACATCTGTGGAGAAAAATAAAATAAAACGCTTAACGGAAGGGTATTTATTAATGTAGTATCCACAAGTTTCCTGTGTCCCATGAGCCCTTGCATGAAAGTGGACATCACTTCCTGTTCCTCTTAGCCGTTTCATTCTGACTGTTTGCCGTGCTACTGTCACTTCTGAATCTCTGCATGGTGATTACATGGTGCTTGTTCAATGATTTGAATCAGCTGTGTAGTGGAAGTGAAGCACACATTTTCCCCCGGTAAGCTTTTTGGGAAACTGGTGGATATCATAAAATTAAATGTGTTTTTTACAGAATCAAATACGTTATGGTCATGATTCACCAGGATCCTGAATAGCCTGATTCTGTATGGGGAAAAGGAATGGCCGAATTAGTGGCACCAGAAAAACATGCCCACTAATCAAGCACAGACCGTTATACATCTGCTGCTATGCTCAGACATCTGTATATCTTATCTCAAGAATGTGTAAATATGTATAATTGTTTGTTTTCTCTGTTTGATCTCCTTTCCCCCTCCCCCTCTTCTTCTTCTTCTTCCCTTTCTTTTTTCTATGGAAATAACGATACAATGGGAACTGTGCACGCAAACAAATTTAATCCACTTTGTTTCTTCTATAAACCATGTGTGACAATAAAACTGATTCTATTATAGTATATAATAGTCTATTGTAGTATGCATGTTCAAAGATTAGAATGGTTAGGGTGGGTTTTTAGGCATTTAAGGGTTTGATTTATACCTATACGGTTGTTCTTGGGATGGGCCAGCAGGTCTTCAAAACATATTGCAACCTATACTATGCTGGATCCAGCTAAATGTGACATGGATTATGGATATATAACAAACATATTGTAGGCCTACTGTAAAGTAATTTATTTAGATAGGATAAAAACTAACTAGTGTTTGTCAGCTTTGGTTTGACATTTGAATGGTTTTTTTTAACCTGTTTTCTGGAATTATGATTGAATTAAAAGACACAAATAAATAAGAATAAAAAAGAATAAACAAGAGCAAAAACTTACCCTAATTCAGTCAACCGGAAACAAATGAGCGCAAAAAAAACTGTGAAACTAAAGGAAACAAAAACCAAGGAGAAGCTGCAGGTTGGGAACCTGTCTGACTAGTGACTACTAGGTTGACATTCACAACCACACAACCACTTCCCTTAAAGGCCACCCCTACTTGTAAAATTAGGAGGGTCAGAAACATGATTGTACTTGCCACCAATTCTAACCGTCTGGACTCTAGGGACCCTAAAGGAGCCTTCAATGTGAGTGGAATGTGTTTTTCTACCCACTTTGGTTTAAGTTCTCATTTATCACAAAGATACACATTTTCACATTTCCTTTTACATTAATTATTTAATATTAATATGCTTTGTGTTTTAGCAATAACAAGGGCCCATTTGCAATACCCTCGCGGCCCAGACAGTGGTCCCACACCCATAGGCACGACCGTAGGTTGGGAATCCCAGATCTAAAGTATCAAAAGAGCTGTTCTTCTCTTCCACTGGAGTCACTCATAGATATATTGTCCAAGAGACCAAACAATACATGTTTCTACAAAGACTGTTGCAGTTGCACTGTAGTTTTTTCCACTATTCATCTTTACCGCTACCACAAGCTGCTACAAGCCTCTTTTTTCAAATGCATTTCAAATTAAAAGTAGAAAGTAGGGGGAGAGCGGGGTAAACTGAGACACCTTTTACATTTGCTCCCCTCTAGGCGAACTAAAAGTTATATCAGTAAAAATGTACACATTTCCCAGTAATTTGGGATGTTTCCTAACAATGGAAGATATCAGAACATATTCAAGACAAAAGTCAGAGAAAATATGATTGTTTAAAAAAAAGTGGTCTTGTGTCTCAGTTTACCCCAGGACCGGGGTAAACTGAGACAGACCAGAGAAATCAACGGGGTAAAGTGATCCACTCACTTTTTTCACTTTAAAACTAACATAAAAAGACAAAAACCCAGTTAACCGGGTTAAATATGCGCAATACAAAAATGTACATAGCAGACATTCTTTTAATAGGCTTTGTCCCGTCATTTCCACCCATGTGTCAAATAATGTGACAAAGCTGGCCGATCATCTAGTGTCACCAACAAACCCCTCAGGCACAGGGTGGCTTTGAGCAGATTCCATTACAATTGGCCACTTGTGGACAATCTGGCCTGGCTTAGATATTCCACTGCTGTGCACAGCTCCAGGCTAGTGCACAGCAGCACTGACTGCCTATGAATTTCACAGGCCTGGGTAGAAAACCTGGCCTGGCAGGGATATCATATTCCCCTGCAGTACAAAGCTCACATAGGCTCTACAGCAGCACAACAGCAGCTGAAACGATTGACTTAACTGAGGGACTTAGCGAGAGAAAAACAACTGCTTAACAATGTCAAACTGTCATAAATCTAACAGCTGAAAACATCCTATTTGGATCTTGTCTAAAAAAGTAACATTTATTTTTTTGCAAAAGGATTAGCCTATAACTTATTGTCCTTCAGAACAGTAAGGTTACAGGGGCTTCTCTCTTATTTGAATGATGCCTAAGCTTGAATTTGTTTAATGTCTATTGCTTGCTGGATATTAAGTGTCTATTAATGTGGGGATGTTACTGTATTTTGTCACATTTATTCTGCTGTTCATCTGACATGGGTTGCGCAGCCTACTTTGATTTGCACACATGCGCTGGCATTGACAATCAGATGATTGCTAAGCAGTTCACTTGTGTTCGAGTAAAATAGCAGTTTCAATGTTCTAAAAGACAGGTTTAGGGTAAATTAACGATGATAAAAAACATCGGAACATCGGGGGAGAAATGAACGATGTCCGATGTTCTTGTTTGCAGAGGGGGGCGCGGGTGGCACAGACACACACATACAGTACACACACATAACACAGTAACTAACAAACACGCAATATACATGCACGCACCAAGCTCATTATTATTGGCTAAAAGTAAGCCTACTGAAATTGATTTGTGTCGCGGTGCAAAGATGACACACGCACACAAGTACACACAGCACACACACACTCACGGCTCAGATGAGCGTGCGCTGTGTCGTGCGCACATACATACACAGTCACAGACACACTTCACGAAACAGAGAGCCACTGCACGGCGCGGTACACACAGCACTCACACACTCACGGCTCAAATGAGCGTGCGCACATATACAGTCACAGCAGACACACTTCACGAAACAGAGAGCCACTGCACGGCGCAGCCCGATCCAAGGCTTTCAAGACTCGGAATATCTTGTCACCATGACGACGGGATCCTAGCGAATCAATAGCAATAGACTGGGAGCGCGGAAGGTTTATTCTATAGGCTGGCACCATGGCGACGGCTAGCGAATGAGCGGACGGCATAGAGTTATGGGCGGTATTATTCCGTACGTTCTCCCTACCGTTCTCCATACCGTTGAGTTGAAGTGGATGCGAAGTGGGCGTGAATGGCCTTGGAAGTGGGATGCGGCTTTTACTCAATTGTAAATATAAGATAAGATGGGCAGAAGGAAAAAAATAAAAACCAAACTTTCTGATGGATTAATATTATTTAAAATAATATTAATATAGTGTGTACCAATTTGTGTATAACGGTCAAATATCTTAACTCTTTGATTGTGCTGTTTGCCACCCTGTTCCAAAACAAACCCTGTTGTTCTAACGTTGTTGTTCCTACAGCCTTGACACTGTACAAGGGCCTGATACAGTATGTAACTGGCAAACCATCTTTAATCAACAATTCTGTTGTGTTCTGACCACTGATAAAGGTCAGGTCAGCCGATGAGGTGACCACGGTCACGATATTACATCATACTGCTTCACAGTAACTATATAAAATCATGTCAACTGTCTATTAACCTGAGAGCTACGATGGGTGATTTTGCTCTACTGTACTACAGTACAATTTAAACTGACTATATTTTCAATACAACTTATCAAAAAACGCATATTCCCCGGTGTGGTCTCATTCATTGTGTGGAGTACTTTATTATGGTTGGGGAAAACTGTTTATCCATATGGAATATGATCCAAATTCCATCAAATGGTCCATTCGATTGCCGGATTAGCTCCGAGGAGATATTGGGGACTCAACTTTGTTGGACTCATTTTCTTCTCCGCTGCTAGAACCAGTTACGGATTTCTACTGAGTTGACGTTTATGGATTCGATACAGCTGGACAGTTTGTTTTGGAATCCCACTTCGTTCATCTCTGCTAGTAACAACCAGCCGAGGATATTATCAGACGTTTCCCCTGACTCCCACGGAGTAACACTGAAAGTGGAGAAATTACCATGGGACGTCTATTCCGCCAGCTGAGGTGGCAAGCAAACTAGCTTTGATTTCATCCTCCTCCTACCCGACCAGCTGCAAAATGGGAAATGCGCAGGGAGGCAGAAAACACCTGCCGAAATCTAAACAACCTTTTTACAAACGGAACAACACCTTTGAGTTTGAAGCGTCTCTTCAAAGCTTGGAGAATGAACTGATAACAGCTTTAATGGCTAAGATAGACAATGAGGAAATGAAACAGGTTGTTTCTAGGTGCCCCACAATTGCACCATTTTTGCCCATATGGAGAAAGGAATTCGGAGATGATGACTCTCTCCCACATCAACATATCGATAAAATCTCACAACGGTCTGAAGAAAGCCGAAATAGAGGCGGCCAGGTTTGGCTCTGGCACAGCGTTCCACACCAGGAGCCTTTCACGGACGGTCTCTCTCCCCTCATCTCTCCGCACAGAGACTTTGAGAGGGCGACATGCTTCATTCTCACTCACTAAATCCTCATTCAACAGAACCCAGGTCATACGTTTATACCTGCTGTCTTAAGAGTCTAGCTAGCTCTTAACACAGCTGCGTTTTTATTGTTTAATGTTTATTAGTCTATTGTTTTGTCGCTTTTTGTTACATGTTTTGAGGACATAGCAGCCGTTTGGCCACGGAGATTGCATGTCTAAGGTTGGTGTATCAGTACGAGACATGAGTTTAGATTTCATTTTATGCTCCAGAACAGCTTTTTCAAGACGTTCTGACGGAAATCTTTTTTTTGGGGCCAGAACATATTTTGTTCTGAAGGAATGTCTCTTCGGCCAGTACGGTACCCAATACGGCTGATTAGAGCCACTTAATCACATAAGAAATAGCGTGGTTATTTTAATTGGTAGATTTCCTTTATGTTCCAGAACAGAACGTTCTGACGGAAATCTTCATGCTTTACGCTTACACGTCTTCGTTTTCGTCTCAGTCTTATCTTATTTTATTTATTTTTAATTTCCGTCTCAGGCCACTCTGAGATGTTGAATAAAGGAGCTTTTTATCTCAGCACTCCCATGAACATTTTTAAGAAACATGACCATTCAAGCTAAAAAAAGCCCCCTGCGCCGAGAAGCAGTGTTTTTATCGTGTAAAACCTGGACCCACAGGGATGAGATGTTAATACCCTGACCCAATCATTTCCTGGAACATTTCAATGGATATGTGCGGAGCTGCGGAGAAATCGAACATTATTGCCACTGGATGAATGCCATTCAAACCTCATTAGGAAGGAACAGAGGACACAAACAATGTTTTCAGATGCTGAAGGGCTTGACAATGCCTTTCACTCACAATGCGATGGGACGCGTTGTGAGCTTGTAGATCTGCTACGTGACTTTCATGGATTACAATGTCCCGAAAAGAACAAACACTCTTTTGACCCTGGGGATGCCCCGAGATAATGGTACTATATATTTTGTTTACTTTTGACTAAGTACGACTTCTGGGGGAAAAAAATCAAGTTCTGACCGACAAACCCTTTTATTAGTGTTAAATGTTTTTGATATATTGTCTGTCTAATCCTCTCTAATCCCATTTTCCTCCCCTGGTTACATTTTTGGTCTGTCTATTATGAAAGAAGAGAAAAAAAAATCAGGCCAAGGTGAAGTGAGCAGTGCTACGGAATTCATGTGTTCTGTGCTTATCTTGCTTATGCTGCTGGCTCGCTTGCGCTTCTGCTTGCCCGCGCTCGCTTGACCGATGCTTACATTTTGGTTTATGGTTTATTATTGTTCTATTTTGAAAAAACTATGAGGGGATTTTACTTTGAGAGGCCACAAGCCGCTTCTCAGTCTCAGGGTGCCTATTTTTACTCTCTTGATATGACTCCACATGCCTTGTTTATGGTTTATTATTGGTCTCACTTTCTTTTTGTTTTTGTTCTAACCCACTTGCCTGGTTTGCAAAACTAGGAATTATTTACACATATGACCTTTGGTCTTGGTGTCTCTCTCTCTCTCTCTCTCTCTCTCTCTCTCAAAAGGGATCTCATTCGCTCTTGTTATGACTACACTCGTACTGATAACAACCAACGCTTGGGTTTATTTGAATGTTTCTATGTGATGCCCCTAACGTCTTAATAATTTTTTTTTCCCATCAATGACAGGTGGGTTTTATTTTATTTTAGGGGACAGGACGGACTAATGACATGGCAGAACAGGTATAGTGGAACTAACTCCACTAACTCGCTACCAACTTGACTGACTGATTATCAGACACTCGATCAGGTGACTGACTGACTGACTGTTTTATTTCAATTTTATTTTTAACAGGTTTTCTTCTGTCCTTCTGTTTTGTCGTGAAAGACACTATTTCCTGTAACAACTGAACGCTGGCTGACTTGTTGAGATAGAACAACTGATAGTGTGCCTGTCTGCTGGAAGACAGGCCTTCAAGGTTAGAGGGTCTGTGTGTGTGAGATTTATTATTAATGTCAACAAACCCCCAACCAACTCAAAATGATCCTCAATTATTTAGTAATCCTTTTCTTTTAAACCACATTTTAGGGACATGCACCAAAAACGTTACTTTCACCAATATTTGCCGAAATCCATCTTTCACACGTAAACTGCAGTATGGGTTAAAGATGGAAGAGGCCTATCAGTTTATTTTGGGTAATCCTTTATCCTATTTACTTGAGTAAAAGTACTTTGATTACTCCCCCAGCAGGCTGAGACCGTTCCAAAAACAATTTAGATAGCTGGGCTCAATTCAAACCTTTTCAGTCAAATTCCACAATTATTACAACCCTATTGGGGTTATACGGTATTACACATATGAAAACAAAAAAAAAAGAAAAAAAGAATGACATTATGATTATGTTATGTGTTTCTATTTCATTTTTCTTATTTTATTTCTTTAAGTTTCATGCTTATCTTGTTATGATACACTTCCCCCCTCACAGGCTTGGAAGCTCACTCTAACTCTGACAGTGAGCAGAATCACTGTACGTCTGTACACTTGACAATCTGTTTCCCATTTGACCATATTTTACAATTTTTGTCACACCCAATATTTTTGGCCGTGGCAAACGGGAGGGAATGTGTTTGGAGAATTAATATTTAGAATTAATATTTTTTCATTTTAATGTATTTCTTTCATATTTTCATTTTCTGAATTCATATTTCATTTTCTGATTTCATATTTACATATTCCACTTTGTTTTCATCTCATTTTAATATATATATTTCATTTTGCTTAACCGTGTTTAAATCTGTTTCCCCCCTAACAGAACAAACTACAAACTTATTACAATTAGACACAAATCGTGTCCTTGGGTGATGTATATCTAAAACAAATCAAACATGTCTATACATAAATACACACAATGGTCTTAACTTCCAAGTAATTCTGATGTTTATTTTATTTTTCAGATTAATTGACTTATCTATGACAGACGGTCCATATCTCTTCCCATGATCTGTGACGAAGGAATATTTTTCGTGAGTATGAGGATTCAAGTCACATGAGTTCCTATATCATTTTTGTTAATATTTACAGTTGTCTTGTCCCAACATACAACTCTCTTCTTTTGATAAGATCTCATAGCCTTGTCCTGGAAATGTTAAATACTGAAATGTCATATTGGTTATAAACCTTACTGAAATGATGAGGACAGAGGTCCTACCTTACTGTTGTGGAGTAAAAAAGTCCACCCTGGCTGGGACACCCTGGCGAAGGTCATAGGTCAAGCAAGGAATGGACCATGACCGCTCCACCACACTAATCAAATTTTCAAAATTCTACATTCGTCAATCTCAGGTGATGACTTCACCAAATAAATCAAAACTTCAAAAAAAAAAAATATATATATATATCCTTCTCTTTCATTAAATGCACTCTCTGTAGTGCACCCCACCATCAACCCAGGTGAGGCTGTGAAGAAACTTTGGAAAGATTCTAAATTTGGTGATAAAGTTTGTCATGGTGCGACAGGACAATGGGCCTCATTCACCAATAAGTTCTTAACTTTCTTCTTAACTTGTTCTTAAATTTCTTCCTAAGTGAATTCCTAAGTGAAGTCCAGTCACATTCATGAAACGTTCTTAGGAAGGCAAAATTGTTCTTAACTATGTTCTTATCATGATGAATGCCAATCCTCGTAACTTGAAGGGGTGTGCCAGGTAAACCTAATTATCATAGGTAGACGCCCCACATATCCTAATTTACATCCCTATTACCATAGGGAGCCACCCACAAATCCCCATATAAGGCACAACTTCATGACACTCTCTGCAGTCACACCTGTCTTTGATTGCTGTACACAGAACTGACAAGAAATCACTCACAGAAATAAAGTTGAGAAAATGAAGTCAAGAATAGCCTAACTAAAGTGTAAAGATGGTGGAACACTAGACTCCAAACATTAAAAAAAAATACTTCTGTGGAGGTAGTTCTAAAGTGAACAGGTAATTATTTGTATTTAATGAATGAATGTATTTTATTATTTCACTATAGACATCAATGTAAATTTGCTGAAATTAGAACGTTATCCATATTTCATGTTTGGAAATAGCATTAGTTGTGGATATAAAACATTGTATTACTGAAAGCTGGTAGGTGGGTGTAGAGGGGCTTTAAGTTAGCAGCTGCTTGGTATGTAATGGGGTGAAAGTAGGGGTGTGGTGGTTGGGATATGGTGCATGGTGCAAGGGGGGCTTTCAGGTAGGAAGGGGACAGGAAAATGGGCGTGTGGCGGCTGTTGAGATATGGGGGTGAGGGTGTAGGGAGTTGGGGGGGGGGTAGGCGATGAAGGTTTGTACCGGGGGGAGGGTGGAGGGCGTAGGGGGTGAGTATGGGGCTTGGGCTTCAACTCAACCGGCTCATTTTGGGTTGGGATGCAATTATCAGACCTGTTGAAAACTAGTCAGTAAACCAATGGTTCTAAACATTTTCATGTCAAGGACCCCCAAATTAACATGCATTCTGTAGACCCCCACCTGAAAATATTTTCTGCCTGGGAAGATTTTTCAAGATTTATCAAAGTGTTTAAAAAATATCCGATCTACAAGCTCAAAATGGGCTGTAATGTGTTCGGTTGTGAGCTTGTCAAACAAATTTTAAAACTGGGTTAAAATTGTAAAACTCTTCCTTTTTTTATACTGTGGACCCCCTGGAACTTCCTAAAGGACCCCTGGGGGTCCCCAAACCACACTTTGAGAACCACTGCTCTAAAGATATGATACAAATATTTTGATGATTTAAATCATATTATTATACAACTGTAGAATTGATGAAACTTAAAGAATAAATTATTTTAGCACAGCATGTCACACTTAAGAACTAAAAGGCCACCCTAAGAGTGCTCTACAGTATGCGTAGATTTTTTCTTAACATAAGAACAAATCACAGCTAAGAAAACATTGGTGTATGCCAAATCTTCTTAAAAAACTTCTTAAAAGGGTCTAAGAACAAATTTCTTCGTAAGAACGTTCGTAAGTAGGTTGGTGAATCGGGCCCATTGTTTGTTATTGATGAATAAAAGGTTTCCTTTTCCTATCAATATATTTTAAGGAACGTGTGATTTTCTCCTCACTCTCATAAAAATATTCTAACTCATGTTAACTAAACGTTACAGGCCCCAAATTATAAGAGAAAATATCCTTGGTTTAATCTCAGACTGCCCTTTGACGCACTCCCCCTAATGATTCCAAATTATACAGTCCTTTATCTTTCATTATCAAAATATTTTTACCTTTGGTTGTATTCTGATTTAAATACCTTTAAAAATACTTAAATACCTTTGGAAATATACAGTTCTTTTGACTCTCCTCTTTAAAACTTAAAGCTATCGAAATGTTTTTGACTTAAACTGTTCAACTATTATGTTCTGTTTCAAATACCTTTAAAAAGTTTAACCCATGTCTTCTTCCCTTGTTGTTTATTTTTCTTTGACCTATCCCAAATTGGTACAAGGGGATGGAATTGATGGATTAATATTATTTAAAATAATATTAATATAGTGTGTACCAATTTGTGTATAACGGTCAAATATCTTAACTCTTTGATTGTGCTGTTTGCCACCCTGTTCCAAAACAAACCCTGTTGTTCTAACGTTGTTGTTCCTACAGCCTTGACACTGTACAAGGGCCTGATACAGTATGTAACTGGCAAACCATCTTTAATCAACAATTCTGTTGTGTTCTGACCACTGATAAAGGTCAGGTCAGCCGATGAGGTGACCACGGTCACGATATTACATCATACTGCTTCACAGTAACTATATAAAATCATGTCAACTGTCTATTAACCTGAGAGCTACGATGGGTGATTTTGCTCTACTGTACTACAGTACAATTTAAACTGACTATATTTTCAATACAACTTATCAAAAAACGCATATTCCCCGGTGTGGTCTCATTCATTGTGTGGAGTACTTTATTATGGTTGGGGAAAACTGTTTATCCATATGGAATATGATCCAAATTCCATCAAATGGTCCATTCGATTGCCGGATTAGCTCCGAGGAGATATTGGGGACTCAACTTTGTTGGACTCATTTTCTTCTCCGCTGCTAGAACCAGTTACGGATTTCTACTGAGTTGACGTTTATGGATTCGATACAGCTGGACAGTTTGTTTTGGAATCCCACTTCGTTCATCTCTGCTAGTAACAACCAGCCGAGGATATTATCAGACGTTTCCCCTGACTCCCACGGAGTAACACTGAAAGTGGAGAAATTACCATGGGACGTCTATTCCGCCAGCTGAGGTGGCAAGCAAACTAGCTTTGATTTCATCCTCCTCCTACCCGACCAGCTGCAAAATGGGAAATGCGCAGGGAGGCAGAAAACACCTGCCGAAATCTAAACAACCTTTTTACAAACGGAACAACACCTTTGAGTTTGAAGCGTCTCTTCAAAGCTTGGAGAATGAACTGATAACAGCTTTAATGGCTAAGATAGACAATGAGGAAATGAAACAGGTTGTTTCTAGGTGCCCCACAATTGCACCATTTTTGCCCATATGGAGAAAGGAATTCGGAGATGATGACTCTCTCCCACATCAACATATCGATAAAATCTCACAACGGTCTGAAGAAAGCCGAAATAGAGGCGGCCAGGTTTGGCTCTGGCACAGCGTTCCACACCAGGAGCCTTTCACGGACGGTCTCTCTCCCCTCATCTCTCCGCACAGAGACTTTGAGAGGGCGACATGCTTCATTCTCACTCACTAAATCCTCATTCAACAGAACCCAGGTCATACGTTTATACCTGCTGTCTTAAGAGTCTAGCTAGCTCTTAACACAGCTGCGTTTTTATTGTTTAATGTTTATTAGTCTATTGTTTTGTCGCTTTTTGTTACATGTTTTGAGGACATAGCAGCCGTTTGGCCACGGAGATTGCATGTCTAAGGTTGGTGTATCAGTACGAGACATCAGTTTAGATTTCATTTTATGCTCCAGAACAGCTTTTTCAAGACGTTCTGACGGAAATCTTTTTTTTGGGGCCAGAACATATTTTGTTCTGAAGGAATGTCTCTTCGGCCAGTACGGTACCCAATACGGCTGATTAGAGCCACTTAATCACATAAGAAATAGCGTGGTTATTTTAATTGGTAGATTTCCTTTATGTTCCAGAACAGAACGTTCTGACGGAAATCTTCATGCTTTACGCTTACACGTCTTCGTTTTCGTCTCAGTCTTATCTTATTTTATTTATTTTTAATTTCCGTCTCAGGCCACTCTGAGATGTTGAATAAAGGAGCTTTTTATCTCAGCGCTCCCAAGAACATTTTTAAGAAACATGACCATTCAAGCTAAAAAAAGCCCCCTGCGCCGAGAAGCAGTGTTTTTATCGTGTAAAACCTGGACCCACAGGGATGAGATGTTAATACCCTGACCCAATCATTTCCTGGAACATTTCAATGGATATGTGCGGAGCTGCGGAGAAATCGAACATTATTGCCACTGGATGAATGCCATTCAAACCTCATTAGGAAGGAACAGAGGACACAAACAATGTTTTCAGATGCTGAAGGGCTTGACAATGCCTTTCACTCACAATGCGATGGGACGCGTTGTGAGCTTGTAGATCTGCTACGTGACTTTCATGGATTACAATGTCCCGAAAAGAACAAACACTCTTTTGACCCTGGGGATGCCCCGAGATAATGGTACTATATATTTTGTTTATTTTTGACTAAGTACGACTTCTGGGGGAAAAAAATCAAGTTCTGACCGACAAACCCTTTTATTAGTGTTAAATGTTTTTGATATATTGTCTGTCTAATCCTCTCTAATCCCATTTTCCTCCCCTGGTTACATTTTTGGTCTGTCTATTATGAAAGAAGAGAAAAAAAAATCAGGCCAAGGTGAAGTGAGCAGTGCTACGGAATTCATGTGTTCTGTGCTTATCTTGCTTATGCTGCTGGCTCGCTTGCGCTTCTGCTTGCCCGCGCTCGCTTGACCGATGCTTACATTTTGGTTTATGGTTTATTATTGTTCTATTTTGAAAAAACTATGAGGGGATTTTACTTTGAGAGGCCACAAGCCGCTTCTCAGTCTCAGGGTGCCTATTTTTACTCTCTTGATATGACTCCACATGCCTTGTTTATGGTTTATTATTGGTCTCACTTTCTTTTTGTTTTTGTTCTAACCCACTTGCCTGGTTTGCAAAACTAGGAATTATTTACACATATGACCTTTGGTCTTGGTGTCTCTCTCTCTCTCTCTCTCTCTCTCTCAAAAGGGATCTCATTCGCTCTTGTTATGACTACACTCGTACTGATAACAACCAACGCTTGGGTTTATTTGAATGTTTCTATGTGATGCCCCTAACGTCTTAATAATTTTTTTTTCCCATCAATGACAGGTGGGTTTTATTTTATTTTAGGGGACAGGACGGACTAATGACATGGCAGAACAGGTATAGTGGAACTAACTCCACTAACTCGCTACCAACTTGACTGACTGATTATCAGACACTCGATCAGGTGACTGACTGACTGACTGTTTTATTTCAATTTTATTTTTAACAGGTTTTCTTCTGTCCTTCTGTTTTGTCGTGAAAGACACTATTTCCTGTAACAACTGAACGCTGGCTGACTTGTTGAGATAGAACAACTGATAGTGTGCCTGTCTGCTGGAAGACAGGCCTTCAAGGTTAGAGGGTCTGTGTGTGTGAGATTTATTATTAATGTCAACAAACCCCCAACCAACTCAAAATGATCCTCAATTATTTAGTAATCCTTTTCTTTTAAACCACATTTTAGGGACATGCACCAAAAACGTTACTTTCACCAATATTTGCCGAAATCCATCTTTCACACGTAAACTGCAGTATGGGTTAAAGATGGAAGAGGCCTATCAGTTTATTTTGGGTAATCCTTTATCCTATTTACTTGAGTAAAAGTACTTTGATTACTCCCCCAGCAGGCTGAGACCGTTCCAAAAACAATTTAGATAGCTGGGCTCAATTCAAACCTTTTCAGTCAAATTCCACAATTATTACAACCCTATTGGGGTTATACGGTATTACACATATGAAAACAAAAAAAAAAGAAAAAAAGAATGACATTATGATTATGTTATGTGTTTCTATTTCATTTTTCTTATTTTATTTCTTTAAGTTTCATGCTTATCTTGTTATGATACACTTCCCCCCTCACAGGCTTGGAAGCTCACTCTAACTCTGACAGTGAGCAGAATCACTGTACGTCTGTACACTTGACAATCTGTTTCCCATTTGACCATATTTTACAATTTTTGTCACACCCAATATTTTTGGCCGTGGCAAACGGGAGGGAATGTGTTTGGAGAATTAATATTTAGAATTAATATTTTTTCATTTTAATGTATTTCTTTCATATTTTCATTTTCTGAATTCATATTTCATTTTCTGATTTCATATTTACATATTCCACTTTGTTTTCATCTCATTTTAATATATATATTTCATTTTGCTTAACCGTGTTTAAATCTGTTTCCCCCCTAACAGAACAAACTACAAACTTATTACAATTAGACACAAATCGTGTCCTTGGGTGATGTATATCTAAAACAAATCAAACATGTCTATACATAAATACACACAATGGTCTTAACTTCCAAGTAATTCTGATGTTTATTTTATTTTTCAGATTAATTGACTTATCTATGACAGACGGTCCATATCTCTTCCCATGATCTGTGACGAAGGAATATTTTTCGTGAGTATGAGGATTCAAGTCACATGAGTTCCTATATCATTTTTGTTAATATTTACAGTTGTCTTGTCCCAACATACAACTCTCTTCTTTTGATAAGATCTCATAGCCTTGTCCTGGAAATGTTAAATACTGAAATGTCATATTGGTTATAAACCTTACTGAAATGATGAGGACAGAGGTCCTACCTTACTGTTGTGGAGTAAAAAAGTCCACCCTGGCTGGGACACCCTGGCGAAGGTCATAGGTCAAGCAAGGAATGGACCATGACCGCTCCACCACACTAATCAAATTTTCAAAATTCTACATTCGTCAATCTCAGGTGATGACTTCACCAAATAAATCAAAACTTCAAAAAAAAAATATATATATATATATCCTTCTCTTTCATTAAATGCACTCTCTGTAGTGCACCCCACCATCAACCCAGGTGAGGCTGTGAAGAAACTTTGGAAAGATTCTAAATTTGGTGATAAAGTTTGTCATGGTGCGACAGGACAATGGGCCTCATTCACCAATAAGTTCTTAACTTTCTTCTTAACTTGTTCTTAAATTTCTTCCTAAGTGAATTCCTAAGTGAAGTCCAGTCACATTCATGAAACGTTCTTAGGAAGGCAAAATTGTTCTTAACTATGTTCTTATCATGATGAATGCCAATCCTCGTAACTTGAAGGGGTGTGCCAGGTAAACCTAATTATCATAGGTAGACGCCCCACATATCCTAATTTACATCCCTATTACCATAGGGAGCCACCCACAAATCCCCATATAAGGCACAACTTCATGACACTCTCTGCAGTCACACCTGTCTTTGATTGCTGTACACAGAACTGACAAGAAATCACTCACAGAAATAAAGTTGAGAAAATGAAGTCAAGAATAGCCTAACTAAAGTGTAAAGATGGTGGAACACTAGACTCCAAACATTAAAAAAAAATACTTCTGTGGAGGTAGTTCTAAAGTGAACAGGTAATTATTTGTATTTAATGAATGAATGTATTTTATTATTTCACTATAGACATCAATGTAAATTTGCTGAAATTAGAACGTTATCCATATTTCATGTTTGGAAATAGCATTAGTTGTGGATATAAAACATTGTATTACTGAAAGCTGGTAGGTGGGTGTAGAGGGGCTTTAAGTTAGCAGCTGCTTGGTATGTAATGGGGTGAAAGTAGGGGTGTGGTGGTTGGGATATGGTGCATGGTGCAAGGGGGGCTTTCAGGTAGGAAGGGGACAGGAAAATGGGCGTGTGGCGGCTGTTGAGATATGGGGGTGAGGGTGTAGGGAGTTGGGGGGGGGGGTAGGCGATGAAGGTTTGTACCGGGGGGAGGGTGGAGGGCGTAGGGGGTGAGTATGGGGCTTGGGCTTCAACTCAACCGGCTCATTTTGGGTTGGGATGCAATTATCAGACCTGTTGAAAACTAGTCAGTAAACCAATGGTTCTAAACATTTTCATGTCAAGGACCCCCAAATTAACATGCATTCTGTAGACCCCCACCTGAAAATATTTTCTGCCTGGGAAGATTTTTCAAGATTTATCAAAGTGTTTAAAAAATATCCGATCTACAAGCTCAAAATGGGCTGTAATGTGTTCGGTTGTGAGCTTGTCAAACAAATTTTAAAACTGGGTTAAAATTGTAAAACTCTTCCTTTTTTTATACTGTGGACCCCCTGGAACTTCCTAAAGGACCCCTGGGGGTCCCCAAACCACACTTTGAGAACCACTGCTCTAAAGATATGATACAAATATTTTGATGATTTAAATCATATTATTATACAACTGTAGAATTGATGAAACTTAAAGAATAAATTATTTTAGCACAGCATGTCACACTTAAGAACTAAAAGGCCACCCTAAGAGTGCTCTACAGTATGCGTAGATTTTTTCTTAACATAAGAACAAATCACAGCTAAGAAAACATTGGTGTATGCCAAATCTTCTTAAAAAACTTCTTAAAAGGGTCTAAGAACAAATTTCTTCGTAAGAACGTTCGTAAGTAGGTTGGTGAATCGGGCCCATTGTTTGTTATTGATGGATAAAAGGTTTCCTTTTCCTATCAATATATTTTAAGGAACGTGTGATTTTCTCCTCACTCTCATAAAAATATTCTAACTCATGTTAACTAAACGTTACAGGCCCCAAATTATAAGAGAAAATATCCTTGGTTTAATCTCAGACTGCCCTTTGACGCACTCCCCCTAATGATTCCAAATTATACAGTCCTTTATCTTTCATTATCAAAATATTTTTACCTTTGGTTGTATTCTGATTTAAATACCTTTAAAAATACTTAAATACCTTTGGAAATATACAGTTCTTTTGACTCTCCTCTTTAAAACTTAAAGCTATCGAAATGTTTTTGACTTAAACTGTTCAACTATTATGTTCTGTTTCAAATACCTTTAAAAAGTTTAACCCATGTCTTCTTCCCTTGTTGTTTATTTTTCTTTGACCTATCCCAAATTGGTACAAGGGGATGGAATTGATGGATTAATATTATTTAAAATAATATTAATATAGTGTGTACCAATTTGTGTATAACGGTCAAATATCTTAACTCTTTGATTGTGCTGTTTGCCACCCTGTTCCAAAACAAACCCTGTTGTTCTAACGTTGTTGTTCCTACAGCCTTGACACTGTACAAGGGCCTGATACAGTATGTAACTGGCAAACCATCTTTAATCAACAATTCTGTTGTGTTCTGACCACTGATAAAGGTCAGGTCAGCCGATGAGGTGACCACGGTCACGATATTACATCATACTGCTTCACAGTAACTATATAAAATCATGTCAACTGTCTATTAACCTGAGAGCTACGATGGGTGATTTTGCTCTACTGTACTTGTACAGTACAATTTAAACTGACTATATTTTCAATACAACTTATCAAAAAACGCATATTCCCCGGTGTGGTCTCATTCATTGTGTGGAGTACTTTATTATGGTTGGGGAAAACTGTTTATCCATATGGAATATGATCCAAATTCCATCACTTTCCTCAGTTGATCCTTATGTAATTCTTCCTGTAGAATCTATTTCTGCAAAGTATATTGTTGTATATGAATTGGCATATTTAGTCAAATGTAGTGTCAAATACGCTAATTATCTCATTAATTATGCACAATACAAAGAAATATACATCAGAAATGGATTCTACAGGGGAAAATACATAAGAATCAACTGAGACTAGTTTGGTACACCCTTTAATCAGGTTTTTACAGCTTTCTCCCTGTCTATCATGTTGGGATAATGTGAGATAGTGTCTCACTTTACCCCGAAGCAATTGTCTCACTTTACCCCACAGCCACATTTTGGGGAAAGGGATATTTATCATTTCAGGGTAATCTTCAGCTAGCATCTATCACATGGATTTATAAGTTGGTAGTTCATCAACATGTATGATATAAAATGTTCTCCCTGCACCAATTTGCTTTGACACAACAGCTGATTATGTTGACAGCAAGAAAATTTACTTTTACATGCAAAAAACACATTTTTGTGAAAAAAGCATGTTTTCTACAGCACTATCAGGTCTCTCTTTTCATGACAAGTGGGAAATTCAAGGGGCTTGAAAATATAATGGTCACATGACCACAAATGTGTTCCATTGCCTAGATACAGGGGGTGTCTCCGTTTACCCGGTGTCTCAGTTTACCCCACTCTCCCCTACTCATTGTACAAAATGTTAAGTTTCAAGTTTTTAAATATATACAAATATTTAGAAAATAGCAGTTTAGTCATGAACACTCACATCAAAGTAGATTTAACCATTTATTGCATAAATGGAATACAGTTAATCTTGGCGTTACTTAAAGGGCTCCTCCACGTTCGGAGATGTTCCCTGAATTTTGTGCATGCTTTTTGAGCATGCTAAGCAAAACCAGGGAATGCAAAGCAATACCCCCCATAGGGATACAATAGCAGAACAATAGCAATACATTGACATGTAACTTCGTCAGTCAAAATCACAGCATTTGAGCTTAACAATGCATTGACATGTAACTTAGCCAGACACTCACAAGGGGAGGCTCTCTCCATTCCGACATGTCGCCACTCCGAAATTGACTTCTTATTGTCGGAGTGGCGACACTCCCATGGGGGTTCGGTTTAGGGTTAGGGTTAGAGATAGGGTTAGTGTCAGAATGGAGACATGTCGGAAAGGAGACATGTCGGAGTGTTGGAGAGATGCACTCAATCACAAGTAGCCTACTTGAGCTTAGCCATACTGATCGTGAAAGGTGGAGGCTGGGGTGGAGGACGAGGGAGCTAGCAGCAAATGTTCCGAAGCATCAGAAAACAAGCATAGGAAGAGAAATAGTTATATTAGGGAATATTAATAAAACCCCAGGAATAAATTCCTTACCAAACGATTAATTCACCAATGTGTTCGTAAAGGTGTCTAGTAACATTATCTAACAAAGATTGAAATTCAACATCCCTAAGAAAATCTTTGACAGCTAGGGTAATTATTGGTCTCATTCACTCACTATACACTATACTATAAGGGAAAAAATTACTCCCAAAAAATATGCTTTAAGTTGGATGTGAGGGGTCTAACTAGGTGTTTTTCATTATTCTGAATCCATTGCAAGCATTTGTTTTGCATGGAAAACATTCATTGGGCTAAAAACAATAAATAAAAATGATGGTTTAGTGATGAGTCATCACTTTTCACAGGATTCACTTGCAATGGATTCAGAATAATTAAAAACACTAGTAGTTAGAGCCCTCACATTCCACTTAAAGCATATTTTTTAGGAGTCATTAGTACTAGTAAGTGAATGAGACCCAGAATTACCCTAGCTGACAAAGATTTTCCGAAGGATATTGAATTTCAAACTTTGTTAGATATGTTACTAGACACCTTTACGAACACATTGGTGAAGAAATTGTTTGGTAAGGAATTTATTCCTTACCGAATTTTTTGCTAATTTTCCCTGACTAAAAGCAAGCCGTATTTACAGAGGTGGTGCCATAGTTTTGTACTTTTTCTGTTTTTCATGTGTCTAGGAGGTTGAAAGTACTTCATTAGACCCCCTGGTGTGTTTTCTTTTTTGAGAAATGATGTATTCTCTTAGTATTTGTTTGTTTTCTCTTGGAGGCTGCCACCTTGTGGTCAAAAGTGTCAGTTAAAAAACACAGATACTAAGTATGTCACAGTATCAACTCCTCTCCAATTACCATTCACCCAACACTGTGGGGTGTGGCTATATCAGCTGGGTCACCACCCACCATGACATCCATGCATACTTAATGAACTGGGGGTGTGGCCACATAAAAACCCAATTTTAACTCTTTCTGTATACTTTTTTGGAAAAAATCTTCCTCCTAGTATAACCATAATACCTGATAATCATGTTTTAGAGGGGGGGGGGGGGGATCATGGCATCACCTCTTTAAAGGAGCCTTCCCTACTGATTGAGAGCTTTGATTGTAGTATGGCAGTCATGTGACTTAATGACCAGCAGATATGAGAATGAGGAATGAGAACAGAGCCGACTGACAGCTGACTACAGCTGGGTGGGGCGACTCCCGTGTCCTGCAAAAACTAAGGCTGTCGCTTCAATTCTACAAGCTCACAATGAACTTGTAGATCGCTATTTTAAATGGCTGAAGTGTATTTAGGTGCTGAAGTTCTTATTATCCAAATCTAACTAGTAGCCAAAGTTTTCAAATAGTGGAGTAAAAGTACAATAATTAGATATACAACATGTAGTGGAGTATAAGCAAAAGTATTGTAAATTGTAAATACTCAAGTAAAGTACAAATAACTCAGATGTGTACGGACAACTCCGCTCTAAATTACAGTCCATGGGGTTTATTAGGCAGACATGCCCCTGTTGTCCAGTTTCCCCAGCAGAACCCAGCAGCTCTCATAGCATAGAGTGGAGCCTATAAGCCTATCGCTTTTACACTATTTGTTGTGGTTAAAAGTTCATGGATGTGTTACTAGTTGTCTTTACAAACACAACCAAGGCATGGATGCGATTGGCTTATAGGCTTCACTCTATTCTATGAGGGCTGCTGGGTTCTGCTGGGGAAACTGGACAGCAGGGGCATTTCTGCTATAGACGCCATGGACAGTAATTGGTAGGAAATCGAGCCTAGATGTTATTTAGGGCGGAGTTGTCCTTTAAATAAAATGTACTTTGTTGTTACTTTCCACCACTGACAATATATTATGATTCCATATACAGGTATGTCTGTTTTTTTATTTTTTTATTTTCAATAAAAGAGCAACACCATACATACACACTGAACGGGCCACGTCCTCCTCCTACCCCAGGTTCTGAAGGCTAGAGAATTGAGTGGAGGCAGGCTCCACTCTATTCTCCAGTCTCCCACTCACCTGCACACCACTCGTTTCAGTAATAGTTTTTTTTTGCCCAGGCAGTCAGGTTGCTCAACGAAGGGATGAAAGTGAAACGTAGGTAAAATGGGCACTGTACGCATTTTTAAACTGTACACTGTTACACTGTATGGTATTGTCGTTGTTGGGACTTGTCTTGTGTGGCCTGCATGGTATGTGGGTCCACACTCTTGTCGGTCACTGTGACCATGTCTTTGTGTAATAAGCCTGAGAGTGCTCCTGGCACAAGCATTTCATTGTATCTGTACCTGTATGGATATGTGTGACAATAAAATTGAACCTGAACCTGAACCCCTTCTCTGAAATAACCACATCCGACCACCATAACCTTTGGCATGAAACCCTCCACCTACAGGTATCCTTCAAGAATCAAGAATGTTTGTCACTAACTTATACAAGTACATCTGTGTACATTCATGAAACTATAGGACCTGTAATACAAATGTCAGGACTCGATAAAATACATCTACAGCAGGGCTACTCAACTTGAGATGGCTCAGGGGCCACTCAGCAAAATACCAAAAGTCCAAAGGGCCGCAAGCTAAAAATGACGGTCCTATTTTGGACGTTTACATTGATTTTGTACAGTACACAGTCTAATAATTAAGGAAACGCACAGAAAACAGCCACATTTCCATAAGCCAGGCCAAACCTCATTGAACCAAAAGATTGTCATGGATGGAATGATGAAATTGATGACATTTGAATTTTTTATCAAATTAGGCTTTATTCACAAAATGTGAAGTGAAAATGAACAGTTCTGGTTCAACCTTTTTGTAACCTCCCCTGTGTCTGGGTATGCAAAGCTAGTGAACTTTGGCAATGTAAAGGTATGTTTTCTCATGCCACTAACACTCCTTTTCATTAATAGGACAGATTTAAAATAAATAAACGTTTATACTTATTATTCAATCACTCAAACCCCAGCATCCCTATTCTTGGGGGCCATAGCCGATCTACAAGCTCACCACAAGATGCATTGTGAGCTTGTAGATCGGCTATTTTTGGTGAAGAGAGTTATTGTATGGAAAAATAACTCAAGTACAGTTCAACTCCCCCTCAGATGCACTGTACTTGTAAAACAGTTTGATGCTTTGAGCTTTGTAAAACACAACAGCTCGTTGGAGGAGATTTGTGTTAATAAGCATAGTTCCTTGGCTGCAGCGCGATCTGTTGGAATGCTTGGACTGTCGGTGCCATAGAGTTATAGTCGGAGCTGACTGGCGGAGTCGCGGAGGGAGAGACAAGCAGCGGAGACGAGGGCTAGGTCTTCATTAGACTGAAACATGACGATCGCGGGATTCGCGGCCGTTCATATCGCACGACCGTCATGCGTCTCCGCTCCAGTGAGCCCGACTGTGGTCTCTCCGCATATTTGTCTGTCTGACTGTCTCGTTGTTGTACTGTAGCTCTAGTAGCCGCCTGCATCTCTGCACTGCTACTGCATTCGCTTCCTGACTCTTATCCCTAACTACGGAGTGCACCGAGGGTCAAACATCACCGCGTTTTGCGTTTCGCGTTAACTTTGACAGGCTTAGAAAAATCATATTTTTTTTGGCATGATCATGACGGGCCGCACAGACATGCGGAAAGGGCCGCATGCGGCCCGCGGGCCGCGGGTTGAGTAGCACTGATCTACAGTATGATAGTCTTGATCCAAGGCAAGGTAATCTCCAAAATCCTAATGCAGCCGTCACTAACGACATTCTCCTGCTAAAGGAGAGTAAATGTACTTACTTTACACCACATACATACACACATAGACAGACAAAACTTTCTTAGTTCTGCTGATCACACAGATAAGACAGGCCTTGTACTGTGATACACAGGACCAGTGGCAGCACTCCTGCATTGCTTTCTCTCTCTGCCGACAGCCGTCCAGCCTCACTCCTGAGGTTCACGTTGCATGTGATGAGCAGCTGTTGCATCCAATCGAAAGCCTTGTCATCCTGTAGAGGGAGGGGCACGGACTCCTTGGGAAGAGAGCTCTTGTTCTGATCCTTTAGATCTAACCATTTAATCTGTGAGAAGGATATGACAGACCAAGCAAAAAGACAGACAACGAGATCAGTAAGTATCTTACACAAAATTAGATACGGAGGAGAGACAAACGGGCCATGTTAGACTGACCAGGGCATTGAAGGCCTCCAGAACATCAGGACTGCTCTCACTCAGGAGGGTCAGCGCTTCATCAGGTAACTCTACAAAAATGCACAATACAGAACTTAGATTACATTATGCAAAAGTTGAAGTATAAAAAACATATAGACACAGAGTGATGCGCATGCTTTCAACAGGGCCTTGCGCTCAAAGAGTAAGAACTGGTGAGTTGTCAAAAAAAATCTACTAAAAGGTTAAGATATAAATGAGTCTTATCTTCCTGACTATGAGGCTTTGCACCCTACCTTCCATGGCGCTGACCAATAGATGAACAGCAGCCAGGGGTCCCCCTGGAGAGCCATCACTCTCAGAGTGACTGTCTGGGTCAGGTCTGGTCAGGTAGGGTCTGAGCAGGTCCAATATGGCACTTGCAGAGTCGCCGTGACAGACCGACAAAGATAGACTGGACAGATCTTCTGATAGATCTTGTTCAGTCTCCACTGCTGCATCACCTGAGCACCACTCCTCCAACTGACAGAAAGACAAATAAATACAGGCAGATTAACTTTTACTCAAGTAAATTTTCAATTCTGGGACTTTTACTTATAACAGAGTATTTATACACTTGTGAACACAGCCTTGCAGGTTTATGCAAAGGCTAAAATGTAATTTAGATAGCATGTTATAAAGACTGATACCAGGTCATTGTTGACCTGGCAGCTATATAGTGTGTATAGCTTCAGCGTTTGATTTTTTGGTTATTCTACTGTAAGACTGATGATAGGTTTTTGGTTTACCTACAGGGGTCATCAACTTGTCCGTACACAAAGACACGTGGCCATTTTATTTCTGTTTATTTATTTAGACACAATTTAAAAATATAGATGTTCTGTGTCACCGTGGAGAGAAAGTGTTTTAAAGTGTCCAAAAATAACAATATATAACCATAATAACCCTCCACGATCATAATCAGTGGAAACCCTTGTTCCACAGCCTGTGGTCCTCAATCTCCATAAGACATCCAGCTTAAATCTGCTCACCTCTGAATAAAGTTAGGAGCCCTTGCATGAAAGTACTTGTGCATTCCTTTGAATCTTGTCATGTCATTTATCAATAGTGTCTGCTAAATGCCTAAATTGTTGCGACCGTAGGTCGCATTTACTACCAAAACCTCCACCGGCTGTCTGTGGGTCAGTCAGTCCGTCACACTTTTGCCCTGCTCATATCTCCACAACCGTTGCCCCCATCCATGCCAAATTTTGCACACACACTCCTTGACTGCCAAACTACAACCTCCAAGGACCCCCGGAGCCCCAGGGACCCCCAGGTCCCTGGGGGACCCCCAGATGTAAAAAATGACCAAATGTGGTCACACGTCACACTTTTTCCCTGCTCATATCTCCGCAACCGTTGACCCGATCCATGCCAGATTTTGCACACACACTCCTTGCCTGCCAAACTACAACCTCCAAGGACCCCCCCAGCCCCAGGGACCCCCAGGTCCCTGGGGGACCCCCATATGTAAAAAATGACCAAATGTGCAAAAATGACCAAATGACCACCCCAACGGGGCTGCTCACGGGGAATTCCTGGGGACCACCCACTCCTGGTGCTCCAGAACGGATGCAAAAGTGGTGGCGCCCCCAGTGGAGGACCCCCTCCACTGCAGCTCACATAAAATGCCCTAACTCGGCCTAGGAGCGTCCGGGAGAGCCGGGGCCGGTACCTATTCGTCCACCTACGGTCGCTTATCTCCCGATTAGGGAGTCTTACTGGTATAGGTTGAGTACTTTTACCACGACTGCTTGTAGTCATGAAAGCTTTGTTGCTCACTCACAGTGTTCTCTACATCAGAGAGAGCATCTCTGTCCTTCATCAATTCACAGAACATCTGGAACAGATCAGAACGAGTCGACGGGGGAAGCTCTTGTAACGCTGTTGAATCTACAGAGATTAAAAGATGACATAGTCAGACATTAATACATTTAAAGTTAGCATCTTCCGATATCCTCCGCAGAAAAGGACTATAGGTCAAAATGCCATTTCAAATGACAAATACAAAGAAATGGCCAAAAAAAAACATGTACTGTAATCGTGTAACCTGTCAATATATTATCATTAATAAAATAGTTCTGTCTGTGAGTGAGTGAGTGAGTGAGTGAGTGAGTGAGTGAGTGAGTGAGCTAGTGAGTGAAACACCCACCAAGAGCCAGTCCTTCCTCCTCAAAATTAAAGGCATCTGACTCAATGCCACCATCAGTGTCATACCAATCTGTGAACAAATTTGATTAAAAAAAAGAAGAAAAGAAAAAGAGAGAGATTAGTATCATACAGGCATACAGTATGAAAGATACACGCACACCCACATAAACACACATGTGCACAGCAACATATCATATTCAGATATAGATATAAAGACAAATTATTGACCATCAGAATAAATTAAAGCACCCTCATGCTGAGATATAACCAGTATAACACTTTGTGAAAGGCCACCAACAGAAGTGATGGCCATACAGTATATAGAGGCCCCCTGCATCTGATCTTTTGTTGGTCAATGTACATATTCCATGGACTACAGTACCAGGCCTAAATAAGTGAGTCTGACTCTGCCATACAGTACTCTAACACACACACACACACACACACACACACAAGCACGCACGCACGCACGCACGCACGCACGCACGCACGCACGCACGCACGCACGCACGCACGCACGCACGCACGCACATGCACATGCACATGCACATGCACATGCACATGCACATGCACACGCTACACACACACACACACACACACACACACACATACTAACCAAAACAGCCAGATTGGTGGATGTTTAGGTCCTCGAGACTGTAGGCGATCACAGTGCCAGGAGGGATAACCATGGAGTTCCTTCTCTGCAACTGAACGTTGCCATCAACACAGTCATGGTTGAAGCCCTGAGAACAGACATGCAAGGACACGATTACATACAAGCATGCACGCATGCACACATGCACTCACACACGCACAACCAAAACAACCATCAGCATGAGCTTAAATTAACATACACAATACACGTGCACATGCACAGTATAATCCAAGTCCAACACATCCACTACCCCACTGGTTCCCAAACAGTGAGTCGGGACCCATGTGGACATGCGATGAGGGAGGGCTTGCTGGTCGCATAAAAATGCCTTTATTTCTTATTTGGAAATATATTTCTGAAGATAAGTTTTTTTTAAATGTTCTTAAAAACATATATATTTTTTCAAAACGACTTAAATGAATGAAAATAATAATATTGGAATATGTGGAATATATTCCATTAAAAAAAGTAAAAATTACCGATTTACAAGCTTACAACACGTTGCATCGTAAGCTTGTAGACCAGCTATTTTCACTCATTTGGGTCGTGGAAAGAAATAGAATTTCTTGTTTGGGTCACGAGTCACAACCAAAAAAGTTTGGGAACCACTGCACTACACTCACGCTCACCGGCAGTTTTTTCAGTTCCACGTTCCCACCATGGTCTTCGTGTTCAGAGAACTTGCAGTCGCTGGAGGTGATGATTCTCTCTGTCAGCAAGGCCAGAACGTCTCCCTTCTTCATCTTCAGCCTCTGCTTCTGTTGCATGTCCACCCTCCTGTTACAGAGAAGATGATGTGATATGGTGTGGTGTGGTGTCACTCACACTCACACTCGCACACGCACACGCACGCACACACACACACACACACACACACACACACACACACACACACACACACACACACACACACACACACACACGCAAAGAATACATATCACAACAAAGCAAAATATATTCAAATTGTTTGACTCCAACCTGTTACTGGTGTTCTTATGCAGCTTGCTTATATCCACTCTCTGCTTTTTGAGCTTGCCGAGACTGTAAGACGTCTGCTTATTACAATTGGCACCGACTATGCCACCGATTGCGCCCAACCCTCCTTCCGCGGTGACACTCCCGTCGAAGCAACCAAAGTCTGTCTCTGTGACACCTGCATAGGATAATTGATGTTAGTAAATAGTGCGTGCGTGCGTGCGTGCGTGCGTGCGTGCGTGCGTGCGTGCGTGTGTGTACCCCTGAATGGAGACCACAAATGGTGGGCTCAATTTTTGTAAAAAAGGTTTTAACTCTCACATCTTACATATTTTGTTTTATTTATACAAAAGTTAACTTTATAGGTATAGGTTATATGTATGCATCTACCTTTTAAATTAGAGCTATAAGCTGACATTCATTTTAAGAACACAGATCTATAAGGTAGCATGTTTAAGTGCCTTCACATTACAGTAGCTGACATCTCATGTGTAGGATATACTGTACCTGGGCTTAGTGGTTCACTAGTCGATTTGCCCCTCAACAGGTCGCTGAGGGTAAAGTTGGATGGCCGGTACTTGGGCTTCTGCCACCACTGTCGCTTTTTCTTGATAACCAGCGCCATTGGAACCAGCTTGTCTGAGTCATTCAGATGGCTGTTATGGATGAGAGTGCCACCGTTGTCATACATATTGACGAAGTTGGCAGTTGTCTTGGAAAACAACATTGTTGCAGTTCGTGGGATCTGTAGATGGAGGGCAGAGAATGAATCGACTAACTCAACCACAAAGATGAGCTTTGATGTAATTTGGTACATATAAACAGCGTGCGTAAGTGTGTGTGTGTGTGTGTGTGTGTGTGTGTGTGTGTGTGTGTGTGTGTGTGTGAGTTTGTTTGTGTATGCTTACATGGATGCAGGCACAAACACACACACAAACAAACCCACACACACGCACACGCACGCACGCACACGCACACACACACACACACACACACACACACACACACACACACACACACACACACACACACACACACACACACGCTCACTGCTCATGCATAGTATACATGCTCTTGCACATTTATATCTTATCTCAATGTGTGAATATGTATAATTTGTTTGATTTCCTTTCCCTCTCGACACCCTTTTCCATGGAAATAACGATAAAATGGGAACTAAGCACAAAAACGAATTTAATCCACTATTTATAAATAGGAATAGGATGTAACAAACATAGGTTTACAGCTTACAGTTTAGGCATTTAGCAGATGCTCTTAATCCAGAGAGACTTACAACAAGCAGGGTAATACATCAACATCAATGCAAATAAAATAAGAATAAACAAGAATAAACAAAAGCTAAAACTTACCCTAATTCAGTCAACCAGCAACAAACTCCAAACGAGCGCAAAAAACAGTGAAACTTTCAAATGACGAAAAATCAAGGATGAGTAGGAGAAGCTGCAGGGTGGGACACTGACAACTGGATTGACATTCACAACTGAGACGAGAGTTTATGTGTGTGTGTGTGTGTGCGCGCGCGTGTGTGTGTGTGTGTGTGTGTGTGTGTGTGTGTGTGTCTGTGTGTGTGTGTGTGTGTGTGTGTGTGTGTGTGTGTGTGTGTGTGTGTGTGTGTGTGTGTGTGTGTGTGTGTGTGTGTGTGCGTGCGTGTGTGTTGAGAGAGAAAGAGAGAGAGACACTTCTCTTAAAGGCCACCCCTCACCAATGCAACTCCTTGCAACATACATCTACTTGCAACTATTATCGCAACCATTATCAGTTGCATTGTGACATGGCTTAAAACTGTGTATTGCAAAGAGTTGCATTAATGCAGTTTGGCACCTCAATCTAGTGGAGATGGGGTACTGTGAGATATGCAGATGTTAGAGAGGCAGGGGCTGAAATTCCTAAAAGGGCCTTTTGGTGGAAATATCGGTAGCACTTTACAATAATGACCTGTTATAATAGCTGTTTTCGCTGTGTGATAGCACACTGAACTAAGCATAGTCAAGTCAATACTGAAGATGTGGCGTAACGGCATAGATTTCTACACAGAAAGGGCAATTCTTTCAACATACAATGCTGCGTTCAAGTTCAGGAGAGTTTGGACAAGGCAATACTCTTGAATGCTGCCATCAGTTATGGCATGGAAAGGGGGCATTTACATTTCTTTTAACAGTACTTGAGTAAGAGTACTGATGCTCCTGGTCTTTTTACTCCAATTTTTACTCCAATAAAAGTAATAGTAGTTCAGTCAAAATGTTACTTAAGAGAAAAAGTACTTGCTTTTAAATGTACTTAAAACTAAGAGTAAGAGTAACAGTAACTGTACTTCCTTATTTTTCACATCAAGGATCCTTGATTACTGTATTTAGAATCTTCTAACTCTTTTTTCAGAGAATTAACTATTTGAAACCTGCACTGATATGCTTGCTTGTAGAACCACTGAACCACCACCCTGCATGGGCAAGATATGACTTCCGCTTGGTTTCAAGATTTCTAGCGGAAGTGCTGCGTTTATCGGACATTATGTCATGCGGTGCGTTTGCAGAAACACCGCACTGTGAAAAAAATACAACTTCCGGGAAAATTCAGCCCCACCTCCTAGAGGCTAGAGCGGTCTCTGCCTCATATCTCTACCAGGCTTTTCTCTTCGCAGATGAGTAAGCCTGGCTACGCGAGGCTACTGAACCACTATCTATACTATAATTTTGCGAATGTCTGAGTGAGTGTCTGTCTGTCTGAGTGTCTGAGTGTCTGTCACAGCGTTTCTCCTCAGTGGCTGGAGCAATTGATCTGAAATCGCATCACCATAAGCATATGAACACACCTGACATAACTGTGAAGCCCGTTTGTCACTTTCACAAATCGTATGCTGTATATTAGCATTTTTATGGTTATCTACTATCTATTCTGCATCTAGCATGAGGCACATCTATTCTGCATCTAGCTTGAGGCAAAATGTTTAACCAGCTCTGTGTGTGTGTGTGTGTGTGTGTGTGTGTGTGTGTGTGTGTGTGTGTGCAGGCAGGCGGGTGTGTGTGCAGGCGGGTGGGCGGGCGGGCTGGGGGGGGGGGGGACAGTATCTCTGTAGCCATTAAACGAAACGGGTTTCTTACATTGATGCTCCTACATCATGCAAGCACCAGTTAAAGTTACTTTCCATCCCTCATATACTGTGTGCACAGTGCACATCCCATAACCCACACACTGCACATCATTTTGGAGCTCATATCTTTGAACGGGTAAGGGCTAGTGTTATATAAATTAAACGAAACGGGTTTCTTACATTGATGCTCCTACATCATGCAAGCACCAGTTAAAGTTACTTTCCATCCCTCATATACTGTGTGCACAGTGCACATCCCATAACCCACACACTGCACATCATTTTGGAGCTCATATCTTTGAACGGGTAAGGGCTAGTGTTATATAAAGCCTCGAGAAACACCTATAAAAACAGAAATAAAAAATTAATGGGATCATTAAAAAAAGCACAGCGATTGTCATTCTCACATTTTATTAAACACCCCCGCAAACTCATCAGGCAAGGCATCTTCTATCTCCCCCTCACACAAGGTCCATTATTTATTGTGCATTTGAGCCACGTACCATACCAGTACAGTACCGCAACATTTTTTTACCACAACAAACTCTGTGTCCGTCTGTCTTTCTCTCTGTCTGTGTCTGTCTCTACCGTCTGTCTGTGGCTAGGGGATGACGTATTTCCGCTTTTACGTAGATTCCAGTGGAGAACGTGTACAATGATCTGTTTCCTTTTTTGACAAACAGCATGTGGCCAATTGCTTTTTAAAGGACAACTTTTTTTTTTTAAGGGTTCATATTTTAGATTGTAATTAGAGAAAAGTAAAGATGGTTGGGGCATGCATGCAAGTGGCTAAATGTGTATTTTTATACACAATAAGCTGGTAATTTCTTTGTTACTATTTTCACTAGCCCCCATAAGTCACATCTGCCCATGAATAATTGTGATGCATCTTGGGAACGGGCTTATTGTGTCTAAAAATACATATTTAGCCACTTGCATGCATGCCCCAACCTGGGGGCATGCATGCAAATCAAAATCGTTAAAATCACTAAAACGATAGAAAGAAGTAAATGAAAACATTTTAACACTCATCTTTTCTTTTCTCTAATGACTATGTAAAATACGAACTCTTGTTGTAGAAAAAACAAAGTTGTCCTTCAAGAGGGGGAAAAAAAAGAAAAAACAGCCTCCGCCTGATGGCCTCAAAAGTCTAGTATCTCCCTCAGTCCATAAAGATATCCCTTTGGATCAATGGTTAAGATGGTTCACGTGGGAGACCTGGGTTCGAATCCCAGGTGTTATCAAAGAAATCCAATACCCAAGTAAATGCAATATGTACTTAAGTACAGTACTCAAGTACATTTACTTAATACTTACATTTACTTGAGTACTCTCCACCACTGGTAAAAATTGCATTCGTGGTCTGGAGAGGTTACTTTTTAGGATTAAAGGGCTCAAGCCCCATTTGATGTCTAATGTGTGTGCAAATGCCTGGCTGTGTGTGTGTGTGTGTGTGTGTGTGTGTGTGTGTGTGTGTGTGTGTGTGTGTGTGTGTGTGTGTGTGTGTGTGAGAGAGAGAGAGAGAGAGAGATAACCACTTCCCTTAAAGGCCACCCCTCACCAATGCAACTCCTTGCAACATACAGGTACATACTTGCAACCACTCACAGCCATTATCCCCAATGGTAGTTGCAAAGAGTTGCATATTGTAAAATCGCATTAAAACTGCTTAGTTGCAAAGAGTTGTGACTAGTTGCATTGGAGCAGTTTGGCCTTTAATATGTGTGTCACCGAGCTCATTCTAGAGGAGAGGGGGGGCTGTGTGTGTGTGTGTGTGTGTGTGTGTGTGTGTGTGTGTGTGTGTGTGTGTGTGTGTGTGTGTGTGTGTGTGTGTGTGTGTGTGTGTGTGTGTGTGTGCGCGTGTGTGTGTGTGTGTGTGCGTGTGTGTGTGTGTTCGTGTGTGTGTGTGTGTGTGTGTGTGTGTGTGTGTGTGTGTGTGTGTGTGTGTGTGTGTGTGTGTGTGTGTGTGTGTGTGTGTGTGTGAGAGAGAGAGAGAGAGAGAGAGACAGAGACAAGGAGTTGTACAATTCTGAGGGATAGAAACACGATTGTACTTGCCTCCGATTCCACCAACGGTCGAGACTCTAAGGAGCCTTCAATGAGTGAGTGGAATGTCTACACACTTTGGTTAAAGTTCCCATTTATCGGTATCATAATGATAACACATTTTCAAGGTTTTAAAGAAAAAAAAATACATGTCATTCATTTTACATTAATTCTTTACTATTACCGGTAATATTCTTTGTGTTTTAGCAATTATAGGGGCCCATTTTGCAATACCCTTGTGGCCCACACCCATAGGCACGACCATAGGTTGGGAATCCCAGATCTAAAGTATCAAAAGAGCTGTTCTTGTCTTCCATTGGAGTCACTCATAGATATATTGTCCAAGAGACCAAACAATACATGTTTCTACAAAGTCTTCATCAACAGTAACAACACAAAACAGGCTTCGCCAGAAACGTTTCACAATAGGAAGTACCAAAATGAATGTGCTGTCTCTTGGAAACTGCCAAAAGGTACACATCATCATAAGTCTTACATACATAGCCTACATACATACATTATTATATGAATAATTTACTTCAAAGTCTTTGTTGTGGAAATGTTTACTAAAAAAGAAATATATATATATATATATATATATATATATATATATATATATATATATATATGTGTGTGTGTGTGTGTGTGTGTGTGTGTGTGTGTGTGTGTGTGTGTGTGTGTGTGTGTGTATATATATATATATATATATATATATATATATATATATATATATATATATATATATATATATATAATGCAGACCCAGTGGATCAGTAGCAGTACTATGGTTTCTCTCAGTGTTCAGTGGAGCTAAATGAGGTGGATGGTGCAGACTGCAGAGAGAGCTCTGCTGCCACCTAGAGGCACACACTTCACACCAGACCAGAGGTCAGTGCTCTGCTCTGTTGGTTGTGTCAGTCCCTCCATTTCACTACCATAGAACTAGAAAGATGCAATTCTGGGGAAATTGTGGTTGGAAAAGTGTGGTTGCCCTGACGCGAGTCGCTAGGAATCCGCTGGGACGTGTGTTCCGTCTTTCCAGTTACCATTCCCTTTTCATGCCCATACCGGTATATATCTCTGCATCTAGCCTTGAGTATCCTGTATCTTTTCCCAGACTTCAGCAGCTCAAACAGCCCATGTGCAGGGTGGCTATTGTCCTCCAGTATTCGTTTGGTCTTTGACCTGCACCACCTGGTGTAGCTCTCCTGGATGGCCAGGAGGGCTCCTGTCCAGAAGCCTGCATTGTTCCAGCATGTCAAGGAATGGGACAACTTGTTGCAAGTGCAACAACACAACAGCAGCAGTGCCCGAAGCCTACATTGTTCCAGCATGTCAAGGAATGTGACACATTTGAAATCAGCCATATTATTTGCTCAAAGAATGTATTATAATCTTTACCTTGAAGCCTCTAAAAATATAGCCTTTTTTAACTAATGGTTCCTGATCCATGTTGCTTGTGGGTGAGGAGCCTAGGGTCGCAGGATAGCCTACAGGCACACAGAGTTTAACTAGAAGCAGTGTTCTTCCGAGCACAGGTCTCTGCCAGGTCAGGTATGGTATTGTGGCCTCCTGGTGGCGCTATAATAGGCCAATGTGAAAAGGGTGCCATGTCTTCTTCGGCCTCTCACAGCGATGGGATGGCGGGCGAGCGCGGGCACAATAACATACCTGACCTGGTGGCGCTATATAAAAGGCCAATGTGAAAAAGGGTGACGCTATAAAAGGAAGATGTGAAAAATGCAGGGCAAAGGTTTTGCCTTGGCCTCAGGGAAGTGCGCATACAACGTTTTACACTGATCGATCGGTGGAGTTATTATAGGTAAAAACAGGCCTTCAGCCTGCTGAAGACAACATAGTCTCCCCATGCCTTCGGGCAGGCATGGGGAGACTATATTATTTTTTGTTTAAATAATATTTTATAGAAAATATTAGAATTAATAGGAGTGGTGTGGGAGAAAAAAAGCCTGAAATTAAATAATGACTGCAACAAATGACTTAGTTTGTTGCATGATAATATGTGCAACAAATTAGCCTATATCAGGCCCAGGAATTATTTAACTGAAATATGCTAGTGGTCCAGAGCCAAAGAAAAAAGAAAAGTTGAGAATTACTGATCTATTTGTATCTTATGTATGTGAGTGAGCAAAAACATGTGATTACAGTACATGGGCACATTTCCTAATAATCATAACCCAAACAGGCAATCCGGTACGCTTCCCCTTCTTGAGATTCTATTTCTAACTCCCTTTTCTGTGGGCTTTCTTGACCTCCGATTTCCCAGTAAAGGGGAACACACTGACATGTCAGCATAGGTCACATGCAGGTCATTAATGCAACGTTCCGTGGAACAAGAAGAAAATCATTTGTAATTTTCCTATCTATACTATAATTTTGCGAATGTCTGAGTGAGTGTCTGTCTGTCTGTCTGTCACAGCGTTTCTCCTCAGTGGCTGGAGCAATTGATCTGAAATCGCATCACCATTAGCATATGAACACACCTGACATAACTGTGAAGCCCGTTTGTCACTTTCACAAATCATATGCTGTATATTAGCATTTTTATGGTGTAACTACTATCTATTCTGCATCTAGCATGAGGCATATCTATTCTGCATCTAGCATGGGGCAACATGTTTAACCAGCTCTGTGTGTGTGTGTGTGTGTGTGTGTGTGTGTGTGTGTGTGTGTGTGTGTGTGTGTGTGTGTGTGTGTGTGTGTGTGTGTGTGTGTGTGTGTGTGTGGGCGGGGGGGGGGGGGGGGGTTGTTGGCTGGCCCTCTTTCAGATGTTGTCATGTAGATCGGTACACAGTATCTCTGTAGCCTTAAACGAAACGGGTATTTCTTACATTGATGCTCCTACATATTATCATGCAAGCACCAGAAAGTTACTTTCCATCCCTCATATACTGTGTGCACAGTGCACACCCCATAACCCACACACTGCACATCATTTCGGAGCTCATATCTTTGAACGGGTAATAGTTACTACTAAATGCATGGTCAGGGACCACATGCAATACCTTCACAGACCACAAGTGGTCCACGGAGCACCTGTTGATAACCCATGTTGTAGAGGACGGCAGTTAACTGTATTTACATGGACCCTAATATTCCACTTAATATATTCCGAATGAGAGTTCAGTGAGAAAAATGCCTCATGCATGGAAACATGTGAACTGGACGAGAATGCTCCCAACCGGGCTTATCGGTAAACGAAGATTTTTAACTAAAAGCAGTGCTCTTCCGAGCACAGGTCTCCACCAGGTCAGGAAGGTTATTGTGGCCTACTGTAATCGGATTTGTTTTGCAAAAGTCGACCTGCTGGTGGCGCTATAACAGGCCAATATGAAAAGGGTGCCAGTTGTTCCTTGACCTACAGTAGTGGGAATGTGAATGCAAAATTTCATGGAAATCGCTATATGTTCATGATTTGAGGCATTGTGTTCAAAACGGAACCAATCCTGCCAACTTTGGAAGCCAATGTTAGCCAATCAGGATGGAATATGAAATATTGGACAGATATGTCTTGATCACATGACTATAGAGATACTGTGTACTTTTTGGGTCAAATCTGAAGGAAGTAAGGAAATAATATACAAAATGTGTTTTACATAAGTCGGCCTCCTGGTGGTGCTATAAGGCAGATGTGAAAAATGCAGGGTAAAGGTTTTGCCTTGGCCTCTAGTCTAGGGAGTGCATAGTCTTACACTGATGGTGGAGTTATAGGTAAATCTGCCTGTTATAGCGCCACCATGAGGCTGATTTGAAGCAGTTGAAGTGGCATTTCTTCCTCTGCCTGGTGGGAATGTGCGTGCACAATTTCACCAAAATCGCACGTTGCTTTGTGATTTGCAGCATTCCATTCAAAACGGACCAATCCTGCAAACTTGAGCCAATCTTAGCCAATCAGGATGGAATATGGAACATCAGACAGACCCATGTCGATCACTGCATGACTGTAGAGATACTGTCTACCGATTTGCATGATCTTTGGACAAAATCTGTAGGAGTAAAAAATGCGACCGGGCCAACGGCGCCAGAGATTAGCTGGTAACAGACAGACGAACGGACAGACAGACAGGGTGCAAAACTCCCCATGCCTTCAGCCTGGCAGAGACAATAACAGGAACAGACAATGTCTGGAAGCAATTAATAAAGATTAAACAGGCCCGGGGCGTCCGGATAGTGCAGAGGTAAAGTTCCTGCCCACCACCATGGAGACTGACTGCTGGTGTTCAAATCCTCCACAGTGAATCCGGCTTGACCGTGCATTCCAACCGTGTTAATGAGTGGGAAGCATTAGTGGCTCCTAGGTTGATAGGTCTGTTCTAGTGTTGTAGTCGAGTCCACCTAAAGTGAGTCCAAGTCTTTCATGTCCATGTGTGCACGTGCCTGATTGGGAGTGTTACGGCCCTATAGGACTCAAGTGGTGTTCATCTCAAGCTTTTTTGCTGGCTGGTTGATTTGGGGAATGAGGCCCAACTTCAGACTCCTCTGCCACTCCCACCGTCAATCGTCATGCAACACTGAAAACACTGAGGCCATATAGAGCATCGCAGTGGGTGTGGTTTACTGGTCCCACTAAAGAATATCCCGTTCATTGTCCTCATAGACTTTCACGAAAATATTTATAACAATTATGTTAAGCCTAGAACCAAGCCATCCAGGATTGCAGTGAAACATGACCATAACATCTTTGTTTCTATGAAAAGATTTTGAAAATCGCTAAACAAAGGGTAGTTATTAAATGTAGTATATCAAATAATTTAATATTAAAATATGTTTCACATAGGATCAAAGGTGTTATGGTCATGATTCAATGCAATCCTGGATGGCTTGGTTCTAGGCTTAACATAATTGTTATAAATATTTTTGTAAAAGTCTATGGGGAAAATGAATGGGAGATTTTTTTAGTGGGACCAGTAAACCACTTCCGCTGCGATGCTCTATATGGCCTCAGTGTTTTCAGTGTTGCATGACGATTGACGGTGGGAGTGGCAGAGGAGTCTGAAGTTGGGCCGATCATTCCCCAAATCAACCAGCCAGCAAAAAAGCCTGAGATGAACACCACTTGAGTCCTTGCATAAGTTGCACCATCCGTCACCTGTGCTGAACCCTTTTTGTTTGTAGCCAGCTGTTATCTGAGTCTGTAAGCCAACCCTTATGCTTAGTACAAAGGTAACTTTAATACTGAGTGCTCTAAAGTACAGAAACTCTAATATAAGCTATCCTTAGGAACTTTATTGCATTTACAAACATTTTCCATGCAGGGAAGCTCTGTATAGGGGTGTGCCACCATTTATTTTAATTCCCCTTCCCCTTCTGACCATGTTTTTGTTTTGGTAGGGAGTGTAGATTAAGATTGTAATCTTTGTTTTTGGGTGTAGTTTAGCTTGTTTTATTTTCTGGCAGGTGTATTTTGGCTTTGGCCACCCTGATGCTTTGTGCTTTCCCTGTTGATTTATTCCTATATTTGTACAGTCTATGATTTATTCCCTGTAAACTTAAATTGATCCCAATAATAAATGTACACTTTTTCGTTACTTTTGTTTGTGGTACTTTTGGGACTATGTTAGTGCTTCTTGCCTCTAGACACCATATAAGGTCGTAACAGGGAGATTTTTGATGAAAAACTAAAAAGAAAAACAGGTGAAGCTGCAGAAGCGCATAACACGGACAAGGATACAGGACAAAGGTAGAGGACATGTAGGGAGACAGGAGATGCATTGAAGAATACTACAGTATTATGTGAAATGGAGCCCGAGCCTTTTCTTGTCTTGTCTTGTTTTGTGATTTGATGAAGAGTCTTGAGTCATTTTGGTCAAAATGACATGCATACATAATACATACCTGAATACAGACAGCCTCAGTATAATAGTATCAGTTTCCTCATGGTTTAGCTAATAACTTGGTTTCGACGAAAGAAAATGTGTGATGGAGCACTACAACAATTGTGATTATTCACTCTGTCCCTTGTTTGTTGTTTTCTGTCCATTTCTGTTAACCCTCTTAAAAATCATTATCCATTTCAAGTTTCCTTTGTTTCCTCTCAGTCAGTCTAAGCTATACAGTACTAAATACTTAGACGTGTACTTATTCTACTTAGTTCAAATCTCTTCCACAAGTAGGTTGTTTGAAGCTTTTGTAAGATCATGATGTCATTCATTCATGTGACACCAACACACCATTCAGTCTCTCTCTCTCTCTCTCTCTCTCTCTCTCTCTCTCTCTCTCTCTCTCTCTCTCTCTCTCTCTCTCTCTCTTCTACAGGACAGCAACTTGATGTACCAGACACAATTAAAGTGTGTGTTTGTGTGTGTGTGTGTGTGTGCATGCGTGTGTGCGTGCGTGCGCGTGTGTGCGCGTACATATAGAATGTGACTGTGAGTGTATCTGTCTTTGAGTGCGAGATAAGACCTGGTGTGACTATGCATGTGTGTGTTTTTGTTTCCATGTAATGTTTGTCACAGTCACAGACACAGTCAGAGATCAGCTGCCACTCGTTACAGTAGGATCACATGTTCTACCCAGCCAAACCAGGCTGTGCCCATATGACTTGGCCCCGAGCCGACTGGGAAATGTTTTATTTATCGTCCCGAGACAAAATTCTAATATATTCCAATTCAGGGCGTCTTGTGATTATCTACATCGGGTTAGGCAACCTTAGGCACGGGTGCCAATATTGGCACAGGGGATCACTGGCACACTGGCATAGGTGTGAGAGAGTGTTTTTTTCTTTTTTAAATTCAGTATATATTAAAAAAAAATTAAATGAAATCCCCACACATCTGTGGGCTTCTTAAGCCGTGACATCATTTTGTAGTCTGGTGCCAAGCAGATTTATTGTCAATATGGGCAGTGCTGTGTCCCTCGCTATTTCAACAGATCCGAGACAAAAATAACGACTAAAGTATAATTCTACCACTTTCCTGTCAACAAGAAAGAGAAGAAAAATTAGCTTATAGTAAAAAGATTCACGGGCGCTGGGCACCAGAATTTCTCCTCCGCCTACAAAATGATTTAAGATTTAATATGAAATGGGAACACCAGAGCCATGTATCCCAATATGGAGCACCATTAGCGGGCAGAGGTGACTTGCTTGAGTGGGTGTGACTAGCCTACTGTGTGTAGTTTTCGGAAGAAACTATCCACGAGTTTCCAACGCCCCATAGTGCATTGCGCAGACGTCTGCACCGAGCTTCCGGCGCCGATTTACAAGCTCACAACGGGTTGCATCTGCGACGCGACGTGAGCTTGTATGTCTGCTGTTAAACCCGGAAGTTTGGTCCCGATAGTCTCCAGTAAACTCCCGCGGAAACTTGTGGATAGCCGCTTTCCAATCCGAGGGATTCACACTTTGAAGTGCGCATTTCAAGGGCTATGACGTCACTGGTCACAGATCTACAAGCTCACAATGCGTCGCAACGCAACGCATTGTGAGCTTGTAGATACGCTATTTGGTGCGGCCCAGTGACGTCATAGCCCTTGAAATGCGCACTTCAAAGTGTGAATCTCTCGGATTGGAAAACGGCTAAGGTAAATACGAGGTAGGGACATCACGTGACAACGGGGATGCGCCATGTCCGGCCATGAAGCTCACCATGGGTGCCAGTATCGCGATGCTATCCACCGTTTCCTGTCTGGGAACCAAATCTTACTTCGGAGACAGAAACGATTATTATTTACTGTTATTATTATTATTTCATTATGCACTGTGCACATCGAAAAGCAAGTGATTGTATACCTTGATACCTTTGATATATCTTCTTTTATATTCCTGAACAGATTATATGACAAAGGTCTCAGTCGTTCATGAATAGTGTTTCTTCCAGGTTTGTTCATGAGGTGATCTCAGCTGATCTAGCCGGCTCCATACGTATTTCATCACACTTCCGGTGCGAGTTCTGGCACCCATGGCCGGACATGGCACATCCCTGTTGTCACGTGATACCCATACCTCCTATTTATCTTGAGAAGAAACAGGAAATTGTCAGCATGACCCCACCCCCACATAATGTGGTGTCATTGGAAAGCAAAGGATGTCCTCTTCAGAGTGCATCACGATTTACTATTTTTACTCCCATGAGTAAAAAGATAAATTTAGATACATAAAAACAATGTCCACTACACAGGAGTTGACACAAATGGTATTAGGCCGGTTCTCAGGAGGATTATTTTGGAAATCAATTGAAATGCACACACACACACACACACACACACACACACACACACACACACACACACACACACACACACACACACACACACACACACCTGACTGATACAGTAAAATTGAGTAAGTAGAGAATCCTTCTGGGAATCAGAAGGTTGTGGAGTTGACCCTCGGCTCACAGTTGTCTTATCCCTATCAGCTTCCCACATGCACTCATCTGAGCAGCCAAAGTAATTTCCCCTCTCAATTAAAGAAAACCACTCATTTCAACCTAAATCAGATTGTTCTGATGTGAGGAGATCAGTAATGGTGTAGGGAAACTATCCTAGAAGTCTCCTATGTATTTCACCGGAAAGCTGTTGACGCTGCGAAATTAATGACAAGATAACATTAACCAACCAATAGCTGACCATTATGTGGCCAAGAGGTTTGGCCTGTCAACTAATAATATTACTACATATATATATCCCTATCATCTATCTATCTATAAATGCGAGAAGTCTCTGCGTGTGTGCATGCGTGTCTGCGTTTCTGCGTGTCTGCGTGTCTGTCTGTAATCCGCGTATCTCGAGAACCGTTCGTCCCACCGGCTTCAGATCCGGCACGTGCGTTCCCCGCCGCGGCACGGAGTGCAGTGCCGGGCCTCGACCCGACCCGACGCACGGTTTTCCCTAACCGGCGCGAAACGTTCGGAATCTCCTTATGCGGGCTGATTGTTGACATCAGGCTGTTCCGGAGGAAATCGGCGCAAGCGCTGACTCATTGTGACATCACTTCATAAAAGGCTCTGACATCACGTCAACAAAAAATCTCTGTTAGTGTGTATGTATGTATGTAATCCGCGTATCTCGAGAACCGTTCGTCCCACCGGCACGCGCGTTCTCCATATATGGGGATAAAATGAATGCCCGTATGCGGAGCTGATGTCTGACATCAGAGTTTTCCGCAACCGGTACTGTGTGTGCAGAGATCTCCATATATGGGCATAAGTGGACAAAGGCAAACAGATGGTCAAAACGGGTCCTATGACAACAGGTATATTGGGGTTTGCATTAAAGGGTGGGGCATTCATGGGGTTTGCATTAAAGGGTGGGGAATTCATAACCTATTTCAAATTCGGCACGCGCGTTCCCCACCGCAGCAGGTAGTGCAGTGCTTGGCCTCGACCCGACCCGATACACGATTTTCTGGAACCAGCACGAAAGGTTCGGATTCTGATGTCTGACATCAGATCAGGATTTTCCGGAACTGGCACTGTGTCTGCATAGATCTCCATATATGGGCATAAAATGGATGCAGACAGACAGATACAGATATCTCCATATATGGGCATAAATGGACACAGGCAAACAGATGGTCAAAGATCTCCATATATGGGCATAAAGTGGACACAGACAGACAGATACAGATATCTCCATATATGGGCATAAATGGACACAGGCAAACAGATGGTCAAAACGGGTCCTATGACAACAGGGTTTGCATTAAGTTTGTCTCCTCCTCCATCTGTTTGTCTGTGTCCCTTTATGCCCATTATGGAGATCTCTGTATCTGTCTGTGCCTCCGACTGTGTTGCAGACACAGTGCCGGTTCCCCCTTTAATGCAAACCCCATTATACCTGTTGTCATAGGACCCGTTTTGACCATCTGTTTGAAAAAGCGACAGAGATCTCATATATGGGCATAAAATGTACGCAGATAAACAGATATCTCCATATATGGCATATATGGGCATACAATGGACGAAGAATCACAAAGATCTCCATATACGGGCATAAAAGGGACACAGACAGACAGATACAGAGATCTTCATATATGGGCATAAAATGGACGCAGATAGACAGATATCTCCATATATGGGCATAAAATGGACCCAGTACTATAACTGCAGTGATCTCCATATATGGACATAAAATGGACGCCGACAGACAGAGACAGATACAGATATCTCCATATATGGGCATAAATGGACACAGGCAGGCAGACAGATGATCAAAACGGGTCCTATGAAAACAGGTATAATGGGGTTTGCATTAAAGGGCGGGGCATTCATTCCCTATTTACATTGTTACGAGTTGGCCAAGTCGCCGACTAGACGCTGGGCTGCCCAAAGGGCGGCCCAGCTTCTAGTTATATTAATTATGTTAAAGGGTGCATAAGCATTATGCAGGGATCAGACGTCAGAATACAATAACACACCGTCTACACTTGCACAATAAGGACAACTCTATTTAGGCAACGTTTCGGTCAATAGACCTTCTTCAGGCATCTGCGTCAGATTGTCTATTGACAGAGTCGTTGCCTAAATAAAGGTGTCCTTATTGTGAAAGTGTATTGTGCGGGTCATTTTAACAGGTGCAAAATGTCTTGAAACGTATAGGTTCCGGACGGAACCATGTTTATTTAATACCGGAGGACAAGGTCCCCCTATGGGATAACAGCGCCATCTGGCGGTGCAACAGAGTAAAACTCATCTACTCCCGTACGAAAAATGTCATTTGTCGGAAGGGCTGTCAATCACAAACGAGGGCACCGCCCCCGAGTGTATATAAGCCCCCTGGGCTATCATGACTTCCTCTAAAGCCGCACCTCTGCGCCCGCAACTAGCGAACCGAGGGGCTTTATTCGGGGGACCTTGTCCTCCGGTATTAAATAAACATGGTTCCGTCCGGAACCTATACGTTTATTGTCATACCTCCAGACAAGGTCCCCCTATGGGACTCATACACTCCCCGAGAAGCCATGAACCGACAAGACTGTCGTGCACACCGACCACACCCGGAAGGAGGTCTCGTCAACCGACGTGACCCCCTCCAGGACTGATCCGACCCAGGCCCACAGGGCCTGGGCGTGTTCAGACAGAAAAGAGACCCTGACAGACCGAGGCCTGCCTTATGCACTAAGGGCAGACACAGGTCCGCCTTATAAAACTGCAGTAATATAAGGGAAAACTCAGGGTCCCCCCCCATGTATCCTAGAAACAGTAGCATGCTGTCTCAGGAAGGGGAGAGAGCCGCCCCACTACATAGTAGGAGGGACAGCAGCACCCAGAACCGTATGCGCCATAGCAGAAGGCGCAACGTCCAGGTGATAGTAGGTCGCAAAGGTGGACGGCGAAGACCAATTCGCCGCTGCACAAATCTCCTCAATGGAGACACCTTTGGACAAAGCCCAAGAGGTAGACACACCCCTAGTACTGTGGGCCTTAAGTGCTTCCGGCACTTCAGACCCAGACCGGGTGTAAGCCAACCTAATCGCATCCACAAGCCATCTCGACAGAGTGGGTTTGGACACCGCTTTTCGCTGACGGGCATTCATGACCACGAAAAGCTGAGAAGTAGACCTGCTGTCCACCGTCCTGTCACAGTAGGCCTTCAGGGCCCTAACTGGACAAAGACAATGAAGACGCCTATCCTCCTCCGATGCAAACGGAGGAGGATGGAAAGCCGTCAAAACAACAGGTTCCCTCGGGACCACTCGGTTCTTAGGAATAAAACTCAAATGAGGTTTAAGAAGAACCTTGGAGTCATTATTGAGAAACCTCATACAATCAGGGCTCACAGAGAGCGCATGAAGGTCGCTCACACGCTTAGCCGTAGACAAGGCAAGCAAAAGAGCTGTTTTGAAACTTAAATGTTTCAAAGAGGTCCTCCCAATCGGTTCAAAGGGTGCCTTGCAAAGGCCCTCAAGAACCACTTGTAGATCCCAAACAGGAAACAAGGCTCTGGTCACAGGTCTCAAATGGTCAACACCATGCATGAACCGGACCACCTCAGGGATTTTAGAAAGGCCTTTACCTGCCACCCCCAGGTGGCAGGCATCAATAGCCGCTAAATAACCCCTCAGTGTAGAGAACGCCAGACCAAGGTCCAGGCGGTCCTGCAGGAAATCTAACACCCTCTGGGCCGAAGCTAAATGAGCCACCACAGGTGGCTCCTGTAGCTCACACCAGTCCAAAAAGGCATTCCAGCTTCCATCATACACAGCCCTAGTAGAGGGGGCTCTAGCACTCTGAATAGTGGCTACAACCGTCGGTGAGAAGCCTGCTGCGAGCAGGTTCTCCCTCTCACGGGCCAAACCCACAGGTCTAGGCCCCGTGGGTCTGGATGGAAGATCTCGTCCCCTGCCTGGCGCAGCAGATCCCTGTGCAAAGGGAGCCGCCAAGGGGGTCGAGAGAGCAGTGGGGTGATCAGAGACCTCCACACTCCCCTGGATGGTGTCACCAGAAGAACCTCCTGGTTGGAACATCTGATCCTCTCCAGAGTGGGAAGGATCAGTTCCAGGGGTGGAAACGCGTAGAGAAGACCTTGTGGCCATTCGTAAGCAAACGCGTCCGTCCCCAGAGGAGAAGGTCCCCTCACTGAAAAGTAAAGGGGACACTTCGCGTTCTCCTGGGAGGCAAAGAGATCGACTCGAGGTTGACCGAACCTGGAGAAAATCCGCCTCACCACCGCAGGGTGGAGAGACCAATCCTCGTAACGAGGCTCCCCCCTGGACAACAGATCGGCGCCGCCGTTCTGAAGGCCCGGGACATGGGAGGCTCTGATGGACCTCAGACGAGGCAAGCACCAGAGGGTCATCTCGCGTGCCAGCTGATCCAGCACGCGCAAGGCGAGGCCACCCTGTTTGTTGAGATAATACAGGGCCGCCGTGTTGTCCGTCCTGACCAGACCATGACAACCCTGAAGAAATGGCTCGAAATGCTTGAGCGCCAAGTAGATCGCCATTAACTCCAGATAATTGATGTGGCGCTCCAACATGGCCGGGGTCCAAAGACCCCTGGCCGAACGCCCCTCGTGGGTGGCGCCCCACCCCGAGCGGCTGGCGTCTGTGGTGATCACCTTGCGTGACACCACCTCGCCCATGGAGACCCCACTCGTCAACAACGCCTGGTCCCTCCATGGGACCAGAGCGTCCATGCAGACCTGGCTGACTGTCACCTTCCTGTACCCTTGCAGGGAAGGAATCCTGAGCGCCAGTGACCACCGCTGGAAAGGTCTCATATGAAACCTGCCCAGACGCAGAAGTTGCACCGCTGATGCCATCAGCCCAGCCAACTTCATGCACTCCTTGTACCTGACCACCTGGTTCAGTCGGAAGGAGCTGAGACAAGTCAGAAACCTGTCCACCCTCTCCGGGGAGAGGCGGGCGGACATTGTGGCCGAGTCCAGAGATATTCCTATAAAGGAAATCTGCTGGGAGGGTGACAACATGCTTTTGCCAAAATTGACGTTGAAACCCAAGGCCTTCAGGTGTGATAACACCAGATTGGTATGGCGCGCCGCTTCTGAGCAGGAGGCGGCGGAAATCATCCAATCGTCTATGTAGTTCGCCAGCCTGACTCCCTGATGCCTCAGTGGAGCAATGGCTGCCTCGGTCACTTTCACGAAAACCCGAGGGCTCAGGGAAAGACCGAAAGGGAGGACCGTGTACTCGTACAGGCACCCCTCGAAGGCGAACCGCAGGAACTTCCTGTGTGGGGGATAAATGAGGATGTGCTGATAAGCGTCCCTCAGATCCACTGAACAGTGGAAATCCCCCTGTCTCACTGATTTCATCAGTGACTCTGACGTCAGCATCCTGAATTTGAACTTTTTCAAGTGCTTGTTCAGAGCACGTAAGTCCATAATCGGACGCAGCCCCCCTCCTTTTTTCTGAACCAGAAAATAACGGCTCCAGAAGCCTAAACGGCTCTGGTCGCGTGATAACTCCACTATAGCGCCCTTGCGCAATAGTGAGCTTATCTCCTCCCTCAAGGCATCCGCTTTCAAGCCGCGGGCTCGAGTGTAAATAACCTTGCTGGATAGGGAGGGTATTTCCGCGAACTGTAGTCTGTAGCCCCGTGTCACCGTCCGAAACACCCAGTGATTCGGATTGCAACGCTTCCATTGCTCTGCACACTGTGCTAACGTGTTGCTGAGCAACGGAGAAGCCTTGGGGTTGTACCGCCTGAGCGGGACTACTGGGCCGGGAGGGAGAGGAAGGACGGGACCGAGAGGTTCCGTATCCGGGCACGTTTCCGTATCCGCTAGACGCCGGGCCGGAAGGCGCGGAGACACCGGCGGAAAGAGCGTTTCCGTTTCCGGTACGCTTATTTCCGTATCCGGTGGGAGACGGACACGTGACCTCCGAGAAGCCTCGCTTGTTAAAAATACAGGCGGCACATAACGTGGAGCCCGGGGGACAGGGTTCATCGCATAAGTAACATAATCCCCGGCTCGGGGAATTGTATTTACGTTTACAACCTGTGCTAAGGCCTTTATATGCTTCCTTACGGGAAGACGAGGCCGACCCTGGGTGATATGTGTTGGCTTCTTCCCTGACGCTAAGACCAAACTCCTGTCCTGAACTAGAGTCGGCATAACAGTGCCGCTCGGTGGAGACAGAGGGGTATTGCACACTAGTGAAACCATACCATTGTGAATAGGAATTAGCTTGTCTGGGAACATTTTGCAAAGAGAAATATTCTGCTTGTAACCTGTCTGCATGACTGGAGGAAGCGATATTTTCTGAGTGGAAAGAAATTCCAGCCTGGACTTCTCTACACTGGCTAAATTCATGCAAAATGGGGTCGTCTGTACTAAAGCAGGTGGGTTTGAAAGAAACAGACATTGTTTTATCAACACACTTTTTAATACAGGCACTGGAGGAGAGCACAGAGGAGGAGACAATGACATTTTCTTGGCATAAGAAAAATTGTTCATACATTTCACTCGCTTGCGCTTGAGAGGGGGGGTCCCCTGAATGATCAGGGGGACCCCGCCTGAGTCCAGTGTCACTTTCGCGGTGGCTTCCCACGGGCCTTGTGGGTGCCAGCCGGTATCCCGTGCCTGGGAGGGTGGCGGGATTGAGAGCGGGCCTGAGCCCCCGCTGCAGTGCGAGGGGGTCCCGCGGAGGAAGAAGAGGGGGTCCTAGGGGGATTGTTTTGTTTCCCCTGCTTGGAGGAAGAGCGCCCCCTGTCAGCCTGACCAGGGGCCTTGCTTCGTCCCTGCCTCTTTTCCTTCCTGGGTGCCTGGGGGTCCGTCGTGGCCTCCAGGAGTTCCAGAGTGATCTTCTTATCCGCCACCTCCTGGCGGAGAAGCTCCAGTCCACCGCCCATGAGGGAGGTAGGGTGGCCGGGGAGGTCTTGCAGGACCTTCTCGGTCTCCTCTCCGGAACTGCCAGGACACTTTACCTTTTCAAGCCACCTGGCACGTTCCGCCTGGATGCAGTAATCCATACCGTGTCCAAGCCACTCGATGGCGTGGACATTCAGGTCCATCAGCATGCGCAGCGACTTGTCCACCTCCTCCACCGTCTCGTCAGGCACCTCCCGCATCTCGCTAAGGAGGCGCCTGGTGGAGGAGAGCAGCAGCTGGGTGGCGTTCATCGTCCTGGCTGCCAGCGCGGAGGCTCTGTAAGAGTTCCTGACCCTGGAAGACTGCTTGTCGTCGTAGGGGATGGCAAAACCAGGAGGCTTCTTCCCCACGGACAAGTTGAAAGGATTGCGGCCTCCAGGACCGGTCCGCTCATGACCTGGCTTGAGGCTCCCGACGAGGGACTGAGCCATCAGTTTGTCATGGGAGGGCACAAGGGGATTCCCGCCTTCTCTGCGTCGCGGCAGTCGACCAAGAAGGGGAGATTGGGGGGGTCCTTGTGTGTAGTCCAGGTTGAATGCAGGGCCTCTGCAAAGCCTGGGACCAGTGGGAGCTTTTCCATTCGTAGCGGGGGAGAGGCTTCCACATCCTGGCCAAGGAGGGGAACTCTAGCCCGTGGTCCGAGTGGCGCGTCTCCGAGCGGCAGCTCCAGGCCGCAACGGATGGTAGCACGTTCCAGCACCGAGAGCTCGTCCATGGGGATGGAGTCTGGGTCTTGTGCCGCTGCCCCTCTCGCCCCAGCCGGCATGGAAGGGGGGAGAGAGGCAGAAGGGGCTGGGGAGGACGCGGCGGAGGTGGAAGCCTCGGCATGAGGAACCACCCTGGCCGCGCCTCCGCCATGGCCGGAGGGGAGCGTGGACTCGTCTTCCTCCGAGTACTCACCCTCCGTGTCCACCTCATCCATGTCGTAGTCCTCTTGCTCCGGTTCGTCTCCGTCGCTAGCATGCCAGGAGACGGGGCTAGGTGGCCGCATGGCCCGGAGCTGGGGGACGGAGAAGGAGAGAGGAATGTCACCGACGACTAGAGGGTGGAATTCTTTGAAGGGGACGGCCAAGGTTGCAGCTGGCGGTGGAGCAACGTGGGTGGTCTTGCATGTTCTCTTCTTGGGCACGCCAGTCGAGCCCGTCGGAGAAACAGCAGGGGTAGCAGGGGCAGCAGACCCGCTAGCCTCGGGGCTACCGAAGCTAGCTGAGGGCGAGGCCGCTGGAGGCCTAACCACGTGGCGAGAAGCAGCGCTGTGGCGTACAGCGCTGTCCGGCACACGAGGAGAGGTGTCTGGGAGGGATCCGGCGGAGACCGTGGTGTGAAGGCCGTAGCCAGCGCCAGCGATCTCACAGCGGGCCTCGAGGGCTGGAACATCATACTGGAGGCAGTCAGTACAGTTCACCCCCGTGGCCGGGGCCGGAGGGGACAGAGAGGCCAAGGCGTGTCCTACCCCCATGCAGACAATGCAGAACGGGTGAGTATCTTCATTGGCGATGAGCCCTTTGCAGCTGGGAAGGCCGCACTTCTTCGGTACCCTGGCTAGCAGGCTGCTAACTGTGGGCCGACGAGCCGCCATCGTGAGCTAACCGAAGCTAAGCGAAGCTAAGCTAGGGCAGGGAAACACGTGGCAGAACGTACAGAGAAGAAGTAAAAGACTCAAAGACGAAAGCGAAGAAAAACACCGAACTGTAGGAAGAATATAGAAGAGAAACGTACGGGAGATATTCTATAAAGGCCAGTGGCCGACTTCCTAGCCGTCGCTTTAGGCTAAACTTTACAGAATTAATACTTATATGGCTGAGTTTTACTCTGTTGCACCGCCAGATGGCGCTGTTATCCCATAGGGGGACCTTGTCTGGAGGTATGACAATAAACGTGACGTTGTTGTCTTGGGTTACGTCAGAGGCAATCTGGCAAGCCATCATCAAGGAAAGGGGGACGCCCACTCGGTGTGTCCCCCTTCCTTTCAGAAGCGTAAGCTATCATGACACTGTCTCGGGAGAATGCATCAGAGGCAATATGGCCAAATATGGAGAACACTTGAAACTGGATTTTCAGGCTGGAAACATCTAGTACGGTATATCCCTACACTGGAAAAGAGAAGTATAATGCTTTGTCACATCTGTGTTCTTTCTGTTCAAAGGAAGTGCAAAGATGACGTGTGGACCAGCAGCACCCACACATACTGGGAACAGCGAATGGACACCCTGGCTTAAGTTAAACAGATTTCTATGTGCTGTGGTGACCTTTTCTTTGGCCTCAAACCAAAGATGTTTACGGTCAGCTTAAAGCAAGCTCCTTCAACAACAAAGGAGGCTTTGCCCTGTGTCAGGGTGCCCCAGACCAATATCGTCTTCTCACTTCTTCTTTCCAGGACTGGGGAGGAGGAAGGAGGAGGGGGGAGGACGGGGGGCACGAGTTCTGCCAGCTCCTGAGATTACATCCCCATCTCATCCTTCTTCTCATCCTTCCCTGGGTGGATCACCTCACCTGCACCTGCATTGTGCATTCACGTGTTAATAAATCATTCAGTTTCAGAGGTGTGATCTTTTACTAGTGAAATGCTTCTTGCCTAATTGTTCGATCATGGTGGTGTTGAGTGTCCAGTATAGCTGCATTCAACAGACCCGTTCAAAGTTCTACCGCCACAAAAAGGCATTTACATTACGTTTTGTTTTGTCTGTAGAGAAAATGTTGTAAGCGTGAGGCCTTTCTCTTAAATGGCATTTGCCATAAACCTGTTCAGTCTCTCGTCTCCCACAATTGCTAGTCACATCACTTCAGCTACACAGACCTGCATTACTAGGCTTGTGGTGCATTAGGTTCTCATGCACAAAAACTGCCTAAAGCAGTGGTTTAAATTGATTATCCACATCTGATTTTGGAGTCACCTGCAAGGGTGCAAACGGTGCATGCAAACTATATGTACTATGTACTGTTCCAACACGAGACGCAGCTGACTGCAGTGTGCAGTTCGGGGTACTTGGAGGAAACTTTGAAGAAACAGGAAAAGTGGGCCACTATCTGTGGATCTGAGGCCACTCCCTGGCCACTCTGCTACAATAGCTTATCTTTAAAACACATGACGACATGCAACATACGCACGCACGCACGCGCGCACGCGCACACGCACACGCACACGCACACGCACACACACACACACACACAGTGCTGAACACATTGATTTCCCATTCATTCTAAATAATGTTCACTGTACTGTACTTTATAGTACCAAACCATAACGTCTAGTTCAAACTGTGACGGGCCTATTAGTTCTCTTTTCTTTCTATTTTTTCTCTCTTTCCTTCTCCTATTCACATTGGTGTCTCTGCTGGTGTCTGTCTGTTTCCAGCAGTGTCCATTTTGGGGACCGCATATGGTGGCCATCTGAGGAGGGAGTGGCTTTCTAGCCTCCTCCCCTATATAAGCAGCCGCTCTCTCTCTTCCACCAGCCACCATGTTTCCCCATGGCTTTTTGTTGCGACCGTAGGTCACAGATAACTATGAAAACCGGCATATCTTATTCGTATCTCTGTCACACCTGACACTTTGGTTTGCCGCTCTGACATCAGACATGTTCTGACGTCACTGTGATGTCAGGGGAACCACTCTAACAGAATGGGTTTGCCGCTCTGACATCACACTCTGACTTGACTGTGATGTCAGGGGAACTACACTAACATAATCCCTTTTATGCCCATACATGGAGATCCCTGATGTCATCAATATGGCAAGACAGCCCATATCTGTGTGGCTGGTTCTACAGACAGGGATCTCTATGTATGGGCATAAAATGGATTGTATGTATGATGTCAGATGTCATAGGACTTTCACATAACAAATAACTGAGTAAGCATGTTTGGACTCTCACAGCATATCTCCATATATATAGTATGGATCTCCATATATGGGTACCAGGGGGGGGGGTCCCCATATATGGGTAACTGGTCTGATATACATCACTGGCCAGATGGCCAAGACATGGCGTGACCTCGAGGTCGCATGTCGCCCTGAGGCGTTTTACTTGTTAGATTGTTTATTTAGATTGTTCGCTTCTTTTTTGCGTCCACAACAGGGGCATAGTTCCGCCGATTTAAAATTATTCCAATACGGAACTAAAACTTCCTATGATTGGCCGCTAGTTGCGCTGTTTTCCTCCCCGGCCGATCGCAAAAAGCATTGTTCTCCATTGGATCCCATTCATTTTCCCCTTTCGTTTTCTAACCTTAATTAACATTTTCATAAATACTTTATGGTTCATATAACTAGTTTAAAATTGCCTTTCAATCACGATGATATGCGTTTTGTGAAAATAAGGTCCCATTTATGTTAAAATTTATGATAAAGTTGCAGGGCCAACTAAACTGATACCAGCCGGCTGTGTTCTTCTTCGTGTGCTGTATTTCGGGAGGCTCCGACCACATTCTCCCATGTATCTCTGCGGTTGCACATGACCGTTGGCAGCCAATAGCATCCTCTGGTGCTTTTACAATCTATGATGGCGACACCCATGCCAAGGACCCAAAATGCGTCATTTGCGCTGCATAGAAACCAATGGCTTCGCTTTGTCCATATATTTTACAGTCTATGGTCCACAACTATACAATGCATAATTATGTAATTTTCTTCGACTCTTTAGTTGAACAAAAAATCATTTTGATACTTTAACCAGTGTGGATTTTCATTTGTTGCAAGCATTAAGTTATAAATATAACAAGTAACAACACCAACCGTGATTCCGCTAAGCAATTTTCCACTAAATGGGTGTCTGAAATGTCCAAAGCATCTCCATCACCTTCGTGACATGTGTATAGTTCACACATACAGTACTTCAAACTTCATATAATGCAACTCTAAAGTTGAGTTATGAGTTAATTTAACTCAACTTTATATATGAATTCTCTCCTCGACATTAAACTATGCATTATGGAACCACGCTTTTTCAGAAAGTGGAAGTGCTTAAAATGGTATGTTGACGGTTATGATGAATACAAGTACAAGTGCATTCATATGACACCAGGGGGATTTGAACCTGAGACTCCCTTTGACCTCGGACATGGGGCTACTCCTGTTTCGCCTTTCCCCACCAGGTAGCCTCAAGAAGCACGCACACACGCACACACGCACACACACACACACACACACACACACACACACACACACACACACACACACACACACACACACACACACACACATATTGAAGAATTTATTAGAAGTTTGCATAGGAAAAAAGTACAGTTTCATGACAGTAAATCACTGGTACTGTGGTACATGGTCAACTAAAAGGAGATCCTAGTAAGCTTTTCGGCTTATTTACACAGGAACCACTTTATGTATCTCTCTCACACACACACACACACACACACACACACACACACGGTAGGCTATTCATATCATATGATAGTAATTACAGAAGGCGGGGCAGAAGACCCCGTGTCCGTCTGCTGCTGCTACATGGACTTCACTGCGCAGTTTATACTAGAGTTTCCACAGGAAATCTCCCACCATATTACCTCTGTGGGAGGCTTCCCTCTGTACTCTTATGTTAACGGATGAACCAGGCAGGGCGCTATCCTGCCCTGCTGTTTCTAGATCGTATCTGAAGTAGATTCATTTGAAACTGAAAGTTTCTAGACCTGGAAGCGTGTTCGGGATCTGCGCTGCGTTTCTCCGTTTACGATATCGTGAGCAGATAAACTGTATTTTCTTCAAAGTATAGGCCTACTACTCGAGTTGTGGCGTAAAGTTGTGTGAGGATGGAATAGAAGGATTTTCACGTTTCCTTTTCTTTACGGCACATGCGTAGGCGTCTCCATTTGGCTATCCTCATACTAGGCTTTAGAGACATTCCATACGACTGAGAGAGGACCGTTATTTTTGGAAACATTTTCGACTCTCAAAGTTAAAGTTGCTGATTGGCTCAATCGGGTAAGTTAATTCCTCTTCATCCTTCTTTATTCAGGTCTCTGTAATGTATGCTTCGGGAATCGGGATAGTTCATGAGGTAGAAAATAGGCGTCAGAAAAGCTGACAAACAAAAACAATGCATATGGGATGGCCTGGCAAGGCTGGCATCCATTCCGTTGTTTGTTTGATTGATTGATTGGATTGAAGACTTATTAGTAGGACTAGTTTGCATAGGAAACAGTACAGTTTCATGACAGTACAGTTCACTGGTACACGGTCAACTAAAATTATCCTAGTAAGCTTTTTCGGCTTATTTAGGCTCCACATGAAACCGTTATGTATCTCATATAGCCTAACATTGAATGTCATATTGTCAGAATTCTTATTTTTTTTTTTTACGTAAAAAAATAAAAAAATAAAAACAGTGCAAAAAGGATATAGCCTAGGCTATAGTAGATATTTACTATTGAAGGGTCAGGAGGAGGGTAAGGCTGGGCTATAAGTGGTTTTTCAGGGCGATTTTAAAGGATGTTAGGGATTTACACTCCTTTAAAGATTTTAAATTACTTTTGAAGTCATTTCGCTACAGGTGTTGTTAATTATAAAATGTACAATCATGTTCTGTATAGTTCACGTTTACTGTTTTCCAATAATATTTATATATTTTCTTTACATTTGGACCAAGCCAATTTTACATGGAGGTGCCCACTCTTCCTGCCAGACTGCACCAATGCAAAACAGTTTTAAGGCCGGTCCACACCAATGCAACTCCTTGCAACTGCCATTGGGGTCGTAGTTGCATTTGCATGTTGTGAAGAGTTGCAAGTAGTTGCATTGGTGTGGACTGGCCTAATGTGTCCACTCTTTCTGTTACCAAGTCAAGCTTGCTCTACATTAATAATGTATTGTGTTTTATTTATGTGTATTTATTATTTTACACACGCACGCACGCACGCACGCACGCACGCACACACACACACACACACACACTCACTCACTCACACACACACACACACACACACACACACACACACACACACACACACACACACATCTCAATGAAACTATTAATATCGGCTACAGTTGCTGACTAATGAAACTAATATAGGCTGTTGCTGTACGCTCATGATGATGTGATATAGAAGTTTTGCTTTGGGAAGTGGTGAGTCCCCTCTGAGTCCCCACTGTCAAGTTGGAGTCCCCTCTGAGTCACCAACATTTTGTAAGAAATATTGAAGTGATATTCTCTACTCTGGCTTACGAGGCTAGCTTTTGGGAACACCCCAGACAGTTTTAAGTTGCTTTATTCAGAGTTTTTTCCTCTTTCTCTCCATCACTCTGCTTTTTTTTTTTTTTTTGCTATTTTCATCCATGCCTTACCCCTTATCCCTAAACTTCTTTGCCCTTTTTACTATTTTGAAAATCCTTTTTAAATACTTCAAATAGCCTATCTACATCGACACGTTGTGAGCTTGTAGATCAACTATTTGAAATATTCAAAATAGTAAAAAAGTAAAAGGGATGAAAAGAGGGCATGGACGAAAAGAGGGCCCTATAGACGGGTTTCTTGTTTACAAACATTGAGACTAAATGCACAGGTGACTGTATCATGTAATCAGTCCGTTCAATCCCCAAACCTGTTGTTTTGGGGAGCGCTGGTTAAGCCTGGTTTCATTGGCTAATTTTGGTACCGAATCAAACGTGACGTGGACCAGAAACCCGTCTATGGGGCTGTTATGACATCATTTTGTAGGCAGAGGAGAATTTCTGCCCCCAGTTTCCGTGAATCTTTTTACTATTTTTACTATTTACACATTTTTCTTCTCTTTGTTGTTGAAAGGAAAGTGTTAGAATTATACTTTAGTCGTTATTTTTTTAGTCGTTTTTTGAAATAGCGAGGGACAGAAAATGCTCTGGGGGCAGATTCTCCTCTGCCTACAAAATGATGTCACGGCTTAAAAGCCCCATAGGACATTCCACATGTCAATATGGAGAGGTCAGATTTGCATCTCTCTCTCTCTACTTCCCTTTTCCTGCTCGTATTTTACTCAATGACTCACATCCTTCTTTCCCCTGATTGCTTTAAAAATTTAAGCTACCGTATGTAAACTGAGCTGCCTGAAGGTAGAGTGTAAAGTGTGTGTGTGTGTGTGTGTGCGTGCGTGCGTGTGTGTGTGTGTGTGTGTGTGTGTGTGTGTGTGTGTGTGTGCGCATGTGCGTGCGTGCGCGCGCGCGTGCGTGCGCGCGTGCGTGTGTGTGTGTGTGTGTGTGTGTGTGTGTGTGTGTGTGTGAGTTAACCACTTAGTTATGTGTGTCACCTCATTCTAGAGGAGATGGGGAGTTGTTGGGTTACGCACATGTATCAAAACTAGACATGTAACTGTGTGTGTGCATGCACGCACGCACGCACACACGCGCGCGCGCGCACACACACCCACTCACACACACACACACACACACACACACAGACAGGTTTCTTAGCACTATAAGAACTGTGTTCGCATCTGTTTCTATCTTGCAAGGTACTAAACAACAAGATCAAGGGGAATCTTTTACAAAGCATTCTCTGCCATCCTTACAGCTCCCTCGCCTATTACTGCAACGATGTCCACCTTTTCCAAGGCAACTGCCAACATCGTCCGTCAGATCGACCCCGACGGCAGTCTCATCCCCGTCTCCCGCATCAACGACTCGCATAAGCTGGTTCTCATGAGGCTAGTCGTCAAGCAAAAGCGATCATTCTTCTGGCAGAAGCCCAAGTACCAGCCTACCAACTTCAACCTCAGTGACCTGTTGCAAGGTGGAGCGCTAAGTTCAGGTATGTCTTTCAACGAGATGGACTGTACTTGTGAAGGCATTCCCGAAGTGATCATGTACAGTATATATATGCAGTAAATCTGTGTTATGAGAAATATTGTAGGCTCTATATTTTAGTACATGATTTCATCATCTATAAAGTAATATTACAAAAAATACTAAATTGCTTTAATGCAGGCACATGCACACAGAGTAACCAACCAATGACTGAGCACCTGTCTGATTGCCTTCATCTTTTTTCACTTTGTTATATATGTTTTTAATGTAAACCTTTTTTCTTTCTTTTCTTTTCTTTGCGTGCGTGCGTGCGTGCGTGCGTGCTTGCGTGCGTGCGTGCGTGTGCGTGCGTGCGTGCGTGTGCGTGCGTGCGTGGGTGTGTGTGTGTGTGGGAGCGCAGCATTCCTGCCTGAGACAGACTTACTGTCCTACCAGGGGAAATCCGGGAACATTTTCGGTGGGACAGTGGGTGCCACCGCTGGCATAGGCAGTGTCACGCTGGAGGGCCAGGGCTCCACCAAGATCCAAACGCCTATCGGCAAGCTCAGGAAAGAGGAAGTGGATATAAAGAAGCTGATGTATGATACCAACGACAGGTTGGAGTCAATATTTAAATCTTGTTGATACATTTATATTGACTAATAATAGTCAACTAAGAATTCCTTCAGTCTCTCCTCCACATACCACACAATTACACACTACATCACCTCATCTCACATCTTTGTGCCAGGAAGGTGGCCATGCACCACGTGCTGGTGAAGCAGCTGAAGAAGGGTGGACACATTCTGGCCTTGCTGACGGAGAGAATCTTCACCACCAGCACCTGCACTATCTCTGAACAGCGCAGCCATAAAGGCGTGCTGGGAATGATGGCCAAAACCACGGCGGTGAGCATGGAGCAAAATCATGCAAAGCGGTACACAGTAAGAAGGGAATACTGTAAAATGTCCTGGAATAAATTCCTTACCAAAAATGTCTTCACCAATGTGTTTGTAAAGGTGTCTAGTAACAGATCCCACAAAGACTGAAATTCAGTTTCCCTAGGAGAATCTGTTACAGCTGATGAAAGTTGCACGGAAAACATTCCTTGGGGTCAAGGCAGCTCCCACAAAACTTTGAAAAGTCACTAAACAATAATTGAATGGGGGCTGTTTCTACCCCAAGGAATGTTTTTTGTGCAAAACAAATGCTTGCAATGGATTCAGAATCGTTAAAAACCCCTAGTTTGACCCCTCACATGCTACTTAAAGCATATTTATTTTGGTGTGTTTTATCCTGTATAGTTAATTTAATGGGACTCAACTTTCAACAGTTGTAACGGATTCTCCTAGGGAAACTTCAGTCTTTGTGGGATGTGTTAGTAGACACCTTTACAAACACATTGGTGAAGAATTATTTTGGTAAGGAATTTATTCCAGGATTTGACACTATGTCTGACAATATTCCCTTCTTACAGTATCTCTAAAGTCATGTCATCAAAATGGAACTGTCCCATTTCCCATATTCCCTCCTGATTGGCTACGACTGCCTTCTAAAGTTTGTGTATGCGACGTGACGGTCTCTTATCTCCCAATTAGGGAGTCTTACTGGTTTAGGTGAGTAGCGAATTAGTTACTTGTGCCAGCAGAGCTTGTAGTACTTGGCGCAAGTACTACACTACTACGTAGGGCAGTAGAGATCTGGACTAGAGTTACTGTAGTAATTACTGTATGTGCATGTGTGGTGGTTGTGTTGATTCTACGGTGCCTAAATGTTCAGTGTGTGTGTGTGTGTGTGTGTGTGTGTGTGTGTGTGTGTGTGCGTGTGTGTGTGTGTGTGTGTGTGTGTGTGTGTGTGTGTGTGTGTGTGTGTGTGTGTGTGTGTGTGTGTGTGTGTGTGTGTGTGTGCACGCGTGTGTGTGTGTGTGTGTGTGTGTGTGTGTGTGTGTGTGTGTGTGTGTGTGTGTGTGTGTGTGTGCACGCGCGCGCGTGTGTGTGTGTTTTGGCTATGGGTGCTTGTTCTCAGGCATGTATAAAGAACAACGCCAATGTTCAGAAGGACAGAGATGTCTCCATGGAGATTCCGCCTGGCACTGTAATCGCCTACAGGCTTGTGGAACTAAACATTGAGAGAAGTGGTTTCTTTGGTAAGTGGGGTGGGTGTGTGTATGTGTGTGTGTGTGTGTGTGTGTGTGTGTGTGTGTGTGTGTGTGTGTGTGTGTGTGTGTGTGTGTGTGTGTGTGCGTGTGCGTGCGTGCGTGTGTGTGTGCGCAATGCACGTGCGCGTGCAACTGACATCTTTTGGTCTGGTACTCTATCCACGGGTTTCCAACGCCCCATTGCGCAGACTTTGTACCGAGCTTCCGGCGCCTCAGCCGAGTGTGATTTACAAGCTCACAACGGGTTGCATCTGCGACGCGACGTGAGCTTGTATGTCTGCTGTTAAACCGGAAGTGTGGTCCAAATAATCTCCAGTAAACTCCCGCGGAAACAGGTGGATATGTATATCTGGAATTAATTTAACTTTTCTGTGGTCACATTGACCAACCTTTCTGACATCTAAGATGCAACAGGCCTCAGGTGCAAGGGCCCTCTCAGGCCCGGCCGCACGAGGGGGACTACTGGGGACAGGCCCCATCACACGGACCCCCCCGGCCCCATCTGTGAAACCGTCAAATACTCGAAAACAAAGGCGAAACACACATTTACATAGTGGTCGCGTCCTCCCGGCCCCATTAGCCATTGAGTCCCGCCGCCAGGGCTGGCCCCTCTATCAGATGGAATTGATGGCCATCTCTGGGGTTGGTGGCCTTTCACAAAGTGTTATACTGGTTATCTCTCAGCTTATTGCAGAGTCAAGAGTGTACTTTTTGTGTAAGTTTTTTCTATCTGTCTATGTGTTCATGTCTGTGCATGTGTGTTCCTGTTGTGTGGTTGCTGTGTGTGTGTGTGTGTGTGTGTGTGTGTGTGTGTGTGTGTGTGTGTGTGTGTGTGTGTGTGTGTGCATTTGTGTGACCTTTTTCTCAGAGCTATGCCTGTATGGTTCCCATGGAGACATCGAATCGGATTCGATGATGTTGGACGAAGGAGTGGTTCCAGGTGCGTTTCTATTTACACACTCACTCACTCACTTACAGTACTGTATTTGTTAATAAAGTATTCAATCAAAAACATTATGGCATTTTTATTCTACAGAGTTAGAGAACCTGTCCCCACTGGCAGAGCTTTCTCAGGAGACTCGTTCAGCTCTTTTCCAGAGGCTCTGTGAAGTGATGGAGGACAGAGATGCTCTCTCAGACGTAGAGATCACTGTGAGTCATTATTATTCACCTTTCAACTGATTTTGTAGTTTCCCCTTTTCCATCTTCCATTAATTCCTTACTGGTTTGTTCTTTCAGTCTACACATCTATCATCTATCTGTTTTTGTTGACTCTATTATTTATTTGTCTCTCTACATGATGTCCATCTGTATTTCCATCCACATCCGTCTTATCCATCTGTCTGTTGTTGTCACTGTCACCTGTTTCTCTGTTAATCTGTCTATCGTTTGTCTTTCTTTTTCAGCTGGAGGAGTGGTGCACAGGTGATGCACCAGTGGAAACTGAACAAAATGCATCTGTCAATCACAGCGACTCTGCAAGCGCCATATTGGACCTGCTCAGACCCTACCAAGACAGTCCCATGGAGAGTGAAGGACCTGACACCCCAGGGAGTCCCCTGACCGCTGTTCATCTGTTGGTCAGCGCCATGGAAGGTTAGGGTGCAAAAACTACATAAGCAAGAAGATAGGACTCACACTGTACTATCTTCTCATTAATGTTTATTTTTTTTAAAGAATCCTTTTAGCAGGAGCTGAGATTGTTTGACAACTCGGGTGTTACTCTTTGGGGCGTGTAAGGCTTTGATTGATCACTTTCTTAACACATGTGTTACAGTAAAAGCAGATGACTTCAGCTCTGCTTTGATGCACATCGTTCTGCTTCTATGCATGTGATTTCTATACTTAAACTTCTGCACAATTTAATCTAACTTCTTTATTGTGTATTCTTCTAGCGTTGCCTGATGAAGCGCTGAGCCTCCTCAGTGAAAGCAGTCCTGATGTTCTTCAGGCCTTCAAAGCCCTGGTCAGTCTAACATTGTCTGTCTGTCTGTCTGTCTGTCTGTCTGTCTGTCTGTCTGTCTGTCTGTCCTATTCTGTAGGAGTATACTGATTGGTATGTTTGTCTGTCTTTTTGCTTGGTCTGTCATATCCTTCCCACAGGTGAACTTGTTAGATCTAAAGGATCAGAAGAAGAGCTGCTCTTCTCTTCCCCTGGAGTCGCTGCCCCTCCCCCTGCAGGATGACAAGGCTTTCCATTGGGCGGAACAGCTGCTCATCACATGCAACGTGACCCTCAGGAGAGAGTCTGGACAGCTGTGGGTGGAGACGGGAAGTGAACCAGGAGTGATGCCACTGGTCCTGTGTTTCACAGTACAAGGACTGTCTTCTCTGTGTGATCAGCAGAACTAAGGAGGAACTCTGAGCGTATGTGCGCTCGAGCACACACTCATGCATGCATTCACGTCTGCATGAATGTGCTTGCATTCACATGTAGGCTTTCTATTTTTGGAGCTGTGTGGAACACAAGCTCCCCTATACGTGGCCGTGTGTGTAGGTATGTGGGTATGTGGGTATGTGGGTGGGTGGGTGGGTCTGTGGGTCTGTATGTAGCCTGTATGTAGTAACCCTGGGTGACCAGAGAGGTGCTGTTGAGTCTAGCCTGCCCTGAGCATCAACTGCAACACACACACACACACACACACACACACACACACACACACACACACACACACACACACACACACACACACACACACACACACAGCTCCACTTCGAACAGAGGTTCGATTTTTTCCTTATAGGTTGTCAAGTATCACATTCACACTTCAGGCCTGAGCTCTACTTTATACATTAATCATTAATGTGGATCAGCTCGTATCATGTCTAGGCTTTAATAACAAATCATACATACATAACTGTGACATGTTGACTCCACCCAGATAACCAGATAAAGCTCTAACATTTGGTCCAGGAAACAGTTGGTGTGAAACCTCGCATTTCATATAACGTCAGGCCAGCTCGGTCTTCTGTGTCTTCTTTGGCGTTGTCACTCTGTGATGGCGTCCTTCTCATTGGTAGGTTAGTTTTATATTGTATTCAGTATTTACAATGAACGCTGCTCTAAAGAACATGGTACAATATCTCAGACAAACTCAACAGTGGTGTTATGGGCATCCAAACAGTTTCACGTTTCATGCCCCTAAGAAGAATTTCAAGAACAGACTTCAGTCCGTCGATGTCAAACTCCAAAGTAGTAACTCTATACCTGAACTAAGGAAATACTGTACCACTAAGATAACCTGACCCTACACTAGATGCAGAATGTGGAAAACATTTATACAGCACTGAACAACATAGGCTACTAGACATGTAACAATATTATTGTTATCACAGAAAAAACTGTCACAATATTATCATGGACCTGCGACTGTATCTATAATATTGTTATTATTATTACTTTATTTGTGGGTGAGAGAGCTACAGTATGCATGTCTTCACTCATACTGTTTATGATATCGCTTTGAACCTTTACATGCTGTCCCTTCCGGCTTTACAAAATATACAATTCCATCCCGGCCATACTTTACATACAGTACTACATGTATAAGAGTGATTTGCACTTGGTTGCGCATTGTGTCTTGTGCCGTGTATGGACGATCTACAAGCTCATAATGTGTCGCAAACTTTACCTAACTAAAGTTGTCAGTCTCCCAGACTGCATGATTTCAGCCTTTTAGACTAGATTAGATTAGATTAGTATTAGAATGTGTCAAACTAGAATACATGCTCTATTGCTCAAATTGTGAAATTTAAATTGATGTTCAGAAGTTAATTGCCAATTGGACCCAAAATAACCCCCCTGCCACACACGCGTGCGCACACACACACAGTAGTGGCGTTTCCATTAAGCCTCTTAATGCGCATTAAGACTTTCATTATCCGCAAAAACTTTTATGCGCTTGGAGGAGGTGGATTTTGAGGCTTTATCGAAAAAACTAAATGCGCATTAGTGAATGGAAACGGGTCAGCCAATAAATGCGAATAAATTATGACGTTGTGGTCCATCGTCCTCCAAGTTAACACTTTCCCCCGCCACTTAACGTCCATTGTATAGCGTTGGCCCACAAAACAAACCGGTTGTTACACACGGAGTGACACGGACCGTGTGTAAATTCCTCCCGTTTTCACAACGTGCCAGCTGTAGCTCTGTACAGACTGTTGTGCAAAGACAACCTCCGACAGAACCAGTTGTGGGCAAGGAGATAGGGAGCGCTTTGCTTCGTTCAGCTGGACCGTGCGAAGGCGCTGAGTCGGCTCATGCGACCGTCGCTAATTCGAATGACACCCGCAAATGGAAACAGGCTAAATTTGCTTTGCCTTAATGCACATTTCTGATCATTTGCTTCCTATATTCGAATAAGTTTATGGAAACATATCTAATGACTGAAACTGTTTCCCCATCGTCTCACTCCACATAATTCTCATGCCTACAGTATGGGCACCTGAAAGTAGTCTAAAAGACATAACATGACAATCACGTCTACTTGCACTCTAATGTCATATGACCTCAGCTATAATGCCCTACCGCAATACAAGATCTTTTGACCTACAATGAAAGCCATAATTCTTATAATAATTGCTTTATATTTTTCTGATTGGGTATAACAGTGCTGTTAATACCATTATGTCATTTGTACATGATATAAATATTTTATCTTAAGATACCTGTTAGATATACGAGATAGAATAGATAATCTTAGATTAAATCACTCTCTTGAATGTAATATTGCAGTACAGTTTGTTCTGTGCTTTTGGTTCAATGTCTCATAGGCTGGAGCACATATTCAACGTGTATGCTGATAAAAAACTATTGAGGAGGATATAGTGTAGATTGGATTATCATTGTAAAATGTGTCAAAAGATATGCTGTCTATATAATGACTTAACTGTTTGTTATTTGCTTTACCATCTGTGCTTTATGTTACAGTATAGGCTTCAAGGTAAATATTGAGATACTTTTAACTGAGTTCAATATATAGTATAAAGTCTTTGACATGCTGGCAAACTGTCACTGCTGTGTGTGTGTGTGTGTGTGTGTGTGTGTGTGTGTGTGTGTGTGTGTGTGTGTGTGTGTGTGTGTGTGTGTGTGTGTGTGCGCGTGCGCGTGCGTGTGTGTGTGTGTGTGTGCGTGCGTGAATCCAAGAATATAAATACTAAAAAAGTTATATCTCTTTCCCATTGTCTCTGCTCTCTCAATTCATTGCTAATTGTTAAGAAAATGCCGGGAATAGCACATAATGTGAAAATGAGTGTGGCATACATGAGGAGTCGTATTTATGTCATGTCTCATCAGCCAATAATTCAGCATAAAATACATATTGACCGTTTAACCTAACATAACATACCGGTATACAGTGACAAAAAACACCCCAAGGAGTGGGAGCTAAATTATTATTATTATTAATCTTCACCCGGGCATTTGGCCTGGCAGAGATAACAAAAAACAAAACTGATACAGTAGATGGGTTTGTCCTGGCCACAGATTGTATTGAGAATAGAGAACCAAAACATGTATTAACCATGCATGGAAGACCACAAGCAGGCCTACAGGCTACAGTGCACACTACCTCTGTATTATTTTTTCCAGACTGTCCTGGACAACTTCCATGTTCTTGGCAGTTGGAGGAGCATGCATGTGGCTTGACATTCCAGGGAACAATTCAGAAATAAGTTGTAAGTAGTACACAGACATACTTGGCTACAGTCAAGGCATATACTTCAGCCTTTAGCTACACTAAAGGCTGTAAATACTGTAACTACTGTACTTAATAACTAAGTAGTGTACAATTGTGAGGTAATTAAAATGAGTATTTCCATTTTTGATATTGGCTAATTGATTCTTCTACTCCACTACATACCGGTATCAGAGACAAATATTGTGCTTTTTACTCAACTAATTTTGAAAAACAAGTTCCCTTTTTTTAGATTTAAATTATATTACAAAACATATATTAACCGATTAAGCCCAATTTTATTTTTAAGAAAAAAGTGAACTCTGAGAATATTCTCTCAGAAGGCCAAAGAAATGTTTAATTGATGCAGTGAGAGAGGACATGCAAGTGGCAGAAGTGACAGAGGAAGACACAGAATATAGAACCAGATGGAAACAGACTGTTGTGGTGACCACAAAGAAGAAGTTGTTTACACTTTTGGGAAGTAAAGTAACTACATTTACTCAAGCACTAGTACCATTTTGAGGTGGGCTATTTTTACTTTACGGAAGTATTTCCAAATTTCTGTACTTTTACTTCACTACATCTCAGAGGCAAATATTGTACTCCACTACAATTATTTGTGCATAATGAGTACTTTCTACTTTTGGTACTTTCAGTACATTTTGATGCCAATACCTTTGTACTTTTACTCCAGTACATTCTGGACTTTTACTTGTAACAGTGTAGCCTCGTAAACCAGGCTCCTCCTGGAATGGATTTGCTTCCTAGAAAGCAAATGAAATGTAGATTTCCGGAGGATCTGGTTTACGAGGCTAGTAACAGTGTATTTATGCATTGCAGTACTGATACTTTCACTTCATTAAAAAATGTGAGTAGTTTCCATATTTTACAGTCTATGGTAGTTTCCCACCACTGCTTTTGGGCGTGGCCAGTGGGCACATAATCTTTCTGAAGAAGTTCACACTTTTGGGGCATGGGCTTGAGGTGTGAGGAGACGTCAGACCCAAATGATGTATCTGAAACGCTGAGGAGACACATCCGTTTCCTTTTGCTGCGTGTTGTTAAAGGTGTTACAGAGTACAGTGCCTTACTGCTATTTCTCTGCTTTTTGAGCTGACATTATTTTGGAAGCACACGACAACTCTGAATTGCTGATTAGCTCAATTGTGGTAAGTTTATTTTTGTGAATCCTTTATTTGTGTCTTTATATATATGCATATCTATACATTTTCAAGACATCTATGTGTATACAGTATAGAATAAATTTGACTTTTCATTGGTTCAATGTTTTTTTTAACCAACACACATATGTAATGGGTGTTCAATAGCACTGATTTATGAAAAATAGAGGGCTAAATGGAGTTAGATGGTTTGGCAGACAGTGTAAGGAATAAGGATGCAATGGAGTTAGATGGTTTGGCCGAAGCACTTTTTACTACTCTTTATTGATTCAATATTTGTTTAACCAACACACAGATATAAAGGGTGTTCAATAGCACTGATTTATGAAAAAGAAAAGAAAAAAAGAAAACCTAAAACCTGAAAAATGGAGTTTGATTGATTGATTGAAGTATTTATTAGAAGTATTGCATAGGAAAAGGTACAGTTTCATGACAGTACAGTTCACTGATACAAGGTCAACTAAAAGGAAACTCAGGTAAGACAAAGCTTATTTCCGTTGAGATCCTTCGCTTTAACTCATATAACATTGAATGACAGACGGATAGAACACAGTACTATGCAGTAGATATCTTCAGCAAAAAAAGGAAGCACTTGTAAACAGAAGAACAAAAAAAAACAGTGCAAAAAGTATTTTCAATAGAGTGGTGAGGGTGAGTTTAGGCCAGGTTTAATAGTTACCAGTTAACTGGTTTCTGCTGGACAGCTACGATATAAGACTTTGGAGGGATTGTTTTAAAACATCACAGAATCAGTGTTTGTTGAGTAATCTCCCACTTCATACTATGGATGAATACTATACTGTATTTAAATATTGAAGAATGTTTCACACATAATATAAAAGTATCGCCACGAAAAAAAAAAAAAAAAAAAAAAGAATCTAGCAATGAAAACTGAGCTGCCTGAAGTGTACGAAGTGTGGATTGTGGTGAGTTCAGAGTTCTAAGAACCCCCTATGAGTGTGTGTGTGTGTGTGTGTGTGTGTGTGTGTGTGTGTGTGTGTGTGTGTGTGTGTGTGTGTGTGTGTGTGTGTGTGTGTGTGTGTGTGTGTGTGTGTGTGGTTGTGTGTGAGAGGGGGAGGGGGAGGGGGAGGGGGTGCTTAACCACTTCCCTCGTTGGTATTTAAGAGTGTCTTTAGGGTTGTTACCTACTGTATGGTGTTGTGCTGCACCAATTTGCACACAAACATATACCCACACACACACACAAGCACACATGCACGTACACACACACACACTCACTCATACACACGCAGGGGTTTCTCTAGAAGTAGAACTCTGAAGAACAAACTTCAAACTAACAACAGCAAAAGGGGACTTTTAAAAAAAGAAAAAGAATGCTGTAAATCTGTATACACTGTGGTCACATCTGTGTCTATCTAATTTGAGATCAAAGTGAATCTAGTCAAGTAATTATTTAGTATGAAAACTTGCAGCTCGTCTGTCACACCTGACACCTCATGCTCCATATATGGGGCATGACGTCCTCGTCCCTTTTATGCCCGTGTATGGAGATCTCTGATGTCAAACTCATTTACCGCTATTTAAAATGTCAACTTTCGGGATTGTCTGCCACGTTGTCCTTACCTTTTAATGTGGGTCCGTGCGTGCACATCACGCACGATCTGTGCACGGTGACGGATCATGCACCAGGCGTGTGTACACCCGATCACAGCTTTCAAAGAAAAAGATCCCGTTGACGCTTCCATCACTGAGCTCCATATACTGTTTACATGATAGCTAACGGTAGCTGCGCTTTGGTTCCGACCCCGACTGGATATGATACGGAAATTAGACCGGAAGCACTTTTTCGCGGGTGATTAGAGCCCGATTTGCGATAAACAGCGATTATACTTTTAAATGTTTTATAGCGATAAAAACATATAGAATTCTCGGGTTTACCGGGCCTGGCGGAGAGGAACATATAGGGTTTTTCTCTGGATTATCGGGTGAGGCAGTAAATGAGTTAAGCCCATATCTGGGAATGCCCATATATGAACATATTGTGTCAGTCTCATGTGGTCTCAGTCATCTCCATATTTGAGAAAATATGGCCACATTTTGGCCACATTTTGTCCAACTTAAACAACCAACAAGATCTCTGCATTTTTGGTCAAAGTTGATCCCTTGCCAAAGCGCCAGCGCTCGCCCAGCAGTCTGCTGTCACCCAGGCGGATGCATGCACGCGCCCATGTGCACGTGCCCATGTGCACGCGCCCATGTGCGAGATGCAAGGTCGCTTAGGGCATCTTACTAGTTCGATTTACTTTTCGTCCCTGCCTTACCCATTATCCCTAAACTTCTTTGCCCTTTTTTACAACTTTGAAAAAACATTTTTAAATATTTCAAATAGCTGATCTACAAGCTCACAACGTGTCAATGCAGGCTATATAAAAAAGGTCAAAGACGTTTAGGGATAAGGAGTAATGCATGGACAGATAGAGTGTTTTGCCAGTCGTTTTAACTGTGTAAAAGCCATTGATTGATTAAGAGCCTTATTTGGAACAAGCGACGCCTGGATTTACATGTGTGATTCTATCGTGGTTGGCTAAGATTGACTTCTAAAGCTTGCAGTGCAGGTGTGGTCTTTTATGAACAAAATGCCTCAAATCATGAAAGAAACATTTCCACTTTTTATTGACATTCCTGACCTGGCAGAGACCTGTGCTTGGAAGAGCACTTTTATAGTTTTTCTTTCTTTTTTGAGCTGTGCAAACCGCTTCCCACGTTTGACCTATATCGAATCTCTGCGGTTAAGAGTTACCTTATAGTGACACCCACGCACGCACGCATGGACGCACGCACGCGCACGCACGCACGCACGCACGCACGCACACACACACACACACACACACACACACACACACACACACACACACACACTACCTTTATTGAACTATATTTACTTCTTTTGAATTGGAATCCTGAATTATTTTTGTTAATTTTTTAATTGGAATCCTGAAATGTAACATTTTGATTTCATTTCAAATGCATTTAGTATGTTAACTTAAGTTAAGTTAACTAAGAACTTAAATACAAATATGTTGGACATAAAAAAGACTAAGATTTTAATAATAGTCATTCAACTACTAATATAGTATTTAAAACAGGTCAGGCGTGTGCATGTTTGGAATTGGAACAGCTGAAATCAATAATATATCAGTATTCCGATATTAACCTGGGGGCCACATTAACTGAAGGTGGGGGCCGCATGTGGCCCACGGGCCGCCATTTGCCCATGTATGATCTAGAGAAAAGAAAAGATGAGTGTTAAAATATTTTCATTTACTGCTTTCTATCATTTTAGCAATTTTACCGATTTTTATTTGAGTGGGTGGGGGCATGCGTACAAGTAGCTATTTATGTATTTTTAGACACAATAAAGCCGGCGATTTCTTTATTACTAATTACTGTAGGCCTACATCCTCCTAATAAGTCACAATATCCGATGAAAGTCCAGGGGGTATCTTTGGAAAGTGGGAGGTGCATTGACTCTACACAGTAGGCTATACTGTGTATGGCTCGAGCCTATATGGATATGGTCAGCTTCAGGTCAACTCCCACATTAAATGAAAGCATTTTAACACTCATCTTTTCTTTGCTCTAAGTATACCTAAAACATAAACCCTTGTCATAATTTTTATTCTCTGCCATCCATCTACAGTTTCCCCACTTGAGACGATGTCAACGTTTTCCAAGTTAACTGCCAAGCTCGTCCGCCAGATCGACCCAGACGGCAGTCTCATCCACGTCTCGCGTATTAATGACGCAGACAAGCTGGTTCCCATGGCGATTGTCGTCAGGCAAGGTCGACGCTATTGGTGGCAGAGGCCAAAGTACAAGTACCAGCCCCACGACTTCACTCTCAGTGACATATTCCTGGGTGAAACACCTTTAAATGCAGGTAGGACTACCGTAGGCTACATCCTACTGATCTTTTGCAACTGTATAGATCTGTGTTATAACTTTAAGAACTATTGTTAATTGACCAGTATTGATAGGCTACTTGATGCCTGATGATCAGGGGTGTCTACTGTCTAACCAAATTCTGGTCCCTGGTTACTTTACGAGAAATATTGAAAAATAGCAGATAGACAAGCTCACAGCGCGGCACCGAGTGCCGCGCTGTGAGCTTGTAGATCTGCTATTTTTGAAAAATCGTAAAAATTTGTGCAAGTCTTGGAATATCTCAAATCCTTCCAAGGTCTTTTGAAAAACCTGTTTCTATATCAGTGGTGCTCAAACGTTTTCATGTGAAGGTCCCCCAAAATTATATGTATTTGGCCACAGACCCCCATCTCAAAATATTTAGTTCCAGGGACCCCCCAGAAGCAAAATTTGAGTTACAAATGTTCGTTTAAAAAATACATATATTCAAAGTTTTTCCACACATTTTCATAACTTTCAAAAATAACAGCTTTACTTTCACTATGTGCTGCACTGTGAGCTTGTATATCTGCTATTTTTCAATAGCTAAAGTATAAAATAATTAAGGCCCCTCCACCTTGGGCCCTAGTAACTCAGTCCCACCCCCCCCCCCCCTTGTGACGCCCCTACTGATATTCTGTTACTAGATGTTTCTGAGATGGACATCCTGTCATACCAGGGGAGTTTTGGGGAGGTTTTCAGCGGGCACCTGGGGGCCAACGTCGGCGTGGCCAGTGCCCAGCTGGACGGGCAGATCACTAGCCGGCTGCAATCAGATCTCGGCAAGCTCAAGAAACAGAAAGTGGACGCAAAGAAGCTGCGCCGTGACTCCAAGAACAGGTTAGAGTCACAGTAAATGTTGCTTTGTTGTTTTATATACACACACACGCAAGGTGTAAAATAACTAAGTATCCTACATTTAGTTATGTGTACTTAAGTACAATTTCCAGGTATCTGTATTTTACTTGAATATTTCCAATTTCCAATACTTTTACTTCTACTCCACTACATCTCGGATCCAAATATTGTACTTTTACTCCACTACATTTATTTGAAAGTTTTAGTTACTAGCTTAGTTACTTTGCAGATATCCACCTGTTTCCGCGGGAGTTTACTGGAGATTATTTGGACCACACTTCCGGTTTAACAGCAGACATACAAGCTCACGTCGCGTCGCAGATGCAGCCCTTTGTGAGCTTGTAAACACTCGGCTGCGGCGCCGGAAGCTCGGTACAACGTCTGCGCAATGCACTATGGGGCGTTGGAAACCCGTGGATAGATTATAATATTAAAAAACATACATAAACCACTTAAGCCATATTTTATACCTTGGCTATTTAAAACTAGCCGATCGATCAACGTGTTGCATCGCGGCGCGTTGTGAGCTTATAGATCTGCTATTTTCAAAGATGTTGTACTTTTACTTTTGGTACATTTTGATGCATACATTTTTTTTTCCGGACTCTTACTTGTAACAGAGTATTTCTATATTGGATTAGGGTGCACACACAACAAAATACCTATGAGAGTGGAATCCCCATTCCGCCAATGTATTTCAATGAGAATGGAGCAGTTTCATGCCAGTAGAGGATTTCTGCAAAAAAGAAAAAACGCTCCATTCTCATTGAAATGCATTGGCGGAATGCGGATTCCACTCTCATAGGTATTTTGGTGTGTGTGCACCCTTATTGAGACTTTTACTTAATAGTCAGGGACCCAGTACCTGTTAGTGGGAGAGGACCTGTGATGTTCTGCCATACTTTTTATTTCTGTTTTATCTATTAGTTTGGTCATTAAGGTCCACAGAATGACAGGCCTGCTCTGCTAGAAACATCGCGAAAAAAAGTTATGGCCATTCACTGTCCCATCGACTTCACTATACAGGAAAAGAATACAAAAAAATAAATGTGCTTTAAGTAGCATGTGAGGGGTCAAACTAGGGGTTCTTCATGATTCTGAATCCATTGCAAGCATTTGTTTTGCATGAAAAACATTCCTTGGGCTAGATTTTTGCCCCCCAGAATTGTAAAAAGTGATGAGTCATCAAAAAATCTTCACTTTTCACAGTTTGGGGGGGCCGATATTTTGCCCTAGGAATGCTTTTCATGCAAAACAAATGCTTGCAATGGATTCAGAATCATGAAGAACCCCTCACATGCTACTTAAAGCACATTTATTTTTATTTTTTTATATTTTTATTTTCCTGTAGAGTGAAGTCAATGGGACAGTGAATATACAAATGGCCATAACTTTTTTTCGCGATGTTTCCGGCAGAGCAGGCCTGTCATTCTGTGGACCTTAATGACCAAACTAATAGATAAAACAGAAATAAAAAGTACGGCAAGACATCACAGGTATCACCCCTATTCCTTGAGCTTTTGGACTTGTGGGTCCCTGACTATAAGTAAAATGTGTGAGTACTTTTTCCCACACTGCAGGTCGGTGAACTTGCAACATCAGCTGGTGCGGCGGCTGAAACGCGGACATGTCCTGGCCTTGCTGACGGAGAGAATCGTCACCACCAGCACCTGCGTGGTTGAACAGCGCAGCTGTAAAGGCTTCCTGGGGAAGATGGCCAACACCGTGTCGGTGAGCATGGAGCCTGAGTGTGCGAAAGTCTCGTTCAAAGATTAAACCTTGTTGTCACGTCAGAGGTTTGACAAAAGTAGGCAACATTCACTGTTATTCAAGCTTCCAACAGTTGCATTTTCAAGAAAGGCTTAAGAACATCACCATACCAGCTGTGATGGACATTTTCATCATTTTCACACAGACATGTAAAATAAGTGATCAATATTTGTTGTACTCACACATGTCTGCATTAACCACTGAGCCACAAAGAAACAAAAGCCATTGTATTGAGCCATCTATAAACTCACAACACATTACATAATGAAATGTTGAGAGATTGTAGATCTTAAAAACATTTCAGAAATATTTCTAATTATGTATTTATTTATTTATTTGGCCTATAACGACATGCCCAAACTGGGGGATGCCAGGGTTAAATTCGGAAGAAAACCATAAGACTGCCAGGAGGCTAAAGGGGAACACACACCGGACGCGGAGGCGGCGTGGAAGCGACGCGTCAAAACATACAGCCCCATTATTTTCAACTAGAAGCTGGGTTTGGGCGGCCCAGCGTCTAGTCGGCAACCTGGCCAACTCGGGAACGATGTAAATAGGGAATGAATGCCCCGCCCTTTAATGCAAACCCCATTATACCTGTTGTCATAGGACCCGTTTTGACCATCTGTTTGCCTGTGTCCATTTATGCCCATATATGGAGATATCTGTATCTGTCTGTCTGTCGGCGTCCATTTTATGTCCATATATGGAGATCACTGCAGATATAGTTCTGGGTCCATTTTATGCCCATATATGCCCATATATGGAGATATCTGTCTATTTGCGTCCATTTTATGCCCATATATGGAGATCTCTGTATCTGTCTGTCTGTGTCCCTTTATGCCTGTATATGGAGATATCTGTTTATCTGTGTCCATTTTATGCCCATATATGAGATCTCTGTCGCTTTTTGTTTGTTTCTTCTTTAAGCAGAATACACAGCCTGCTTAAATCTGCATCATTCAAGTCATCCTCCCAGTCCCACGCTTTGTTGCTTGTCTTATGTTTGTCTTTGTCTCTTTTATTTTATTTTTTGGAGCGGACCCCATGAATGCCCCACCCCTTAATGCAAACCCCAAAATACCTGTTGTCATAGGACACGTTTTGACCATCTGTTTGCCTTTGTCCCCACCCTTTAATGCAAACCCCAATATACCTGTTGTCATAGGACCCGTTTTGACCATCTGTTTGCCTTTGTCCCCTTATGCCCATATGGAGATGGAGATCTCTGCACACACAGTACCGGTTGCGGAAAACTCTGATGTCAGACATCAGCTCCGCATTCGGGCATTCATTTTATGCCCATATCTGGAGAACGCGCGTGCCAGTGGGAAGAACGGTTCTCGAGATACACGGAATACATACATACATACACATTCGCAGAGATTTTTTGTTGACTCATGTGGCGTGATGTCAGAGCCTTTTATGAAGTGATGTCACAATGAGTCAGCGCTTGCGCAGATTTCCTCCGGAACAGCTTGATGTCAACAATCAGCTCCGCATAAGGAGATTCCGAACGTTTTGCGCCGGTTCGGAAAAAACGTGCGTCGGGTCGGGTCGAGGCCCGGCACTGCACTCCGCGCCGCGGCGGGGAACGTGCGTGCCGAATCTGAAGCCGGTGGGACGAACGGTTCTCGAGATACGCGGATTACATACACACAGACAGACAGAGATTTGTCGCATTTATAGATAGATGAACTAACCCACATCGGCGCCGTCAGACGCGCGCAGCCGCGGGTCTGCCGCACCGCCTGCTGCGCCGATACGCCGCTGTTCTATTTTTCCAGCTTTGCCGCGCGGTGAACATGTTCTCCCATGGTTCTCCCCACCGGGGGAAATGGATGTGCTATGGCAGCGCGGCGCATCCAGTTGGGGTTACCGCGCGGCATTTAACGTGCGTCGATACCGCGACGCGACGCTGCGCAGCCGCCCGCGGCCAGTGTGTGCTCCCCTTTAGACAGGCATTAAATGTGGCATGGTGAAAGTCTATTCTGTATTTGGGATTTCATTAATTGGGATCAGTACAGTGCTTCAGTCGCACATTACATGAGCCACGGCCATTTAGGTGCAGAGGTGAGTGGGTGTCATATGGTTATTGTAGAGATTGCTGGCTTTTCAGAGGACAGTTGAGGTCAGGAGGAGATCAAGTTCTACCAGTTCTACCTTACCAATCCAAAACACATTTTTGGTATGGTAGCTGTCCAGCTGCAGGAACCAATGGGACCGAGATCCGAGCTGTGAGGCTGAGTGTGTACACCTCTCGCTTGCCATGCCTACCTGAACTAGCATGATGCATCATTATGGTATTAGCACTAGAAGACTTTGAATAGTGGATGTTGGATATGTGAACATGCATGTTCTGTAACATTTGTGATGGTGGATGCTTTGATTGTGCACAAAATTAATGTTCAGTTTGTGTGTGTGTGTGTGTGTGTGTGTGTGTGTGTGTGTGTGTGTGTGTGTGTGTGTGTGTGTGTGTGTGTGTGTGTGTGTGTGTGTGTGTGCGTGCGTGTGCGTGTGCGTGTGTGCCTGTGCATGTCTGTTCTCAGGTTTGTGTGAAGATTAAGAACAATGTTCAGAAGGCCAGTCTGGAGTCCATTGAGATCCCTCCCGGCACAGTAATCGCCTACAGCCTTCTGGAACTAGAGATCAACAAGGAAAATGGCGACTTTGGTTAGTGTGTCTGTGTGTGTGTGTGTGTGCGTGTGTGTGTGTGTGTGTGTGTGTGTGTGTGTGTGTGTGTGTGTGTGTGTGTGTGTGTGTGTGTGTGTGTGTGTGTGTGTGCTTGCATGATCCCAGTGAGCCATAGTCGGCTATTAGATGTCTGTCTAAAGTCGGGTTATAACTGGTCAAAAAGTGAATGTTTATAGCTAAAGTAAATATAGATTTGCGACACAGTTAACCCAGATTGCAGACATTACTCCCCATACCCCATTGAATGGTAAGGCTTCTGCATTGGCTGTTGTCTCGGGCACCCCGCCCACCTCTTACAGACCCAGGTTACTGGAATTACTCCCAAAACCCCATTTAGTGGTATTGGAGGCCGGGGTTACAGACTTTTTTCTCAAAACTCCATTTAATGGTTTGTCTCTGTACAGTATTGCCTATATCAGTGCACATACGGAAGGAGCCAACCAGTGCTCGAGCAACTGCCTGTTTGCTTTAGAAATTGTCCTTGTTTATCTATCCAGATAATCTTCCTGGGGTCCATATAAGTGTGGCGGAGAGAGTCGCAGCCCCATCCTGAAGCCTCAAAAGTCTAGTATCTGCTCTCGTTCCATAGGGATATCCCTTTGGAGTAATGGTTAAGATATTGGACTTTCATGCGGGAGACCCGGGTTCGAAGCCGGGTGGGGAGGTTTGGATCACCTCCGTTACATTGGTGCCCTGACCCGGATCCGGGCTTCCCCGTAGGAGGAGGTCAAAGGGGGGTGAGTGTGGTGGAGAGAGTCGCAGCCCCAGCCTGAAGCCTCACAAGTCTAGTATCTGCTCTCGTTCCATAGGGATATCCCTTTGGAGTAATGGTTAAGATATTGGACTTTCATGCGGGAGACCCGGGTTCGAAGCATAAAAGATAAGATACATAAAAATATAAAAACATATACAGTTGCTGCCCACCCTGCTCTCATTCAATACAATGTCTGTAGGTTGTTGCTTTGTTTGCTCATCCTGATAAGTCTGAAAACGTTTTAGTTGAGCATGGCAGTCTCCCTGTTTCTTGTTTAAACCAGAGTATAAAAGGCACGAAAATATTAAATTATGTTGTCAGCACTCGCTATGCAACAATTTTAAAAACACGCAGCAGAAAAAGGAAATGTTAACGTTTCTCAGACATATTTGGGTGTGAAGTGTGGTTTACATTATACTGTAGGTGATTATGCAAGTAACACTCAAAAGTGTGAACTTGCCACTGTAGGTTTTGTTGACAGGCTTTTTAACAGACTAAACTGTCAAAATCAGTAGTGCTCATCTATGAATCATTATCATTCATTTTAATATTTTATAATTGTATTCAGCCACAGCCAAGAGGTATCCCTGATTTTAATCTCTGGGAGTTCTGGCAAGAACTTCAAGCCACATTCACCCCTGGTTTTGAGGGGCCAACAAAAAAATGTTTGCGTGGGGCCACCAGAATCCTAGAACCGGCCCTGGATCTCTAGGAAGTGCCCATAAAAGGTGTTGCCCAGATCGATGCAGTAAAACACAAATTGGCCTGTTATAGCGCCACTATGAGGCTGATTTGAAAGATTTATAGAGATTAATATTAAGTCATCACTGATGATACGTCCCAGTTGCATCCTTGTGATGTTTTTTTTTTCATTATTAGTTCTATTTATAGTGGCTCATAGGAATAGACTATGTGACAACCAGGAATAGTTTGGTGACCACCGGAGACTCGGTTGACGGCCGGAATTTAGACGGCACCCGGGAGCAGGTTGGGTTAGCGCCCCAGCCTGTGTCTTCCGTGAGGAAGAAGCCCAACAAATCCACGGTCAGGCCTTTAGGAGGGCCATTCAACTGCAGCAGCTGAATGTAATGTTTGGATTGGGGTCTGGTGCAACGCACAGGTTCTGAACCTGGTGAGAGCAGGAGAGGACCTGGTGAGACGTAGGAGGAGCCCGGCCAGGAGTCAACCCATAGAGCCTAGTTCTTCCACGCGCCAGAATAGTACCCCCAATCCCGGCAGAGTAGTTCCGGTGCAGCACATTGAGTGACCCTGTCTTTCCCTAATAGGACTGATCGTGGATAGCTACTGGGACGTAAGTCGGGACTTGATCAACCCCGGCTGGGTCACCTGGGCGAGGGTGTATGATGTTGCGAGACCCGAAACACCCGTCGACCCCAGGCTACATCACTGATGATGCGTCCTTGTTGCATCCTTGTGATGTTTTTTTTTTCGATCCTAGCCAAAAGAAAAAAAAGTCAGTGAGTGACCATAATTATAATGTATCAAGATGGATAGAGCCTGCACACCGAGGTATAAAGTACAACAAATACTTTCTTTATTTGGACAACGTTTCGATCTTGTTGATATTCATCAGGTCATGATCATACACACAAAAGCTCTGTCTTTATTGCAGGAAGTCCCCATTGTTGGCCACCCCCACTTGTTCCACCACAGGTGTGACACATTTCCCCTGAGTGCACTCCAATAAAGCATTGCAGCGGAAGTGGTTTCCACTTCTTCTTCTTTCGTGTATCATCATCCTTGATGATTGGTTGGTGACATTTTATTTCACAAGATTTCTTGTTACTTAGGGGAGGCCAGGGATCCGGATGGCTGTCGTCATCTCCCCCTTGCTGACGTCGGCCTAGTCAGGGTTTGAACCACTCACCTTCCGCATGAAGGGCATATACCGGTATGCACTAACCACTACACCAACAAAAATCCCTCGCTCATTTTCCCCATAGACTTTTACAAAAAATATTTATAACAATTATGTTAACCCTAGGGGGACTGCCCATAAGTCCGAAGGTTCATTAGTCCGAATTTAGTTAGGGTTACTGAGGTTAGGCATAGTATTCTTAACAAATTCGGACTAATGAACCTTCGGACTAATGAACCTTCGGACCAATGCCATGGCACCTGGCCATCCAGGATCTCAGTGAGTCATGACCATAAAAGCTTTGATCCTCTATACAAACATATTTAATATGCAATTATTTGATATACTAAATACCCTTTGTTTAGCGATCTTCAAAAGATTTGTTTCACAGAAAAAAGGTTTCATGGTCATGATTCACTGACATCCTGGATGGCTTGGTTCTAGGCTTAACATAATTGTTATAAATATTTTCGTGAAAGTCTATGAGGAAATGAACAGGAGATTTTTGAGTGGCACCAGTAAACCACACCCACTGCTCTATATGAACCCATTTGACATCACGCTCTGGCTTCACTGTGATGTCACACTAACAGAATCCCTTTCGTGAGTTCCCTGATGTCATCAATATTAAGCCCATATCTAACAGGACTTCATATGGGAATGCCCATATATGGAGGCCATATTGGCCACATACCACACTAACAGAATCCATATGGCCAAGACAGCCCATCTGTGTGGCTTGTTCTACAGACAGGGATCTCCATGTAATCTCCATAACTGAGTAAGCATGTTTGGGCTCTCACAGCATATCTCAATATACAGTAATGGATCTCCATATATGGGTACCAGCCTACCAGGGGTCTCCATATATGGTTAACTGGTCCGATATACCGTACATCCCTGCCCAGATGGCCAAGACATGGCACAACCTCGCTTGTCGCCCTGAGGCTCTTGCTATTAAACTGTTATTATAGTGCAAGCATATTATTACATTGCATGTACGTGACCATAGAATGCTTTATAATGCAACATGATTATTTTTGCGACCAAAGGTCGCATTTACCCTGAGAAATCTTGTAGCTTGTCTGTCTGTCTGTCTGACTGTCTGTATGTACAGGAAGTGATGTCACGTGATGTCAGTGAGTCACAGTGATGTGGTACAGAATGACTCATATATGGGCATAAAAAGGATGTCACGTGACATCACTTCCTGTACTGACAGTCAGACAAGCTACGAGATTTCTCAGGGTATAAAAGTCCATATATAGTCATTCCCAGAAAAAGAAAAAAACCTTTTATGCCCATACATGGAGATTTCTGATGTCATAAATCCCAGGCCGAAAATTAGAATGTTAGGGTACCCCCTTACGCCCATATATGGAGATCCACAGGCATCAAACGAAGGCCCTAACTCACCAAGGCCCTGCTTGGCATTACTAATTAACATACGTTTTATGCTCATATATGGAGATTCCTATATTGTCAATATTAAGGACATTATTAACAGTTCTACTGCCAGATGTATTATTTATTTATTGGGACTGGTGCCAGCAAAAAGCAGCTTACCTTTGCGATGTTATAGAAAATTATCTATTGATTATTCCCAAACTAATTCTTTTTACAATGGACGCTCATATGTGTACTTTAGCCAAGCTGGCGGCAGAGGACAGCCTTATGCAAAGAATGAATGTGAATTGGGCCACTCTGCTTGCCATCCATTCAGAGTATAGAAATGCATTTTCTAGATCAGATCCACAGAAAACAGCCAGGAAGTGATTTGGGACTCCATTATTGCTTACGTGCGGTGGATTTTGAGAGCAGCGTTACGGGAGATGTTTACTGTACACGGCGGGGGGGGGGGGGGGGGGGGGGGGGGGGTTTCTGCAATTCCTTCCCATTGAATGGGGTGATTCATAATAGATTGGGTGCACATGCTCAGTGGGATGTGTGCGTGCATGCGCGTGCCATGCGTGCGTGTGTGCGTGCGTGTGTGTGTGTGTGTGTGTGTGTGTGTGTGTGTGTGTGTGTGTGTGTGTGAGAATCGCAACTTTTCTGAAATCTCAAGTGCAGCGGGCCCCGGTCGGATGCAGTGGGTGCTGCTATTAGATGGCCCTCGCTGCTGTTTGTAGCCTTTCACAAAGTTACATAGGAGGCATGACTGTCCTTTTATTTATTCTGTTGGTCATGAATTCTCGTTTATGTTTATCTTTATATGGTACTACTGTACATGTGCATCCTATACTGTATGCGTCTGTGAATGTGTGCATATACGTGTCTGTGAATGTGTGCATATCCAGGCCTATGCTATGTGTATGTGAATGTGTTCGTATCTACAGTATGTGTATGTGAGTCTGTGCTTCTGTGTGCCTGTTATGTGTATGTTAACATGTGTGTTTATGTGGGTTTGTGTGTGTATTTTTCTCAGAGATAGGCCTGCATGATGATGACATTGAGTCTGACTGCTTCTTTGAAAAGGATGGACAGATTCCAGACAAAACACCTGGTGCGTGTCCACTCACTCACTCACTCACTCACTCACTCACTGATAGACCATATTCTCTTGGTGGCCATTTCATGGTAGTATTGTTAAATGACTCCTGATTTATCAGAAGAGGCACTAGTCTTTCAATGCATTTTATATTGTAGTACTTCACAACGAACTGAACTACTTATGAATGGCTGTGTATTTGTGTGCGTGGTGGTCCTTGCTTCATTTATGGCCTCCAGTCTAAAAGTCTAGCGGAATGGAAACTCTCAAAAGATCAGCAAACCTTGACTCAGATACAATATTTAATGATAATAGAAAGATTTTGTCACAGCGCTGTAACAGTCACACAACATACAGATACATCCTCCTACGCCAGTAAAGCACACAGATAAACTGACTTTCTCTACCCAGACGGTCAGTTCATAATTGGCTAAAGGAAAACAATAATATATTTGATCTTCTCTCCTGAGCTAAAACATTATCTCCTCTGCACAGCCATTAAACAAAGGGGCCACTGACTTGCTGGCAGCTGTGACCTACCAACCTTAATTACTCCCTGCATCCTGGGCTTATCAGCAACTGTGTTTGAGGCTCATGCTCTCAACTCTCTACTTCAAACTAGCAACACAGAGTTACAGACTATTCACTGCTAGGCAATATAATATAATAATATACATTTGTGTATGGGGCAAGCGAAACAACCTTGCACGTTTTGTTTCCTTTTCCCCCCTTCTGGATTTATGACATACTGTAGGTGGTGTTGAAAAAAGGGAAGGCGTTGAATAATGCAAACGTATAATTTATTTAGGCTTATCTAAAGTACAGTATAATATGTGTGAGAATGTATTTCCAAGGTCCAAAATACACTTTGGCCTATACGTTTTGTAATTTCTTTGTGTACTTGAAATTATCTTTTAACTTTTTATCTTGCTGCAGAAGATGTTGAATGATGCAAAAGGTTAAATGTATTAATAACGACGTCATCTTTGAATCCACAGAGTTACAAAACCCGCAAGTATATCTGTCTCCGCTGGCAGAGCTTCCCCAGGAGAGTCGTTCTGCTCTGTTCCAGATGCTCTGTGAAGTGATGAAGGACAGAGATGCTCTCTCGGATGTAGAGGATACTGTGAGTAGTATAGTAAAAGTCCTGTCTATTTCTGTAGTTCCATCAACATCTGTCTGTCCACCTGTCTGTCAGTGTCACTGTCACTTGTCTCTCAGTTAACCTGTCTATCTTTTTTGTCTTTCTTTAAGTTGGAGGAGTGGTGCACTGGTGATGCATCAGTCTGTCACAGCAACTCTGCAAGTCGCCCCCTAGTGGCGGAAGAAATTACCTCTGGGAACTCTGATTGCTCTGCAAGTGCCATATTGGACATGCTCAGGCCCTACCTACTCAGAACCCACACAGACTGTCACATTAAGAGTGATGGGCCTGGGAGCGCTGTCACCCCAGGGAGCCCGCTGACCGCTGTTCATCTATTGGTCAGCGCCATGGAAGGTTAGAGTTAGAAATGACATAAACACGAAGACAGGACTCACACACTTAATTAAATGTAATATAAGTGAGCCTGGGGAGTCCTATCTTCCTATTAATTTCCACTCAAAAGGGTTTTACTCTTTGAGCTTGTAAGGCTTTATTGAAAGCAGCTGACCTCAGTCCAACTTTCATGCAAATCATTTGGTATCTAAGTGTTTTTACACTTCAACTTCTGCATATTTACATTCACGTAGTCTTACTTCTGTATCGCATATTTTTTGTAGCATTACCAGACGAAGCACTGAACCAGCTGAGTGAGAGCACTCCTGATGTTCTGGAGGCCTTCAATACCCTGGTCAGTCTAACACTGTCTGTCTGTCTGTCTGTCTGTCTGTCTGTCTGTCTGTCTGTCTGTCTGTCTGTCTGTCTGTCTGTCTGTCGGTTTGTCTATCTGTCAGTCTGTCTATAAGAGTGTATATAATCTGTGGAAGTTACTGATTGGTCTCTTTGTCTATCTTTTTTGCTTGGTCTGTCATATCCTTCCCACAGTTGAACATGTTAGATCTAAAGGATCAGAAGGAGAGCTGCTCTCCTCTTCCCCTGGAGTCGCTGCCCCTCCCCCTACAGGATGACAAGGCTTTCGATTGGATGCAACAGCTGCTCATCACATGCAATGTGAACTTCAGGAGTGAGGCTGGAGGGCTGTCAGCAGAGAGAGAAAGTAATGCAGGAGTGCTGCCACTGGTCCTGTGTATCACAGTACAAGGCCTGTCTTATCTGTGTGATCAGCAGAACTAAATAAGTTGTGTTGGTGTGCGCGTGTCGAGCACGTGCTTGCAGCCCACATGCATGCATGAACGTGTGCCTGCTGCATTCACATGTATATTTTCTACCCATTCAGGCCGGGAACACATTTTGCTGTTTGGGAGGGGCTTACAGAAGTTACAGTACATGTACAGTATGTAGCAACATATTTGTTTTGTAGGCTAATTTCTGATTTAGCCCTATTCTATAGGTTAGGCCTAAATGGGTTAAAGATTGTCAAGATTAATGGACTTAAAAGCTAAAATGATAATCCTTATGATACATTTTTTTTTTATTATTATATTTAACTGACTTGCTATAACAGTGAAGATCATTATTTGTTTTGTTGTATAAATGTTTAACTACCTAACCAAAGCTAATTCTTATATATATATATATATATATATATATATATATATATATATATATATATATATATTTATTATATATTTTTTTAAGATCATTTATGAATAGGCTATATTAGATAGATCATCTGAAATAGCTTGTTGTGTGCCTTTGATTTGTAATGTAACATGACCTGGATTTTTATACAATAAATAAAATATGACACACTGCTACTTGCTCCCACTGGATCACCTCCTAAACTTTGAAACACGAGGTTTGGCATTCCATATGCACAGTGTGCAATAATCACCTACAGTAGTCACATCCATAATATTCCTTTCTACAAATTGATAATAGTTGTTAGATAGCCATAGAATATGTTGAATCATTATTGGACAATGTGTCACCTGTCAAAGGTTTGCAGCGGTATACAGGTGATGTGATGACCCAGTTTAATTATGGTGAATTGCATTCAATGCATTTCTGGTATGTGGTATGGGGACTTGTCAGTTTATCTTGTACCCACAACGCACCAGAAATGTTAGATATCTTTTGACTCTCTCTCCATATCTCTCCTGTCCACTGACTGATCTCTTACTTCCTACATTCCACAAGGAGGAGATACCTATCCTGACATGGACAGGTTCACACAAGCATAAAGGGTCAAAACACAGGAGCTGTGTAAACCTAGTCTCGCGTAGCCAGACAACTATTCCACAATCTCCGAATGCTATATAGTATGCATGGGAGCATTTGCCCAAATCGCGGAGGCAACAGTCTGGCCTCGCGAGACTAGTGTAAACCTACCTTATAAATTAAAGTGTGTGTGTGTGTGTGTGTGCTGTGTGCAATGCATTCGTGTGTGACGTGCATGCGTGTAATATACTGAAAACATACAATAACTAGAAGAAGTGCTCTTCCGAGCACAGGTGTCTCCACCAGCCACGCCGCGTCCTGGTGGTGCTATAATAGGCAAATGTAAAAAGAGTGGCATGTGTTCTTCACCAATCTTAGACCTTGCATGGCGCCACCATGAGGCTGATTTGAACATTTTGTAGTGTAATTTCTTCCTTGGCCTTTTGCGAATGTGCGTGCACAATTTCATTACAATTGCACGCTGGGTTTGATTTGAGGCATTTTGTTTGAAACTGATCAATCCTGCAAAGTTTGGAGGTCAATCTTAGCCAATCAGGATGGAATATTTAATACAGGACAGATCCGTCTTGATCATATGACTGTAGAGATACTGTGTACTGATTTGTGTTAATTTTGGGTAACATCTGAAGGAGTAATATTCAAAAATGTGTCTTACATAAGTCGTCCACCTGGTGGCACTATAAAAGGCTGATGTGAAAAATGCAAGGAAAGGGTTTTTCCTTGGCCTATAGGGAGTGCGCTTACAAAGTTTGAAACTGATCGGTGGAGTTATAGGTAAAACCACGAATCGGCCTGTTATAGCGCCACCATGAGGCTGATTTGAAGTGGCATTTCTTCCTCGGCCTAGTGGGAACGTGTGTGTGCGATTTCATGTTAATTGCACTCTGCGTTTGTGATTTGAGGCATTTTGTCCAAAATGGACCAATCTTACAAACTTTGAAAGTCAATATCAGCCAATCAGGATGGAATATGGACAATCAGACAGATCCGTTTTGATCACATGACTGTAGAGATGCTGTCTACCGATTTGCGTGATTTTTGGACAAAATCTGTAGGAGTAGTGTACAGAAATGTGTTTTGCAAACATCGGCCTCATGGTGGCGCTAGAACAGGGCCATTTGAAAAATGTGGGGCAGAGGTTCTGAATTGGCATCCAGGGAGTGTGTGTGCTCATTTTAGCAGCGACCGGGCCAACGGTGCCGGAGATTAGCTGGTAACAAACTTGGAGGACGGACACACGGACGGACGGACGCACGGACAGGGGCGAAAACATACTCTCCCCCTGCCTTCGGCTGGTGCCTGGTGGAGACAATAAACATACAAATATATAAAATATGAATAATACACATACAGTCAAACATCTTTCTAACAACAGCAACGAAGGCTCCAGAACTAACACATGGGGGCGCTGTATGTTATTTTTGAGCGCATGTTACATGACTGCAGCACGGCGGCAGGGTGACGTAAAAACCATGCGACGACGACAACAACAACGCTGCTGATCCAACATGGAGGCGTTTGGAGAGGAACGGTGCCCTGCCTGACAACACTTAACTGAAATAAAGAGTGCTCCAGTCACACCATGCCGGTGTGCAACTTCTTCGTTCAAGGCCGTTGTCGTTACGGCGACAAATGTTGGAATGAACACCCCACAGGAGGAGGAGGAGGAGGTGGAGGTGGTGGTGGTGGTGGTGGAGGAGGATATAGAGGTGGAGGAGGAGGTGGATATAATGGATACAATGACAATAGCCGTTCCTATCAGCAGCAGCAGCCCAGAGGAGGTGGAGGTGGTGGTGGTGGTGGTGGTAAGAACTAAGTATACATTGATGTTGTATGTAATTACTAATTGTAATACCACATATGATATCATATCGCCCGCCCGGGTAGAAACGTTATGACGCTGCGTGTTTACTCACTCAATAATAAACTGCGACTTGGAGTCAGCGTTGTGATTGCTGTGGGGTAGTAATAATTAATCCTCACTGTCAATTTTGTGTTTTGATTGATTGAAGAATTTATTAGAAGTTTGCAATAGAAAAAAGTACAGTTTCATGACAGTACAAATCACTGGTACAAGGTCAACTAAAAGGAGATCCTAGAAAGCCGAGGCTTATTTCCACAGGAACCACACTTTAAGTATCTCATATAACATTGAAAGACAGACGGATAGAACATAGTACTTTATCTAGGATAATATCAGTTTCAAAAGCATAACATCAAAAACAAAAAAAGAGAAAAGGGGGGGGGGGGAGCATGGGGGCTTAGTCTATTTACAAGTCACGGGTAGCAGCTGTCTGAAGGTGACTTTTCATACCAATTTTGAAGGAGGCTAGGGATTTGCTCTCCTTTAGGGCTTGTGGAAGGGCGTTCCACATGTTGATGGTGTAGCAGGAGAACGAGTTAGAGCCTTGTTTCAGCAAGAGCCGTTGGCCGCCGCGTCCACGTCCATGGACGCGGCCGTGGACGCGTCCATGGACGCGGCCGCGAAAAAAACGTCCGTGGACGCGAGGCCGCGTCCACGGACGCAAACGGCCGGCCGTCCCGGCCGTGGACGCGACCGTGGACGCGGCCGTGGACGCAGACGGCCGGGGACGCGGCCGTGGACGCGGCCGTGGACGAGGCCGCGGCCGTGGACGCAAACGGCCGGCCGTGGACGCAAACGGCCGGCCGTGGACGGGTCCATGGACGAGGCCGCGAAAAAAAGGCAGCGAAAAAGAAAAAAAAAGGTGTCTATTGTATGTATTTTTTGATGGAGATTTCAAATATGACCTTCTTTTTTGCATAGGACAACTCTAACCTGCATCAATTGGTATTTTATAATTGCCAATTGTACCCTATCCATCTAAAAAACAAATTGGATGTCTATTGTATGTATTTTTTGATGGAGAATTCAAATATTAATTTCTTTTTGGGATAGGACAACTCTAACCTGCATCAATTGGTATTTTATAATTGCCAATTGTACCCTATCCATCTCAAAAACAAATTGGATGTCTATTGTATGTATTTTTTGATGGGGAATTCAAATGTTACCTTCTTTTTTAGATATGACAACTCTAACCTAAATCAATTGGTGCATCAACCTACTTACTATCTATCTATCTGTCTATCTATCTATCTATCTACATTTATATAAAGCTGTTCTTGCATTTGAATTCAAGTCTGACACAAGTTAAGGTTAACTTAGGTAGTATTTCATTTTGCTGGCTTTTAGGGTCTGTGTGTGAGTGTGTAGGCTCACAAATTATTATAATTGTCTATAAGTGACTGACTATCTATCTATCTATCTATCTATCTATCTATCTATCTATCTATCTATCTATCTATCTATCTATCTATCTATCTATACTTCACCTTTAGTCCAGAAGAGAGTTCAGCCTCAGGAACTTGCACACATGGAACTGTGTCATGACTGTGTCATGGAGCTAAAACAGAGCTATGTTAAATACTCACAATGACTCTGATGGACCAATCAGGGTGGTGGTGGGGGGAGGGATCAACAATAGACAGAAACTGGATAATGCTTTGTTAACTGTCCCACCTAAGTCCCTGCTAGTCTGAACAAACATCACCTTCCCTCTCATAACACTACTACTACTACATTTATATAAAGCTGCTCTTGCATTTGAATTCAAGTCTGACACAAGTTAAGGTTAACTTAGGTAGTATTTCATTTCGCTGGCTTTTAGGGTCTGTGTGAGTGTGTAGGCTCACAAATTATTATAATTGTCATTAAGTGACTCTGAGATCTATCCATCCATCCATCCATCCATCCATCTATTTATTTATACTTACTGTTTACATTTTCTATAAATATTTATTTCTATATAAAACTCAGTTGTGTGGAGTTATTGTGTGCCCTTTCTTGTTGCTAAAGAGTCCATTTGTTCACTAGACATTAAGTCAAGGTTACTATTTTGAGTTGAAGCTAAGTGTTTTATTGCTTTGTGGTTTAACATGATTTAAAAGGCAAATTCATTGTTATGGTTACTTTAGAAGACTGCTTTTGCATTCATGAGTTAAGAGAGCCAAGCTAATTCAAAGAGTTAGGTTAAAGGAACACAAAACATGACCTAACTCACAGCTGCCATTGGACAGACAGTTACAACATACTCTTATCTTTCACAGAACAGACAATTATCATTTATTTTATCTATTTGAGACTATGTAGCTGCTCTAGGGGAAATAGAGCATTATATCAGCCTATTCAATTGATAATGACCAATGGGTGCCAGTTTCTAAGTAGTTAAAGCATATTAACATAACAATATATGTGGCCTAGACATGGACATTGCCCAATCAACTCGTAATCTACAGAAATGTCCACCACATCACACAGTATAAAACCTAGTAGGCTTAGTGGATTACCTATGTTAAATCATGTCAGGTTAGTTTGGTTCAAGGTTCAAGTATAATAATTTATGAGACAAAAATGTAACACAAATGTGCACAAATGTACAATCACATCTAGGCTAGAATGATAACATAAAGTCCTGACTACTCCTTGTTATTGTGGTCCTAAATACTACAATGATTAGTTTGGATGCATTGCTTCTATCATGTCCAATTAAAAAGAAATACATTACATACATACAGAAATCTGCCTTCTCCTGTATTGTATTAGTGACATTCATTATAAATAGTAAAATAACAGGACAGAGCAAAAAAGGCCTCTGTTGTGTCTTTATCTGATCACATGCAATCAGACACTCACACTGCACAGCAATATATAAACTTTATTACAGGCTCAAGGCCCACAGGGTAAGAAGACAATACATTACAAAGATAATAATTTAAAAAAACAACAACAGAGAGTACATTCACCGAGCCCCACCGGAGCTAAATAGGCACTCATGCCACTCATGCCAGTGTCCACTAATGGTAGACGTGTACCTGACAGAGCTACATCCAGGGTCTGTCATCAGTCTCTGGAACAATCTGAAACAATGTATCTTTCCTGTGGCTGTTATAATGAACACAAACAGATCAGAAAGTAATTTAACATACAACAATGTACGGGATTCCTTTCTATTAAAAGCAAAATCATCACTGGGTCAAAGTTGTTGCTTGGTTCTCCCCATATAAAGGCATGTAGGTAACAGTAACATGATATTATGTCATGAATGATAAAAGTAATGTTTAAACACTTTGATGTGTGTGAGTTCATCTGGAGACTTACTCAGTCTGTGACTTACAGAGATCTTGATGGTCTTTGGGTTCCACCTGTTCATCAGAATTGCCGCTGGTGCCGTCTAGAGATTTCATCTTCACTTGAAGTCTGGAGTCTTGAAATGATGTACAGTGTATTCTGGACAGTTATGGACACTCTGCAACTAACCTAACCTAACGCACACTATGTGTTAATGTTGATCAATATAATAATGTAAAAATACAAAGTTAAGTAGACCTAAGTAAGAAATAGTAAATACATTGTAATAATACATTGAAGGGGAAATGTAGAAAAACAAATGCAACTCAGCATTGAATTTATGGCAAACATTTTGCTACTCAACCCTTTCCAAATAATATACAATTAAGAAGTGGGATGTTCCACTTAGTAAGAGAAAGAATTAATGAAATATTATTTTTTTAAAAAGCTAGAAGACTCACCTATTATAGTAACCATGTGAATTGCTAATAATGTTATGGGTCAGATGTGTAAAGATCTATCACATTGTATTGTTCTTTTCAGACTCAACAACAATAATAATGATGATGTTACTTAAATGCTGATCAATGTGTGAATCTGGCTCTTATCAGGTGTGTGTTTTCTCTCCCTGTCCTGTGCTGTCCTCAGTTAAACCAAGACAGTGCTGTTGTGACCAATGTGGAAAAAGCCTTCATCTCAATTTATTATCTCAAAGTAGACCAGAGAATTCATACCGGAGTGAAGCCATTCAGCTGTGAACAATGTGGGAAGTATTTTGCTCGTCTGGACAATTAAAAGATCATAAGCGTTCACATACTGGAGAGATTGTTGTGACCAGTGTGGGAAAAGATTTGTTCAAAAGGGGATTTTAAGAGAACACCTGAGAATTCACACTAGAGAGAAGCCCTATTGCTGTGACCAGTGTGGGAAAAGCTTTACTCGATTGTCTTATCTCAAAATACATGAACGAATTCACACAGGAGAGAAACCGTACGGCTGTGTCCAATGTGGGGAAAAGTTCAGTTTAACGGCTGCTCTGAAAGTACACCAGAGATTTCACACCGAAGAAAAGCCTTACTGCTGTGAACACTGTGGCAAACGTTTCACTGTAAAATCTAGCCTCGTACAACACAAGAAGATTCACACTTGAGAGAGACCTTACTGCTGTCACCAATGTGGGAAAAGGTTCACTCTGAAGACGGCTCTGAAAAGACACCTGAAAATCCACACTGGTGAGAAGCCATATACTGCTGTGTCCAGTGTGAGAAAAGGTTCAGTGATATGCATCATCTCAAAGCACACCAGAAAAATCACACTGGAAAAAAACCTTATTGCTGTGACCAGTGTGGAAAGAGCTTTCCTAGACTGGAACATATCAAAATACACCAACAAATTCACACCGGAGAGAAACCTTATATCTGTAACCAATGTGGGGAAAACTCTGTCAGGTACACGTCTACCGTTAGAGGCCACTGGCATGAGTGCCTCTTTAGCTCCGGTGGGGCTTGGAGAATGTACTCTGTTGTTGTTTTTTTAATTATTATCTTTGTAATGTATGGTCTTCTTACCCTGTGGGCCTTGAGCCTGTAATAAAGTATTGCTGTGCAGTGTGAGTGTCTGATTGCATGTGATCAGATAAAGACACAACAGAGGCCTTTTTTGCTCTGTCCTGTTATTTTACTATTTATAATGAATGTCACTAATACAATACAGGAGAAGGCAGATTTCTGTATGTATGTAATGTATTTATTTTTAATTGGACATGATAGAAGCAATGCATCCAAACTAATCATTGTAGTATTTAGGACCACAATAACAAGGAGTAGTCAGGACTTTATGTTATCATTCTAGCCTAGATGTGATTGTACATTTGTGCTGTTTACATTTTTGTCTCATAAATTATTATACTTGAATCTTGAACCAAACTAACCTGACATGATTTAACATAGGTAATCCACTAAGCCTACTAGGTTTTATACTGTGTGATGTGGTGGACATTTCTGTAGATTACGAGTTGATTGGGCAATGTCCATGTCTAGGCCACATATATTGTTATGTTAATATGCTTTAACTACTTAGAAACTGGCACCCATTGGTCATTATCAATTGAATAGGCTGATATAATGCTCTATTTCCCCTAGAGCAGCTACATAGTCTCAAATAGATAATAAATGATAATTGTCTGTTCTGTGAAAGATAAGAGTATGTTGTAACTGTCTGTCCAATGGCAGCTGTGAGTTAGGTCATGTTTTGTGTTCCTTTAACCTAACTCTTTGAATTAGCTTGGCTCTCTTAACTCATGAATGCAAAAGCAGTCTTCTAAAGTAACCATAACAATGAATTTGCCTTTTAAATCATGTTAAACCACAAAGCAATAAAACACTTAGCTTCAACTCAAAATAGTAACCTTGACTTAATGTCTAGTGAACAAATGGACTCTTTAGCAACAAGAAAACAAGAAAAGGCACACAATAACTCCACACAACTGAGTTTTATATAGAAATAAATATTTATAGAAAATGTAAACAGTAAGTATAAATAAATGGATGGATGGATGGATGGATGGATGGATGGATGGATGGATAGATCTCAGAGTCACTTAATGACAATTATAATAATTTGTGAGCCTACACACTCACACAGACCCTAAAAGCCAGCAAAATGAAATACTACCTAAGTTAACCTTAACTTGTGTCAGACTTGAATTCAAATGCAAGAGCAGCTTTATATAAATGTAGTAGTAGTAGTGTTATGAGAGGGAAGGTGATGTTTGTTCAGACTAGCAGGGACTTAGGTGGGACAGTTAACAAAGCATTATCCAGTTTCTGTCTATTGTTGATCCCTCCCCCCACCACCACCCTGATTGGTCCATCAGAGTCATTGTGAGTATTTAACATGGCTCTGTTTTAGCTCCATGACACAGTCATGACACAGTTCCATGTGTGCAAGTTCCTGAGGCTGAACTCTCTTCTGGACTAAAGGTGAAGTATAAATAAATAGATGGATAGATAGATGGATAGATGGATAGATAGATAGATAGATAGATAGATAGTAAGTAGGTTGATGCACCAATTGATGCAGGTCAGAGTTGTCATATCTAAAAAAGAAGGTAACATTTGAATTCCCCATCAAAAAATACATACAATAGACATCCAATTTGTTTTTGAGATGGATAGGGTACAATTGGCAATTATAAAATACCAATTGATGCAGGTTAGAGTTGTCCTATCCCAAAAAGAAGGTAATATTTGAATTCTCCATCAAAAAATACATACAATAGACATCCAATTTGTTTTTTAGATGGATAGGGTACAATTGGCAATTATAAAATACCAATTGATGCAGGTTAGAGTTGTCCTATGCAAAAAAGAAGGTCATATTTGAATTCTCCATCAAAAAATACATACAATAGACACCTTTTTTTTTCTTTTTCGCTGCCTTTTTTTCGCGGCCTCGTCCATGGACCCGTCCACGGCCGGCCGTTTGCGTCCACGGCCGGCCGTTTGCGTCCACGGCCGCGTCCCCGGCCGTCTGCGTCCACGGCCGCGTCCACGGTCGCGTCCACGGCCGGGACGGCCGGCCGTTTGCGTCCGTGGACGCGGCCTCGCGTCCACGGACGTTTTTTTCGCGGCCGCGTCCATGGACGCGTCCACGGTCGCGTCCATGGACGTGGACGCGGCGGCCAGCGGCTGTCTCTCCCTTGTTTAGTGTTAAATCTACGTTGATGATGATTAGTGGAACTGCCTCTGGTGTTGTGATTGTGAACATCCTTGACCTTTAAGAAGTAGTTTGTCAGGTACATGGGAATCTTGGAGGTGTAGTGTATCTTGTACACCAGGCCCATTGCAAGATGCTGTACTCTGTCAGCTACTTTGAGCCATCCCACGCTTTCGTGGTGATGATCGGTAAGGTGGGTCTGAGGAGGGAGACCAAGCACAACCCTAATTAGTTTGTTTTGGGCTGTTTGGAGCTTTAACTTTAAGGCAGCTGGGGCGTCGCGATACCAGACAAGGACTCCGTAATCAATGAGGGGCCCAATAAGAGCACCTCCTAGTGTCTTTCGGGATTTAATATTGATCAGCGGGGCAACCCTTTGCAAGAAGCGAATTCGTTGGTTGACTTTATTGATTACCTTGGTGGTCATTTTTTCACTGGATAGGTTAGCCTCCAGGATGCAACCCAGGTAGCAGATGTAGTTTTTTCTTTCTATCACAGTGTCACCTACTTTAATTGTGAAGTTCTCAACTAGGCTAAGTTTCTGTGCCCCATTTTACGTTTGGTTTGTGCTAAGTTTTCATGAGTCCAGAGAATCATGTCTGAGTGTGTCTGTGAACACACGTTTTCTGCCATAATGGATACGAAACTAGAGGACAATATATGACTCCAGGTCACAGCAATAATAATTGGGTGATTACACACGCAGCGACATAACTTTACATGCCACGACCATTCTTCCTAGATTAGACCTTTGGTCTCCCATATGAGACACTAGAGTTAAATTCCAGAGTGGGACATCCAATGTTGATTGCAGCTTTAATGTTTGGCAAAGTTGTTATGCCATATAATACTTTTTAACTCAAATTGTGCCTCATTTGTGAATGTAATTTGAGGTAAAAGTATTTCCTGGTGTCAGGTAGTAGGACACCTAGTGGCTGTTAAATAGCCTAGTACTGCCTGGATCGTTGGCTTAGCGTTCCAGGCACTAATGTAGCCTGACAGTGCATCACAGGTTCCAGTCCCGTTCCTGACGATCTTTGCTGCACGTCTCTCCCCATCTCTCTCACCCTGTTCCCCCCCCCCCCCCCCCAAAAAAAAATATATAAAAAAAGGGCGCCGGCCTAGTTTGTTTTAATTTCTAATGAGTGTGGCTGGCTAGTCCCCCAAACCTACAGCGTCGCTGCTTTCCTTGCTGTGTGTTAATTGATCTCTCTCTCCGTTGCAGGGTTTGGGAACCGAGTTTGGGTGAACCCGTCACAAAGATCCGGAGGGAATTACATACAGCCATCGGCCTTCTCGTCTCAGGGTGGTGATGACTGGGGGGGTCGAGGAGGAGGCGGAGGAGGAGGAGGAGGAGGAGGAGGAGGAGGAGGAGGAAGACGAGATAACATCAAGAGCAACGACTTCAGTTTCTCCTCACAGAATAGATATTCGACACTGACCAGCACTCCCAACACCTTTGACAAGGGTGGGAGAGGAAAAGAAAACAGGGAGGAGGATGAGAAAACCTTGTAAGTCTGAGTGTGTGTGTTTTAGGGGGTGCAGTAGGGATATCAAGTAATAATCACAACATGTCTCAACACGTCAGCAGTCATACGAGAGACGGTTGTACTGACTATACCACAGGCTGGGTATATTTGGTGTATTCACAATGCATTACAGCTGTCAGCTTCTATTGCATTTTTGCTCTTACAACACAATTTGGAATCTGTCAAGCAGTGTGTTATCTTGATTATAAGATCACAAGTTCATAATGATGATGAACACATTCATTTCAAATGGTTTGCGGTTGTTAATGGTGATTTGACTGTGTATGTGTTGATTTCACCAGGCAGGTCATTCAATGTGACATGGAGATTTGGGAGACTTCAGCCCAGTGGGGTTTCTCATGTTATGCTGTCCACAAGGCGAACATATCAGGTTGGTTTATCAAGTCATCTGTGTTTGCTGTTGAAAACGGTTATCAAGAACTTGTGACTAAATAATAACTACAATGGATACAGATTAGAACAGTTTCATTTGAACATTTCCTGAAAAGTAACAGTTTTGGACATAAAAGGTTTCCATCCGACAACAAAGTGATCCTATACTGCAATATTAAGGTCTTTACACACAGAGAGAGCGAGACAAATTAACAGTCAGAGAATATTTTGCATCAAACCATTCATATATGTATGCCTGTAATAATATCCAGTTAAGTTCTGTATTCATTTTATATTGTATTGACAGTAAAACAGTAAAGATAACATAACAGTACAATAAGCTAAAAATGCAGAATGGAAGTAACAAAAAAGTAAAAGTGTCGATTGTGGTACATGAAACATTCAACACTCAAACAACTGGATAAACAACAGTTCAACAATGTACAAAATATAAATAAAAAAAGCAAGATTTGGGTTATTACATCAAATACAGTTGGTAAGGCTCCAAATATTAATGCTTTTTTATATACTGTATATATTAATTGACCAAGAACATTATTAGTTGCTGCTATTAATGATACTTGTGCTACATTATGGGTCAGGCTTCAGTAAGTGAACAGTGACATGCCATCAAACTCCTCGATTTCATTCTTCAATGTTCGGCACTGCTGTGCTTGTTTGCGTCTTTGACTAAAAATCATACTCAAACATACTAACAGTGCTGTACAAAATCATCTCACAACTCTTGCCTGTCTGTGCGTAACAAATTTTGATGACGTTGCCAGTAATGGCATTTAAATCTGCAACCTCTTATTGTGCACTGACCGACAATCCAGTGGCAAATGAAGCATTTTCCCAAACCGACCCTGCATACAGTCCTTAGTTTCCATAACCCTTCCCAATAGTGGCAGTTCATGATGAACACTGAAGGGAGGCACAGCTGCAGGAAGATAAGTTAGATATTTTTATTGACGGTATTTGACACAAAAAAATAACCACTTTACACACTAAGCATCCCTCACCGCCATGTATGACTTAGGCCATGTGAATCACTTAATTTTAATCATAGTCACGGAATACAGCATTCATAGTTACTAAGACACCGATGGCGAACTGTAATGTTTTGTGTTCCCCTACAGGGTTTTCAGATCTGTCTCCAGAAGAACTTCGGCTGGAGTATTACAACACAAGAGCTTCAGGAGACCTGCAGAGCTATGTGAGTCTAATGGCACCCAGGTGCACAGTAGGGATGGGACGATATAAGCGGAGAAAAGATTGACTCCAGTTCATATTGTTAAGCAAACATATAACATATCACAGTGTTAGAAACTGATTGGGAACTTTTGGTGAACGAGTGATGATGCATACCTAGCTAGCTAGACACCCTTTGATATTAAGCATGTTAGGAGGGACAGCTGATCCTATGTTAATGTATACGTATTTCCCCTCTCACATTAGGCTAATGGTATTAATCAACTAGTCAACCAATGGAGAAGCAGGGTCCAGGCGCTGAGAGCTATGAATGCAACTACTCAGGTTGCTTTGGTGAGACGCACGCATGAGCACACGCGCACGCACACACACACACACACACACACACACACACACACACACACACACACACATAGCATCTTTCTCCCTCCTTTATTACTAGTAAGACTCCTCAGGGCGACACAGACATGGCCCAGATATGGGCCATGTCTTGGCCATCTGGCCAGTGATATACAGTATACCGATTACTTCAGGGATCTTCATATATGGGCATAAAAGGGATTCTGGGGAATACCCATATATGGACTTTTACATAGGTGATGTCACCTGTGATATCACCTGTGTCACAGTGATGTGTCAAGGGAACCAACCCATAGACTGTAAAAATGTGTACACACGTCTACACGTGGACAAGCTGTAAATAAATCGCAATAAAGGCACAAAAGCCCCCCAAAAATCATTAAAAAAAAAAAAGAAAGGAAAAAAAGGGGAAGCATTTTAGATTTTAGCGTTGGCTGTTAATTCGTGCTGCTCTGCAAGCTTGTGCATCTGCTATTTTTTAATCATTCATTTCCCCTTTATTTGTTGTGGCCTAGAGCCAATTCATGACATACGTATGTTACATTACATTGCAGGGAAAACGAAGCATAAATACAAAAAATGTGCTAAAAGGTTCAAAGTATATCTTTTTAAGGCTAAGATTAAAACAATTGTTACAGTGATACTTGTTCCTGTATCTCAGATTGCAGAGTTAAACAACCCAGTCCCTCAGGAATCTTCCGGGGGGTTTGGATCAACAACAGCAGCTGGTTTTGGATCCTCTACATCAGGCTTTGGGACTGGAGGTTTGTGTTGATTATAATCATGTTAAATGGGTTAACCACTTAAACCCTATATACTTAGTTGACTAAAGTCCCCCAGGGCTCTATATTGGGCCCCCTCCTCTTTTCGCTCTACACTTTCTCTTTGCCAAGAATAGCCAATCCACTCTATTTATAGAGAGCACATTTAAAACAACTGTGTTGAACCAAAGTGCTGTACACTCAGTAAACAAATATAAATATCTACAACAACGCTTCACATTTTGAGCTTGTAGTTTGGCTATTTCTTGCTGAATGTTCGCCAACAGAATAGAGACGGTTTGGCTTAAATACAGTCAGTGGTGTGATGTGGATTCTGGACTCTATTTTCATGACATCACGTGCACGTCGCGTGCACGCGCTTGTGTAAATGTAGTGGAACGGCGATCCACACAGTTCCACCGTCATCTCACACCTGAATACAGTATACCATAGTGTTAATAGACCTGATTGTATAGCCATGTGTCAACTGCCAACAATATTGAGTAAGTGCTTTTATCGCTAAAGGAGGTGGTGTTTTGAAAAAGGTTTTAGCAGTTAATAAAACATGGAATGGACTTATTCCATTCCAAGAAGCAGGATTTTAATTTGATTTTTTTAACGGTCCTGTCTGGATGTGCAGACATGGCTGATATATTGGTTTAAACGTTTTCCCAAACTAAGATCTTTTCCCTGAAGATGTATACTATTCTGTTGAATCAGAACTGCTATTTTATTGTGCAAATGTTCTGAGCGAATTCCATATACGTAGGAGAACATCAGTGATTGATTTAAGTACTGGTTGTCGTTGAAAAAGGTGTATTATTCATATCAACAGTAAGAATAAAACAAAATCATCCTATTTTGGTGATATTGGTAGTTAGTTTAATTTTGATTTGATGATTCCCATATGGAGTGCTTTTAGTTTTATTTAACCCATTAAGACCGAATCAGCCTCAGGTCTTAATGGGTTAAATGTTTCACCAAAAATCCAATACATCAAAGCGTTTGTTGGTTTGTTGTTGTCCATGTAGGCTTTGGGTCATCGGCGCCTGCACAGGCTAGTGGTTTCAGCTTCGCTGCTCCTAGTGGAGGGTTTGGCACCACAGCTGCCCCAGCAGCAGCTTCAACAGGATTTGGCAGCGCCGTAGCGGCTCCCACGCTGGCTCCCTCTGGGTTCGGCTCCGTCCCGGTGGCCTCCTCCACTCCCTCTGCTTCTGGGTTCTCTTTCGCCGCACCGTCCACAGACAAAGCACCACCTGCCCCTTCAGGGTTTGGCTCTGCTTCTGGGTTCAGCTTCTCCTCGACGGCCAACGCCCCAGGCGGAGGATTCGGGAGCGGCTTTGGTACTGGGGCGTCGCAAACAGGAGGAAGCACCAGTGTCTTTGGACAGACAAGTGGAGGGTTCGGGGCGACCGCTGCGGCGCCAGGTTCTACGGGAGGGGCATCAGACAGCCTCTTCACCCCGCAGAGCGAGTTGACGCCAGAGGAACTGATTCAGTTTGGAGCCAAGAGGTTCACCCTGGGCCAGATCCCTCTGAAGCCTCCCCCAGCCAACTTGCTGGTGGTCTGAAAGCAGACTGCCTTCAACCCCAGGCAGTCTAAAGGAAAGATTATTGAAATGCACTAAACAGTTCTGAAAGAAGACATTTCTGTCTGGGTACTGCTTTGTGAAGACTAAACCCACAGACATTTCATGTCAATTATGTATTTGTTTCAGCTGCAATAACATAGATTTCTTCATGTGAATTATTTTGCATATTCTGAATATTTCACCTGGCTCAGTTTAAAATTGTGTGTTAAATTGTGAATTTGTATAATCACATAACTCTTAATTACATGCAAACTACATCCAAGGTATCAGAGGTTGATGGTAAACTTCTTTTATAAAGATTCAACAAGGCCTTAAAAGTACAAAATAAACATTATTTTATTCTTATATTCCCATTTCGGTATTGTTACTATTACATATTCTGTACACATTATGAGAATCTTTCACAGTGGGTGAAATAAGAAGGTGAATTGAGCTATGCAAAAATATGCATGAGGGCTTGAAGTTTTAAATAGCTGTTTTTTGACGTGTTTTTTGAAGTGTTTCTTAAGTTAGATTGCCTCTGCCTTGTGCTCTCCCAGAATTTGTAATATGAACAAAGAGAGTGTCGGAGACCATTAAAGAAAATATTATCAAAGTACGCTTTTTATAAATGAAAGCCACTTTCAGTCTTTGAATTGTGATTATAGCTAGCAGTGGTGGAAAAAAGTACTTGTTTAAGTAAAATTATCAATACTGAAATGTAGAAACACTGTTCCAAGTAAAAGTTTGGAATTCTAAATTTACTTGAGTAATAGTACAAAAGTATTGGTATCAAAATATATTTAAGTACAAAACTATAAAGTACTCATTATGTCACATTTCCCAATCAAATGTATAAAATGTACAAAAAAAATTGAAAATAGCAGATCTACAAGCTCACAATGCGTCGCAATGCCAGGTTGAAGTGGTTAATGTATGTTTTGTAAAAAATAATCAATATACAAAGTAACTAGTAAAGTTGTCAAATAAATGTAGTTGAGTAAAAGTACAATATTTGGATATCATCTGAGATGTAGTGGAGTAGAAGTAAAAGTATTGGAAATACTCCAGTAAAGTACAAATACCTCAAAATTGTACTTAAGTACTGTAGTTAAGTGAAAGTAATTAGTTAGAAATATCTTAGAAAAAATGACTTTAATCATGAAAAGCTTAGCTTTTTTTCTGGATGTTTTTTGAAAATGTTTTGAATAATAACATTTAAAAAACTAAATGTAAGAAACGAAAAATGAAGGGACCCACAAAAATGTGTCTGTGACCAACAAATGGGTCCCGACCCAATGTTTGGGAACCAGTACTATGACTATGACTATTATCAACAAAAGTCTTCTTAAACAAAGCATGATTCATAGTTCATATGATGTCTGTGCAAGCTCAATGCTTCACATAAGTTGGTGAATAAAACTATCATGCAGTATCTCAGAGCTGTAGTTCCACAGTTTAGACAAAAGAGGGCAGAAGAATACAAGTTGTAGGCCTACTGTAGAATGCAGTATGGAGACTACCAATTAATCTGGCTATGATGTTATGTATTCTAGCCACCCTGGTATTGCCAATTGTCAGATAATTTCACTACGGTTAGACGTTTCTCCCCAGTTTTCAACCTAATTAACTTTGTCCTTTATTTTTTACTCTGATCCTTGTGTGACTGATAATAAATCAAACCGACTGACCCAAATAATCAATTTACACCACCATGATGGCCTCAAGATATTCATTGACACAGGCTAGTAGTCTTTCAATTGATGGGCAGCAATGAGTGAGTGGGATTTAAAATGGATCGTCATTAGGTCTTGGGCAGCTAGTGGGATCAAGATAAAAGCAAAGAGAAAGCAATAAGCCGTTCTGCTGCTATAGGAGCTTTAGCACTGCTGAGTGGGGCATATTTTTAGCTGACAGGGACCGTTATCGGCAAGCGGTGAAACTGAGCTCGAGCCGTCTCCAGTGAGAGAGGGAGAGAGATGAAGATCAAGTCATCAATAGTCAATTATCTAACACTGCTCAGGTCTAAGGCATCTACAAACAATGCAGTTCTATGCCTATAGCTATACATGGTAACACAACAGTGATATGAGTCAGCCAGGCTACACTTTGTACATTTCTCTCCTTCTGCTCACTCTTTGCCAGCAATCCCCCCTGCCTGCAAGCAGATAGTGCATAAATAATTCACCAGATTAATGTGTGATGGGGGGGAAAAAAGAGCTTGTGAAAAGGCTCTTGCATGCTCATTTCAGGCTTACTTAAAAAACAGAAAAAACAAAAATCCATTTCAAAGACTTGATTTGAACGCTAAGAAATATGAGTGATTGCGATTTTCTTGTGTTTGTTTCTCCAACAGCAAATAAGCAGGCCTAACCAGTTACTGCTGCAGTTGCTGTTTTTCAATAATGTATGCATGAGCTGCACAGCGTGTATCAGAGCATATTAAAGATGATGGGTGAGTCTGAGGCCTGCGTGCGCCCAATGCAGCCGTACACATCAATGCATACAGTACACATACTGTACATGTGCATCCTCATGTATGCACACCAGCATCACACATGCTTGAACATGCACTCACTTGCATATCACATACTGTACACAATACACATACTGATAAATACACTTTATTATTTAATTCATCTTATTTGTATTTTCAATTTTGAATGGTTAATCACTTAAGCCTGGGATATCGCCTTGTAAGTGTGGTATATTAAACACTTTCTATAATTACTTTTCAAATGTCACTTTTAAGACCACACACAGTCGATAGTGATGAGTACAGGGCATTTACTTCCACTGTAATCCCCCACGCCTTGGGAAATCCAGAATATTCCCAGAGGGATAGGATGGACACTTTGATTGTTTACAATCCTCCACATGTGAGATTGGATTCTTGAAAAATGACATTTTGAAATTGCAGTGGCCATTTATTTCCGTTGACACCCATACACAGATACAGATACACACCCATAAACGTGCCTGCGGCATCCATTTCCTCTTTCAGCCTTACTTGTCTTATCCCATGCATCACCCCATCCCAGCCTACCATGAGATCATGGTTAACAGGGATCTAGTCACACGCACACGCGCGCACGCACGCACGCACGCACGCACACACACACACACACACACACACACACACACACACACACACACACACACACACACACACACACACACACACACACACGCAGAGTTGATGATGTGCACAGGGGGGTTAACTGAATTACCTGGGACTTGACCCCAGCAACATGGCCAAATACATCTCCATGGATGGCTCTAATACATTTAACACGCTGCTCTGTAGGAGCACTGGGGACCCGCTGCCCTAATGCCCTATCTAGACTTTTACACGCTAACCCGGCAGGGTGGGGTGGACTTATCCAGTAAACTGTATCTGTGACGCTGGCTTTGGGTTCCTATCCAGTGTCCAAAACACTGGTTCACAAAGTGGGGTCCATTGGCTGTACAAAAATAGCACATTTATATTATTTTTTGGAACACTATTTCATGTCACATTTGTTACTGTTGTTTCTCTACAAAAACAAATAAAATAGGTTTATATTTATTATTTTTTTCAATAACAGATATACAATATCACTGCAGCGTGTGACTTCATGCTGTCCTGCGAGTTTGAAACTTTGAAAGTATTGAAAAAACTTGAAAGTATTAGAAAATGTTGCATTAATTAGATTTTTGAACACAAATGTTCTCTTCTGGGGGTCCCTGGCACAAAACCTTTTCAGATAAGGGTCTGCAGCCAAATATATACATTTTGGCATGTATATGTTGGCTCTATATACATCCTTGGCAGGAAAAGGTTTGAGAACTACTGATCTAAAACGTATGGATTATTATTGTTACTAGAGCCTGACAGATATACTGTATATCGGTTTGGCCGATACATATCTGCCATCATTTCACTTTTTGGACGACATTGTTATCTGCAATTATGCTGCCGATGTGTGCTGATTTTTAGCCAGCTTCAATTTATCGTCCCTATATTCGCTTTTTCACAAATAGCAGATCTATAAGCTTGTAGACCAGCTACTTATGAGAATGTTTGCATAGGGCTTAAATGGAAGTTAAATGTATATATTTATTTTTTATCAAAAAGTAAATTGTGTTTATTTGTTTGCTTATGTGTTAAATGTTCTCAAATAGAATCTTTAATAAAATCTAAGTTTTTCAAATTCTTTAGAAAATGCTGCACTTTTTGTCAAAATTTGGTTCAAAACACCAGTAATCGATGGTCTGGGTCGGGCTCTCCAAAATCAGGAGTGACCACGGTGCATTGGTTAGAGGTTGGCCTGTAATTGTTACATAGGCATTGGATAGAGCAGTGGTTCTCAACCTGTTTAGGCTGCAACCTCCAAAATAATCACATTTTAACTGGGGACCCCCCCACCCCGACGAGCACTAAGAGTTGAGGCATTACATTTTGTATAACATGGTTCTATTGTGAAAATAGCAGATCTACATGCTCACAACGCCTCGCAACACCCTAGAAATGGGCAGATACCCTCTCTATACACTTAAACTTTATGTTGGTTTGTTTACTGTTGAGTGAGAAAACAATGTTGCTGTTGCACATTAAGTTAATCATCTGGGGACCCCCCAAAATATTTTGGGGACCCACAGGTTGAGAACCACTGGGTTAGAGGTTGGCCTGTAATTGTTAAATATGCATTGGTTAGAGGTTGGCCTGTAATTGTTACATAGGCATTGGTTAGAGCAGCACTCGCTTCTACCTTAACCTTAGGGCCCCGTCGTTACAGAACACCAGCTCTGGATCCAGCACTGGCGGTTAATGTTTAATGAGCAGTGATTTTGGACCATTCCCCGTTGCTGTGGCAGAGGAGAACATGGCCTGGTAATTGGAACAAAGACTCGTAGCACGGTGGAATTGATTGTGTTGTGCCACAGTGGCATGCCTCTGGGAAACAGGACATTGATCCTGCAGGCCACTGATTTATGCCTGTTTGAGCGGCTTGTTGCATGGTCCGCTGAACAGCACATCGGCCCTATAGCTGCTGGAAGGATTCATGAGATGAAGATGCCCAGCATTGTTTTCTTTGCACTAAATTGTTTTCTTTGCACTCTGTTTATGTGACCATTTACCCTGTCATTTGCTCTGATCTCACTCTCGCAAGTCACTCTGGATAGGAGCTGAATGCCCAGACGTAATAGTATACTGTAGGTCTTACATGATCACCAATGAACCTAGATGAGTTCAAATATGAATCACTCACTAGGTAATACTATTACAGTATGAAAGCATGTGCATATAGTAATATGTTGACTAGAACCACTACTGTTTGAATTAAAGAAGCATAAGACCCATTTTACATGAAAGTGAATGAGGAATCATAAGCTTTATGTATTGAGATGGTGTGTGTGTGTGTGTGTGTGTGTGTGTGTGTGTGTGTGTGTGTATGTGTGTGTGTGTGTGTGTGTGTGTGTGTGTGTGTGTGTGTGTGTGTGTGTGTGTGTGTGTGTGTGTGTGTGTGTGTGTTGTGTATGCGTGCGTGCATGCGTGTGTGCACGTGTGTGTGTGTGTGCACGTGTGTGTACAGGCTTGCGTTGTGCATCATATGAGATAATAGGAAGTATGGTCAATTTAACAAATGCAACACTGACACGCCAGTTGGATGCGCCTAGTAACAGGATATTAGCTGAGATGCTGCCACCCATGACCCATCAATTCACTTACACTCATAACTTAAAAATCTCCAAGCCTAGCTATGTATTTGAGGACATAAAAGACAAAAATAAAACATGTGGCATTGCTATCTCAGAATATACAGAATTAGGTACCGGTACTCTGCTTCATAGCATACAAACAAAGGAATGCAAAGCATCAATTTTCACATCGAAATAACATTTGGCAGTACATCTTAAAATGGTTTGGATTACATAACGCTGCTTTCATAGGCTATACTGTATTCTATTGTAAAACAATGCAAGGTGTCAGATTCAGAACATTAAAGGCTAGACTGTGTTCTGTTTGGATGAAACCCAGACTTTGATGAGCCGCTTGGGTCAGACCCAGCAAGTCTTTGATAGGCTAACTCACTGTTCAGGCCTTGATTGATTGATTGATTGAAGAATTTATTGGAAGGTTGCATAGGAAAATTCATGACAGTACAAATCACTGGTACAAGGTAAACTAAAAGGAGATCCTAGTAAGCTTTTCGGCTTATTTACACAGTATCTCATATAACATTGAAAGACAGACGGATAGAACAAAGTACTTTGCATAGGATATCATCAATAACAAAATGGAAAAAGCATTCAAAAAGAAGAACTAATTTAAAGAAAATGAAATGAAAAGGGAGATATTTGCAGTGAGCCTACAGATGAACAGTTGCCCAGAGCAGTGGTTCACAGTGGGGTCCTTGAGGGGCTTCCAGGGGGTCCTATAGCAAAGATATAGCATCAATAGTTTGACCAACCTTTTATATAATTTTTTGAACCTTTTTTCCTCCACAAAAAGTTCAAGAACCACTGGCCTAGAGGGTGTTTTTCATTGTCCATAGCATCACATTATAGACAACATAACCTGTTCTGAAATATCATCACTGGTCTGTGATGACATCATGATGCCGCCAAGATCCAAGATTTAATGCATTCTTTTATCCATATGAAAACCATATAGCACAGTTACTCAAACTCACACACACACACACACACACACACACACACACACACACACACACACACACACACACACACACACACACACACACACACACACACTAGGCTTCCTTTAGAGGTGCCCTGCAGTAAACTGTAGGCCTAAGTGCACTAAATAATAGCAATCAGCAATTTATCCAATCAGGGGAGGGAGCTCATATACGGTACAGGATAAACAAGTTGAAGTGATATCATATGACACAAAGAAATGAGCAGCAGACACATGATTTTAAATCGATGACTATCTGAATAGCCTATCGAGTTTAAAGGATTTTATTTCCTTGGCTTAGTGGGAACACTCGGAGCCCCCCCACCTAAAACACACTTTTTATCCAGAAAAGAAAATATTTCACTGGAAGTTTTAGCTACTCCATACCGCCCTCTACAGATCTTGTCAATCGAAAATTCCATTGACCAGATTTTGCCTTCAGGTGTGAAATATTTTGTTTTCTGGCCAAAATGGACAAATGGTGTATTTTAGACGTGAGGTGGGGGGCTCAGAGTATTCCCACTAAGGAAAGTAGGCTTTCAACTCCCTAAAGCCGCCTTTGTTTAGGTGATTTTTTACTACAGACGAGAGGGTGCACACTGCACAGCCTTTCCTACGGGTGCAAGGACTCATCAGTGACATAGCGTTAAGGAGAAGAACTCCTTACAACGCTATTATATGGACCAGAGCTAGGAGCCCCCCTACCCCCAGCCTCCAGCCCCTCCTCCAGTGGCGTAAATTGGGCATGGCAAGCTATGGCAGCTACCTTTATACCTTGGCTACAGGGGGAAATAATAAAATGTACTTTTCATTGTGCCTGTTGCTAAGGTATGGCAACATGACTGGTGTCTTGCACGCGCGCCCATGTTGCCATACCTTAGCTTTTGCTGAACTGACGCCACTGCCCCTCCTCTCCTCTCTACACTGTAGCCTCCGCCGCGTCTCTCACACCGCGCCTTGGATGCAGTGACAGGCTGAAGCAGCAGGCAAAGGAGGCAAGCGCGCAACCGTTGAGAAGAGAGAAACAGCGTCCATCGCACCAGCCAGGCACTGCAAAAACTAAGCCCAAAACGATGACATTCATACAGATACGACAGAAGCAATCCGTTATTTGACAACTTGTCTCGCCCCGTTCCCTGCCCTCGCTGCTCCTTGCTGTAAGCGGTAAGTGTTTATGTTGTGATTCTGTGTGTTGTGCCCAACTGTTGGTGCGGCATATCGTGGAGGATAATAATGGTACTTGGCAAATGCCTTTTAATATTCGATATGCACATGTGTTATGTAGCGCGTAGCAGAATAGAATGTCATTTACAACATTGAATGGGCAAGGCTCAAAGTGTCACAGTTATCTAGTTATCATTCTCACAACGTGTAGGCCTATTTTGGAGAATAAGAACACTAAAATAGCCCATATTAGTGTGCACTGGGATTTATGATTTGCTCCAGTCTGTTCTTAGTTTACTAACATTGGCCAATTAATAACTGGTAAAAAGCTACAGGCAGGGACTGTGTTGGTGTTATTATCATCAGTGCCACTGATCATACCCAGCTGGCAGTGCACATCAGTTGTATCGACAGTCACTGAGCAAAAATAAATGTATTATTACTAAACATTTGATTTACAAAAACATCCTTTATCATATCACATGGAGAGATTGTAAATTAACTCATTTTCATCTGACTAGGTTATCTATCTATCTATCTATCTATCTATTATCTATATTATACATCTCTACTGCATATATTTCTACCTACCCTCATGGAATGTTTTTGTAATAATAATAGTTTCTGGACATTGTGACATACATATCCATTTAAGGGGAAAAGGTGAGACTAGACCCATGTAAAAGTTCTGGGAGGTGCGTGTTATTCAGCTTTTCAGTTGCACGATTGAATAGACTATAGTATGGCAACACAACTATTATTTGTATTATTATTACAGCCTGCGTTAGTGCAAGTGTGTGTCTTTGTGAGTGTGTGTGTGTGTGTGTGTGTGTGTGTGTGTGTGTGGTGATGATTGGTGCATTTATTATATAGCGCCTTCACTCAAAGCGCTTTATAATGTGCATTATTACATTAACCCATTGACACACACATTTACACACCGTTGGTGGAGGGAACCATGCAAGGCCCCAACCTGCTCATCGGGAGCAGTTAGAGGTTCACTCAGTGCCTTGCTCAAGGACATGTCCACACTAACCCAGGGGGAGCCGGGGGATCAAACCGAGAGCTTTCCGTTTCCCAACTGGCCGCGCTACCTCCTGAGCCACTGCACACAGTGTGTGTGTGTGTGTGTGTGTGTGTGTGTGTGTGTGTGTGTGTGTGTGTGTGTGTGTGTGTGTGTGAGAGAGAGAGAGAGAGAGAGAGAGAGAGAGAGAGAGAGAGCAAAGGTGAGAGTGAGGTACTGTAGAGTAGCCATGTTACAAGACTGTTGCCGTCTGCCAACTCTTGAGCTAAGCCAAGTGCATGCATGCTGAGGTGTGAGATTATGTCAGGTTGGCATTATAGCAAGTGTATATGAACACACACAAACACACGTGTGCGTGCGTACGCACGCACACACACACACACACACACACACACACACACACACACACACACACACACGCACGCGCACACACACACACACACACACACACACACACACATACGCATACACACAGATCATGCTGTACACTATCTCAAACTGTTTCACTGCTGTTGATACTGTAGCCTGACGGAAGCTAGACGCTCCAAAGACATCTCTATACATTATGCAAATCTCCATATATGGAGATCTCTGATGTCATCAATATGGCGCTATTCCGATATGACGTCGTAGTATTGATGTCGATTAGATTTCAACTGCTTTTAACAGATAACAGATACTGCACTAAGTACTCTGACAATGAGTAAAACAGGAACTTTGACAATGGTTACAATGGGTATTGAATAACAGTGTGGGGCATCATTCCCGACTTGCATCGTTTCCGAGTAGACCAATGCATACAGGCATATTATGTTTAACATAGTTTATCTATGTAAACACATATAGCTTTTTTTGGCATTTGTTGCGACCGTAGGTCGCACTTACTATCAAAACCTGCACAAACTGTGAGTGAGTCAGTCAGTCAGTCAGTCTGTCCGTCTGTCTGTCACACCTCACACATCACACTATTGCCCTGCTCATATCTCCGCAACCGTTGCCCCGATCCATGCCAAATTGTGCACACACGCTCCTTGGCTGCCAAACTACAACCTCCAAGGACCCCCGGAGCTCCAGGGACCCCCAGGTCCCTGGGGGACCCCCAGATGTAAAAAATGACCAAAATGTGCAAAAATGACCAAATGACCACCCCAACGGGGCTGCTCACGGGGAATTCCCGGGGACCACCGACTCCTGGTGCTCCAGAACGGATGCAAAAGTGGTGGCGCCCCCAGTGGAGGACCCCCTCCACTGCAGCTCACATAAAATGCCGTAACTCGGGCTAGGAGGGTCCGGGAGAGCCGGGGCCGGTACCTATTCGTCCGCCAAGGCAACGCGGACACCCCACCCCTCATTTCTCACATGGCCCTCTTCTAGCGCCACCATGAGGCCGATTTTTAAAACACATTTTTGGACACTGCTCCTACAGTTTTTGCCCTAAAATCACTCAAATCGCTACACAGTATGTCTACACTCATCCCATCACCATGAATCTGTCCCATATAGCGCCACCTTCAGGCCGATTTTTACAAACACATTTTTGGACACTGCTCCTACAGATTTTGCCCTAAAATCACGAAAATCACTACACAGCATGTCTACACTCATGTCATCAACATGGATCAGGAAGATTTTGGAAAAACACATTTTTGCCCTATTTGTGGAGATAAGCGACCTACGGTCGCTTATCTCCCGATTAGGGAGTCTTACTGGTAATAAGGTATGCTACTAGTTACTGGGGAAAGTAATATTTTACGAATAGTTAAAATTCGTAAAATAATATATAATATTTTGTAGTGGTTGCCATTGTGTTGCTTCGCAATGGTAGTTCAGCGTTGCTTCACCTTTAACCTTCGAGCCTGCTCACTGCTGTTCTATAAGTATACACCATTACTACTCAATTAATCACGTTATATTTTACATTACGAGTTTGGCTTCCAATGATTAATGAAAACAGATAAGGGCTATAAAACTATTATTGTGCCACATCTTTCTTTTTTATATTTATTTGGCGTTTTCTGCATGCCTTTATTGATCGTATACAGTAGACTGAGAGGAAATGGGGAGAGAGAGAGATTGGGAGTGACATGTAGCATAGGTGGGATTCGAACACGCTGTCAGGCTGCATTAGCAGCCTAGGTTACCGGACCGCTGCGTCAGCTGTCCAGACCATTGTGCCACATTTCAATTTGAAATGATGCTCTTGTTTTTTTCTTGTGTTATAAATCCTGCACACCTGCTCTTTAGTTCACAGCGGTGCGCTTTCACTCTCAGTTAGGCTTGTGGCATGTTATGTTTAGTTCGGCTCAAGCCAAGAAAGCATAGAGAGCCCTTGATCAACAAGAAAGGTACAACCAATTCAGCAGTTTGCAAACGCTTTGTTTTCAAAGAGTCTGACATGGAACAACAACAAATATTGTGCAAGATTCATTGCACAGTGGTGTCTGATTCTGAAGCAAGGCAAACAACATACAGTATTAGATTAACCACTTAAACCCCAGCTTCTGTATTGTAGGGAAAGCTTTCACAGAAAATAGCAGGAGCTTTCCCCACGATAACAGAAAAGACAGCAGCATAGAGCACCTGAGGGACTCCACTCAAACATAATGAGCAAACAATAACAGAGAAAACGTAGTTTTGTTTTATTCAATAAATGCATGTTATTAACAAAGTCAATGAGTGAAATCTAGTTAAATAAATGTTAATTGATCAAAATGATCATGATTATGATTTTTGCCATAATCACGCAAAGCTCCACCGGCTGTCAGCCAGTCTGTCTGTCCGTCCGTCATGTCACACTTTTCCCTTACTTATATCTCCGCCACTGTTGGCCCGATCCATGCCAAACTTTGCACACACCTCATTTCTCACATGGCCCTCTTCTAGCGCCACCATGAGGCCGATTCTTGCAAAACACATGTTTGGACACTGCTCCTACAGATTGTGCCCTAAAATCACGTAAAGCGGTACACAGTATCTCTACAGTCATCTCATCAACATGGCATTTGTCCCATCTAGCACCACCATCAGGCTGATTTTTGTAAAACACATTTTTGGCCACTGCTCATACAGCTATTGCCCTAAAATCACGCAAAGCGGTACAGCGTATCTCTAAAGTCATGTCATCAACGTGGATCTGTCCCATTTCCCATATTCCCTCCTGATTGCCTACCATTGCCTTCTAAAGTTTGTGTATGCAACCTGACGGTCGCTTATCTTATACCGATTAGGAAGTCTTACTGGTTTATAACTCAAGAGAGCGTGGTGGTCCATTTGGTTGCACAGCTTGAAAATGTTGAGAAGCACTGCCTTATGCTGGCGTAGCCCCTCCACTAAGCACCAAAACCCCACAAGTCTTCGCTTGTCTGTTTGGCCTCCATCTTGGCACCATGCCCTCACAACAAACTGAGGGGCAACAAACTATAAGGTCACAGGCGTTTATGAAGTATTCATGGCTTGCTGTGTGACACACAGTTTATTCCACGGTTGGACGGGTATGTGTGTAGTGTACCAGCTTTCTTTTTCACTTCTGAATGCAGCTGTGAGTTATCTCAGAGCCTTGTAGGAGGCCTTAGAAGGAAGCCAACACTGCTGAAACCTTCACCAGGATAATTCTGGTGAAGTGTGTGTGGGCGGTAGAGAGATTATAGAAGTATGTTTTTATAAGAGGGACAGAGAGCGAGTGTGTGTAGTGTATGTGACCAAAATGGAGGGAGAGCACGCGCGCGCATGTGTGTGTGCGCGCGTGTGCGATTGCACAGCCTACAGCTTAGATGGAGTCGTGGGGAGAGATATGTCAGATAGAATCAAGGTATCTGTCTAGTCAAAAGGCCACAGCGATCAGTTTGCACTGGCTCATCCACCATCAAACAGCCATGCATGCACACATGCATTGCGTGCACACACACGCACGCACGCACGCACGCACGCACGCACGCACGCACACACACACACACACACACACACACACACACACACACACACACACACACACACACACACACACACACACACACACATTGCACACAGTGGGTTGCCGTTCTTAGAACTGATAGATTGAAATGGCAATTGTAAAGGCCAGTTAGTCATATGCGCGCGCACACACACACACACACACACACACACACACACACACACACACACACACACACACACACACACACACACACACACACACACAGTCTGACCACACATCAGAGCTATACTGTAGCATGGTAGCTGCTGGCCTGAGTACTCTTTGAGATGAAAGTCAAACCAGAAAGATGTGCTCCTCTGAGCACAGGTGTTCACCAGGCCAGGTGGTAGAAGTCATTCTTAGCCAATCAGGATGAAATATAAAAATCGAACCTCTGTTCGAAGTGGAGCTGTGTGTGTGTGTATTGCAGTTGATGCTCAGGGCAGGCTAGACTCAACAGCACCTCTCTGGTCACCCAGGATCATGTGTACCGATTTTTGTGACATTTGAAGAAAATATGTAGGAAAAGGAGCAAAAAGTGTGTTTTGGAGAAAATTCAAGATGGCGGTAAATCTATCCTGGCGCAAATGGGCGATCTACGGTTCAAGAGTTACGGGGCAAAACGTAAAGTGGGCCGTTATAGCGCCACCATGAGGCCGAGTGATGTAATTATTTTTCGATTCATTCTTAAAATCATTATGAATCTCCTCTCCGAGGTTTGAAACTGTTTCCTATGGTTTACGAGAGAAAAATACTTGAAAGTGATTTCTTGCATTGTCCCATTATAAGTCAATGGGGACAATTAAGCGTCGTTTTTTGCCGATTACGTCGGCATGGTAAGGCGGATCGGAACGAAAGGTAATAGAACACCATTCCCGGCCGAGCCGCACATTTTGATGTATATATTGCGCGAGTGGCGTAAATGGTGCGGCACTAGTTACGCGCCGAAGTTTAGGCTACACGGACGGACGGACGGACGGACGGACGGACGGACGGAGACAGACAGACCCACACACACGGCCACGTATAGGGAGCTTGTGTTCCACACAGCTCCAAAAAATCTGGCAGGTCCGTCTTGATGACATGACTATAGAGATGATGTGTACCGATTTGAGTGGTGTTTGGACACAATCTGTAGGAGTAAGAAGAAGCGGAAAGAATAGCAAAAATTGGCCCCCTGGTGCCGTTATTACAGGTCAATTGTGAAGTGAATGCGGTTCAGCCCTTGTCTCCAGGGAGTGTGCGTGCACAGTTTCACACCGATCGGTCCAACGGTTCCTGAGATTAGTTGTACACTGATGGACAGATGGACACACGGACCGACAAACAGGGAGGGGGCAAAACATAGTCTCAGCCTATGTGTGTGCGTTAGTGTGTTTAACAAGATCAGCGCCGGTCGACTTTTAGGTCGACTATGTCACTATGGACTTCCCTGCCAAGCGACTTTAATCGACTTTTATATAAAAGCATTGTTTAAGCTTTTATTTGGGTTAATAGACGGAGCGAAATGGTTAGCTTACCTTCGGATGGTATCAACACGTAAACCGTGAAAAAAAAGGATACGATTATGACGTCACCTTTAAACAAGGGCTTCCTGTTTATATTAGCCTCTGCTAGCCGCTAGGCTCAATGCAAACCATCCGACCCTTACGCAGCTTCACTAGGTCGGATTTTGATTCGGAAACTTTCTGTGTGGCATCTGTATACGTTCCGGTGCCCATACCGATGGTGGTTTTAGACGATCAAGCACAAATTGAACAGTATTGAGCTCAGATGGCGGCCCGCGGGTCTCCCATTCTGAGTCAATGGGGAGCGATGTCATCATTCCATCCTTGAATCTTGTGAATCTTGGTTTTTACATGGGGGCTTCCACAGTCTATGGTCTATGGTCTATGGCTCGCTCTAGTGGTCATTTTGTGGTATGGTATATCATCCTGGCTTTGAAAATAGTGTAATCATGATGATAAAATATAGCTATTTCCTGGCGTTATAAGCGCACATTCATATTTAAATTTGGCTGGTAATGGGTTTTAAAGGGGAGTACCACCCATTTTCAAAATTGAACTATGTCATTAATATACTGTACCTTTGAGTTGTTATGTGGAAATAAGAAAAACGTGGTCCTCCCCTTTAACGTTGCGAGCATGCATTTGTGTGCGTGCATGTCTTTGTGTACATGTAGGCTGACACTTGCAGGCCACAGTGCACAGTGATTGGCTGAGGTTGTAGTAGGGGTTGTTTTGTGTCGGGTCCCGCTGGCCTCTTCAGACTGGACTTGCTATTGAGACACCTAAGTGTTGTATAACACACAGACACACACACACACACACACACACACACACACACACACACACACACACACACACACACACACACACACACACACACACACACACACACACACACCCCCAACACACACACACACACACACACACATACATACACACACACACACACGCTCATTTGTCTTACTATGTTTGTGGTGACATCACAAGCAATCTTTCATTAAGAATGCCATGTTGTACTAATGGCCCACCCCCACCTTAACCTCAAAATGCACATCCCTAATTAACCTTAAACTTTAACCCCTAACCTTAAACCTAATCCCCAAATCCCTCCTTTTTAACCTCACAAATGAATGTTTTCCTTGTGGGAACCAAAACAGTGTCCCCGCAATATTAATAAAACCTGCTACACTCTCACACACTTGCACGCACACACACACACACACACGCGCGCTCACACGCACGCACGCACGCACGCACGCATGCACGCACGCACGCACGCACGCACGCACACACACACACACACACGCACATACACGCACACACACACAAATACACAGAGACAGAATACTGATAAGAATAGACACATTGACATACACGTGCAAACTATTTGTATTAACATGCAAGCAAACTGACACACACACACACACACACACACACACACACACACACACACACACACACACACACACACACACACCTACACACACGCCACACATGTGTAACCTGAGAATTAGGTCAACGATGAAAGGGAGATGAAAGCGATTACGTGGAAGCAAGAGATGGAGATCTTAAAAGCATAGCAAGAGTAGAGGAGGCTACAGAGAGAGAGAGAGAGAGAATTAGAGACCTATATAGCTCTTATCATGTCCTCCCTCTGGATCTGACCGCGTTCCGACGCACATTCCTTCCCGGGGTCCAGCGGTAAATAAGACAGGGAGGAGAGCACGGGTCCATCCCAGCAGCATTAATCCTGACCGGCGGTGTCATCCTGGGTGTCTGGGCTGGGACAGGGAGGAGAGGAGGTCACAGACAGGGAGAGAAGAACAGGTCAGAGACGGGGGGGGGGGGAGGGGGGGGGAGGTCTGAGACTGGGGGAAGAGGAGAGAGCTCGACCCATGCCAGATCTTGGGTCCGATGGCGCTTTTGGAGAGTCCTAGAGCAGTGGTTCCCAAACATTTCAGGTCGAGACTCAAAAGAGGGAGTAGTCGTTTGCCCTGGACCCAAACTAGTGAAAACAGCAGATCTACAAGCTTGCAACACGTCGCTTCACGCCGTGTTGCAAGCTTGTAGATCGACTATTTTCAAAACGTACTACTCAATTATTATAAATTTGTATTTATTTAATTTCTTAGATGTGTTTGTTTGTTTGTTTTAAAATGTCTAAAATTATTTTTAAAAATGTATTTAGTCGTGACGCACAGAAAATGGCCTGTGACCCACTAATGTGTCACGACCCACTGTTTGGGAAACAGTTTCACTATAGAGCACCGATTATGTTTTGATATCTGATGTACAAGCAAACAAATGAATATGAAATAAACACACAAACAATTTTAGTTAACAGCTTTTTTTTTTTTTAAATAAAACTAATAGACTCTAGAAAAGGAGGTCAGAGACAGGCGAGAGAGTAGGGCAGGGACAGTAACTTTCTACTTGCATTGTCTCAGCTGTTATGTTATTTAAATATTTATGTTATATTAAGTGACTATTTGATGACGTTGTTTCCATTAAAAATGTATTGATTTTAGAGTTCCCTAAGGATGAACTGAATGTGAAGGTTTGTGATTGGCTGATTTCTTGTTGTGGTGCAGTTTGGGACTCGTAGTTGACTTGGCGTTTCTAGAGGCTGTGCCGCTGTTCAACCATGTATTTCAATGAGCCAATGGTGGGAGAGCCCAGTCAGCTCACATGACGCATGCCAACAATGTAGACCAGGGGTCTTCAATGTTTTTTAAGCCAAGGACCCCCTGTTTGAGAGAGAGATGAAGCAGGGACCCCCACTACATACATATTGTATACAATTGTGTTAACTTGCAGATGCAACCTTTTCATAGATGGTGTTGGATTCATGTTAATGTACAGTTAACCAGTTACGAGGCAGTTACAAGCGCGAGTTGTTGTGAGCTTGTAGATCTGCTATTTTCGGCTAATGTTCCCCTCAGATGCTATAGGGTTAATGTAAAAAAAGAAAGAAAAACGTTCCTATCATTACTTAAGCAAAATAACTACTGGAAATAACAAGCATTTATTATGCAATATAAATGTATACAGAATTATTATCCCAATGTACTTACCTGTACTTAAAATATTGAAAGTAATTCTGATTATATAATTAAAAATTATATAATTTCATTGGGACTTCAGATCCCATTCATGCAAAGAGCCATTATGATTGTGCAGCTGCTTGAAGCACTGCTATTATAGCCTATGCTGTATTGTGTATGCAGTAGGTAACATAATAAAGCATTATCATTTATAAGATGCTTATAGGTTAAACTAAAGCTCTTTCCTAAATACTAGGGTGATGCCGGTTGCGAACAATGTCGATTGGGAATGCATAGACAGACAGACAGACAGACAGACAGACAGACAGACAGACAGACAGACAGACAGACAGACAGACAGACAGACATAGGTAGGTAGTGGAATAGAAGTATAAACCTTTACTACATGAAATATTGAATACAAAATATTGAATACTGAAGCAGAGCACAAACACCTCAAATTATACTTAAGCCCTATATACTTCGTCATACAACAAATAGCTCAAATCTACAACCTACCAACGGACTGCAGTCTCAAAACAGTATCAGTTTCCATCAGTGTGTCATGGTCTCGTAGGGGACATCCCAATAGTCCATGTGCAAGTGCCCCAGTCAAGCAGGAGTCAGTAATTTGAGAGAACAATAGAGCCAGTGCAGGATTTAAAGGGTCAGTCTGGTTGTGGAACCTGATGGCTATGACACAGAGACACAGAGTCAGAGGGGGATGAGACTGTGGCAGAATGGGCTTCTCCTCCCCACTAGATCACCATACAGGGCATGAGAGAGATCACCAGGATAGTGACCACCAGCTTCCACCTCATTCTCCCCTCTGAAGCCACCTCCACATTGTCCAGTTTAACTCCAGTTTCCCGCACCCACACTTTCTGATATGAACGACAAAGCCATCATAGGTTTAGCACTCAAAATAGCAAATGGCACTCTGATCATCCCCTCAATCATCACCTTACACTCATGCCATCTGGACGAAGATACAGTTGTTTTAGTCTGAGTTTTGTCCACTCAGCCATTGCTGCACTAAACAGGCTGCCTCGCTGATATGTTGGTTTGTCTATCCTGGGGACTTCATGTGTTGTCTTGGTGCTATGTTGTTTTGTGCTATATTCTTTTGTGGTTTTCTGTGAAGCTAAACATCCCTGTGGGACAATAAAGATTGTAAATAAAAGAAAAGACAATGGAGCTTACCTCACCAGTTTGTTTCATTCGCTGGCATTCCTTGTTTTGATCTTGCCCAGGATCAGCTGTTATAAAAAAATATGATTGTTTTGCCAATTATTTGGGGGCCCACTTGCAATATCCTCATGGCACGTCAGCCCACAGATTGGAAATCACTGGGGTAGAGGAGGTCAGAGACCGGGGGGTGTGGTGAGAAAAGACGGAGTAACTCTTGAGTTAGCTGCCAGCCTTCGAGGTGGGAAGGAGAGATGGAGGAGTGAGGAACGAAGGGATTGAGGGACAGAAGGATAGAAGAGTTCTCAAATTCTACCTGACCCGACATTTAGGGTAGGGTAGAGCCTAAAATGTATGCTAGTTAGTTGGGTCGGGCCGGGCCTCGGGCTCAATGAAATATAAAGAATAGAGATTTGTTTTTATTATTTATAATACTTTTACTCTGTGATGATGGAGTTCTCAAATTCTTCCTGAACCCGACTCTACCCGACCCGACCCGACGTTTTCAGGCCGGGTAGGGCCTAAAATGTATGCTTACTAGTCAGGCCGGGCCAGGCCTTGGGTCTGCCCAGTTAGGGCCCTGTTAGGGCCGGGCCTTCATTTTCAGGGCGGTTGAGAACTCTAACCGAGGGATGAAGAGACAGGCGGAAGGGACAGCACGATGGAGGGATAGAGGGATAGCAGCAGTAGGATGGAGAGAGAGAGAGAGAGAGAGATGTCACTGGCCCCATTAGACTCACCAGAGCAAGCAAGAAAGCTCCCTGTCTCATCCATCATACCGCTCTTTAACCCACTTTTCCCTCTCTCGCCTTTCATTTCTCTTTTCTTTCTGCCAGCATCCCCTTCCATCTCTCCACCGTGGCCCCATCCTCCCATACAGTATACACAGTGTGTGTACTGCTGCTACTGGTGGAGGAGCGAGAGGGCGGTCAGACAGACAGATGGAGCAGTTCAGTGTCCTGTCGTTTGGTTAGGCTTTGTGGGTGGCGAAAGAAAGAGAGAGTCAGAAAATAATAAATTTAGGATGGAGGGTGTGTTACTCGTCTCTTTAATGCACTGTGGTAGAGAAAGGGGCGGGTTATAGGACATTTCAAACTGCCAAATGGTATGTGCTTGAAGAAAAGCCAAGGGTTGTTAAGTCACAAGATGTAACATGTATCAATTCATTTATTTTTTAAGTGCATGGCTTTTATTCACATCACACGCATAGTATTCTTTGTTATCAGACAAACAAGAGCAAAGAGACCAAAAAAATAAATTAGGAGATGAGGAGAAAACCCAGAGTCCCCACGGTGATATGCAGAGAGCAGCAATGAGAGCCATTGAGACCACTTTGGCATGGTTGCGATGATGATCCAAGTGGTTTGCCAATTCTCAAAGGGCTGCCTGTTCAATTCAGTCGAGGTATTAGAGGCACAGGTGCTGAAAACACAGCTCATCTCAGCTACAGTATGGACAGAGTACAAAGAATATGGAAAACCAACACGAATGACTGAATACACAAACAATATCTATTTTAATCTACAAGAAACACAACAATATGGCAATTAATGAATGGAGAGAAATAACCATGCTGCCAAGCGTGCACATGCACGCACACACGCAAAATCCACAGGTCTTTTCTTGGGTTATATACGTTGTATATAATCTAACACATCTTATTTTTATAGCACCAATTAGCACCGATTTCAAAGGCAAGCTTTTAAAAAGTGTGAGAAATTAACCAAAGTAAAGATAGAAAACAAATTTGACACTCAGATAGAAAGAAGAATACAAAAATACAAAGTTGTGAATACAACACATTGTATTTTTAACATACAATGCGTTGAGATAGCTTGCACTTAGTTCCAAGGGGAGGTCATTACTCATTAGGCCTGTCACAATTAATACATAATCGCCTAATTACAATTATTTGAGATAATCACAATTGTATTTTGCAATCATTTCCATGTTGTATATTCCATGTTCATATATTTTCAAACATTTATATCTGCCCTGTGCATCTTTTGCTTACGAAGCCTAAAAGCCAAACAGAAATGTAATGTTTTTATTCATAATGTTCCAGTGTTCAACAATTAAATCGTTGATCGCAATTGTTTGTATGACAATTAATCGATCAACTTAAATTCCATAATGGCGACAGCCCTACTAGAGGTCACTCCAGACCAGCCCACTTCATAGTTGTGACCGTGAGGCTTCGAGGTCCCACCCGGCCGTCGGAACGTTTCAGGCAATTTGTCTGAAAACATGGTGTGACCGATCGAATTAATGTCGTCAGGCGACTCAGTTACTCACCTCATTAAATATCTGATTGGCAACAAATTTGATTGATCCAGCGGGAGAGGGGAGGGCAAAGGTCCCCGGAGAATTCAGTCGTTTCAGTTCATTTCATGGTTGTTGTTTTTCTCTCTCCTGATTAGTCTACAGTATGTACTGTGTGTGTGTGTGTGTGTGTGTGTGTGTGTGTGTGTGTGTGTGTGTGTGTGTGTGTGTGTGTGTGTGTGTGTGTGTGTGTGTGTGTGTGTGTGTGTGTGTGTGTGGTGTGCGTGCATGCATGCGTACTATTGCACTGAAGATTATATCAACTGTGAAATGGCACATGAATGTATCTGGTTACTTTAATTAAGAAAGAAAGATTAAGAAATCTAATCTGTATCAGAGCAAAATGCATTACCAGGGATTTGGCTGTTTATCCCAAGTCCACAAGCCAACGCAGTGGAGTCAGTCGGCTCTGTCATTCAATATTTTGCTTCTTCTACCTCCTACACTTTGGCACGTACATTTAGCACAGCAAGTGTGTGTGTTCTGTTTGGCTCCTGGTCAACCTGCGGCCTGGCAAGCTCACGTTGTCGTGGGGTGTGCGTGTGCGTTCGTGTGCGCGCGCACGTGTGTGTGTGTGTGTGTGTGTGTGTGTGTGTGTGTGTGTGTGTGTGTGTGGGTGTGGGTGTGTGTGTGTGTCTACTTTACTGTATACAGGCATGTGTTTTGGTGTTTTGCATCATGTAAGATGATAGGAAGTCTGGTCCATTTAACAAATAGAAAAGGAAACCCGCACACTCTGCTCCAAATGACTGAATATTTATTGACTTTTATCGTCAATAAGTATTCAGTCATTTGGATCAGAGTGTGCGGGTTTCCTTTTCTATTGTGCTATTTCTCACCCAGCACCTCATTAAGAGATGTGCGTATTTTTCTACTTTTGACCATTTAACAAATGCAACACAGTCACAGACATGCACGCCAGTTTGACGCACCTATAGCCAGCCTTCTGCTCTTCAATGATCAGATAGCAGGTGTACACAGCAGACAGACAGACAGAGAGGTTTGCAGGCATCGGACCTCCCCATATCGCATCCTTAGCATATTGCCATGGTAACCTCAACAGGAAGTGTGTTACTGCTGCTGTCTGTCCTTCTGTACTGCCGGTATGATTCTGTAACATGGATCTCTCTCTCTCAGAGACAGAGAGAGAGAGAGACAGAGACCGAGAGAGAGAGACAGATAGAGACGTAGAGAAAATTGGAGAACAAGAACATTTATTCTAAAAACATAACGTCACTGTCGGGCAGAAACCTCGTATCTCCAAGTTTCACATTTTGTACATTATTTTGCAAAGTAAAGCCTTGCTTCATCATACAAGGCCGTCGCACAAAAGTAGTGAAAATAGCAGCTCTACAAGTAGATCTGCTGTTTTCACAAGTTTAAATAATTTCTAAAATGATAAATACAAAACAAACGGTTTTGGACATACAATGTTTCCACCCGACAACGACGATAAATAAGATGGGGTCTGATAATGGCTTGGCCTCCCTAGGGATCGCTGCTATGACGTTAGTCATCTATGACGTCAGTCATCTCATATTTCATTGCCCTACTTCATCATTTACTGATTTCTCCCTCATGGGATAATGAAGGTATCTATCTATCATACAAGAGTGTCACACATAAAAGTAGTGAAGGTCGGCTATGACAACAATTTGAGCAACGTTTCAGGTTTCAGCCAAGTCTGCCCTCTGGTGACTTTCAGTAACTCAACTTTAATGTCACAGGTTTTCAGGTGTTTCAGAAATGTCAAGGACCCCCAAATGAATCTGTCAGGCCACGGACCCCCATTTGAAAATATACAATTGTCAAAATGTTAATTCTTTTTTAAAAACAGCTTACAAAACCTTGGCTATTTTCAAATAGCTAATATACTGTATATAGGATTAAAGTGGTTTAATTGACATTGATGCTATATTAACACATTCTGCTGGGGACCCCCCTAGAACCTCCCCAGGGATCCCTGGGGCCCCCAACCCCACTTTGAGAACCACTGTCCTAGACAGCGCTGCCTCTTCAGTTCCATACCTTAAGAATCTGGTTTGATGTCCATCCTAATTTTTTCCTCTCTTGCCGTCTTTTCCATTCTCATTCTCTCACTGTCTCTCTCTCTCACATCTAGCATCATTACTAATTTAATATCACTGCAGTAGCTCTGTGTAAACTCTGTTTTTATTACTTTCATTACGAAATGTAAAAGATTTGCCCTTTCGCTGCATTAGTACATAATGATGTTATCACTTGATAACATTATGCTTAATTTATACTCACAATGCATCGCAACTGCTGTTGCATCAAATGACCCGCAAGATGATAAGTGGCCGTCAACAGTCTGTTTTTGGGTTATGGGAGTAGCTTCACAGCAGAATCAGGAGTGTTCATTTATCTCTGAAAGCAGGCAAATGCAGTGCACATATAGACATCAAAGGGGGCTTGAGCCGCTGCCCTTTTATCCGCTTCTAAAAAGTGCCCTCTCAAGACCATGAATGCAGTTTTTGCCATGGTGAAAGAAATGCAAATTCCCTCTTTCCATGCCATACCTGAAGGCAGCATTCAAGAGAATTGCCTTGTCCAAACTCTCCTGAACTATGCCATACCTGAAGGCAGCATTCAAGAGAATTGCCTTGTCCAAACTCTCCTGAACTTGAATGCAGCATCTTATGTTTAAAGAATTGCCCTCTCTCTGTAGAAAGCCATGCCATTACGCCACATCTCCAGTATTGACTTGATTATGCATAGTTCAACTTCAGTGTGAAAAGCACCGAAAATAGCCGACCTAGCTCACAACGCAGCACGACGCGTTGTGAGCTTGGAGGTCTGCTATGTTCGATATTTTCACCAAAGGGCCCTTTAAGAAATGTCAGCCCCTGCCTCTCTAACATTCTCTGCACGTCCCTGTCTGAAAGTATAAGGATTGAACCTTGTGGGTTCATTTCGAGTTAACACATTTTATTGTGCAACGAGGCAGTGTAATGATGATGATGATTTGTGGTGACAGGTGAAACAATGTTTATCCATATACAATTAATCATCTGCAGAATCAGCACAGTGCTATAATGTACAAACGCGTCCAAATTAAATTGTCCAATTACAAGATTGTTCTGCTATGGCTATGCAGTCTAAAAGATCAAAATAAAACCAAGCACTGTATCACACTTCCAATAATAATATTTAGATTACAGTGCTGAGTAAAACATGAATAAATACTAATAAATGAAGTTGATCACCTGGGCATTCGCCCAAGCTTATTCCAATCAAGGGCAATGACAAATTCTGAGCCTTATTTTATTAATCACTTCAACGTTACACTATAAGTCATTGACTGAGGTCCCAGAGGGGTCTATACTTGGTACACTCCTTTTTCCACTCTACACCAAATCTCTTCACTGAAAATAGCCAATCTACATGCTCATAAATGTGTAGATCTACCATTTTTGCCAATCTATTTTCACAAACTGTTCAAACACAATGGACCACAATGGTAACCATCTCCTGGGTTTTTTGTGTTATCCTTTTAGCATAAACTTGGACTGTACTACCTATACTGTTAACTCTTTGCCGCCGAACGCTTGTTTGTTTTTTCACACTGCCATACCGAGCGTTCGTTCGAGTACATGGAGGGGGAGCGGGTGTATACAGTAGCAATAGTTATCCGGCAACGTTGCGTTCAAAAAATTAGAAAACATGTACAGTAATGGCGGCCAGATCACTTTTCTCTTCCATTTCTATGGCTGGATCTAGTTTCTCTGTTTCTATATGCTCTACAACTGGTGCAAGCAAAGGACAAACTGTCTTTTACGCCTGTCTTTCACAAAAGATTTCGGTTGGAAATAAAAATATAAAATCACAAGGGTAAGTTACTTTGATGGCACTATTTAAGACATCCTTAAATGCAAAATTAGGCAGTAAAAGAGTAAGAATTGTGTTAATAAGGTATTCAATCAATCAATCGCCGTTTATGACTTGTGCAGAACAGGGACGTGTGGTTCATATGGTGATGTAACTTTCCAGGAACAAAGAAAGTACCGGTAGCTCGCACTCACTTCTTTGGTCACTGGTTCCCTGAAGAAGACCCTAACAGGTCGAAACGTCTATTTTTGCTTGTCAATAAATGTTTGGAGCGACCAAAAAAGTGAGTGCGAGCTACTTTCTTTGTTCCTAGTATTACTGCGTTGGCAGTTTTAGCTCGGCACCGATGAACAGAGGATGTGCGTTATTTTTCTTTGAATGTGATGTAACTTTCCAAACATGGACGTTTCTCGCCCAGCAAACACGGTTGCTGTGGATGGTTTGGTAGAATTCATGGCCGAGGAGACACTGGCGTTCATCCAGGTACAAATGAAACAAAGCACAGAGTGGAAAACAGTGACCTTTGACAACTCACACAGTATGGCTGTGTGTGTGTGCTACCAACAATGGAAAGCACACTCGCCAGCAACACACCTGAGTTCTGAGCCAACTCTCCCCCCCCACAGTGTAGAGGAATCACAGCAGGACGAAACCATTTTGTTCGTAGGACATTTCAACTTAGAAATGAACCCATTAAGACATGGAACGCATCTGTGTGCATTATTTTATGCTTTAACTATTAAAAAATAGCAGATATACAAGCTCACTGTGCCACGCTGCAAGCTTGTAGATCTGCTATTTTTGAAAAGTCTTGAAAACTTTTGCAAATCTTTGAATATATATATTTTTAGTGTACATTTGAACTCACATATTTTCTTCTGGGGGTCCCTGATACATAATATTTTGAGATGGGGGTCGGTGGCCAAACATATAATTCTAGGGGGTCCTTGACATGAAAAAGTTTGAGAACCACTGACAGAAACACACATTTTTCAAAAACCTTAGAAGGATTTAGAAAACATTTATAGAATCGTTTTATTCAAAGCTTGTGCACATTTTCAAGATTTAAAAAAAATAGAAGATCTACAAGCTCACATGCAGCGCCGCACCGAGTATCTGCTATTTTTCAATAGCTAAAGCATAAAATAATGGTTAAAGCGGTTCAATCTAACGGGAGGCGGATGCGTTTGGGTTTTAAAGACTTGAATCCTAGAGGTGACAATCCACATGGTGAACTGAAGTAGGGAGGACACTCGTAGCGCCAGTTCAGCACAGACAATTTGGCACTGTAAAGAAGACACAGCATTTGCTGTATGTTTATGCTGATTGCTGCTGCGTATACCTCCAGGGAAGATGCAACAGACCTGTCTGCAGTTCCTGTCATCACACACAACTCACACCCTTCACCCATGGCAGGGTTTAGATATGATATATACTGTATTTGCGACCGAAGGTCGCAGTTTACGATGAGAAACCTCACAGCTTGTCCGTGTTCGTCCGTCTGTGTAGACGTGTACACATTTTTCATGCTCTGATGTCACTATGTCAGGGGAACCACTCTACCAGAAATGGGTTTGTTGCTCTGACATCACACTCTGGCTTCACTGTGATGTCATGCTAAGAGAATCCCTTTTATGCCCATATATGGAGTTCCCTGATGCCATCAATATTAACGATGCACTGTTAGAGAGATCCCTGTGATGCCAGGGGGGACAAATCCCTTTTATGCCCATATGTGGAGATATGGAGATCCATGTGATGCCAGGGGAACAAATCCCTTTTATGCCCATATAAGGAGATCCCTGATGTCCACTTGCCTGATGTCAACATCACTGTGGCGCGACCTCTAGGGCCCTTTAGGGCCCTTTAGGGCGAGGTCGCTTGTCGCCCTGAGGCGTCTTTCTTACTAGTATATTATGTTAATATACAATATATACTGTGTGTTATATACTGTATGTTAAAGTACACTGGTTTTCTAAGGACAAAAGTGTCACGATCTGGTGTTGTGATGGTGAGGACCCAAACGCAGAACTCAACTCAAAGAATAAATTGCAGGAAACCAAGGATTGCAGTAGACGAAGACTTTACTTAACTTAAACACAAGCAAGGAATCAAACTTAACAGAACAACACAAACTGAGGAACGGACAGCAATACAATGATCCAGCAATGAGAGCAAACACAGACAGGTTTAAATAGTCTCTGGACAACTAGGCAGTCATTAGTCAACAGCTCGCAGCTGTGATACTGGGAGGATCTCAGATTGTCAATCAGGTAGGCTACTCACAGGAGGGGAGGGGCAAGCAGGACAAGGTGAAGTGGGGGAAAAGGCCGGGGCGAGACCCTGGAAGGGCCACCGTGTGGCCCAGATCATGACAGTACCTCCCCTCCAAGGGACGTCTTCCAGACGTCCCAAGACCGGGACAGGGGATACTGAAACAGGGCCAAAGACCCCAGGGACAGAGATCCTCATAGGGGGGAAGGGGGGCGTAGCTGCCAGGGCTCTGGCACTAAGTGGAGCAGAGGGCACAAGCAGCAGCGGCCAGCGGGTGCTCGGTGTCACTGGACTGCAGGGCACTGCGTCACTGGCCCGGGCGGACCACCACCGAACGACTGCCCAACGGCTGGGGCCCCTGGCGAAGACGTCGGCGAGGGACACCCCAGCGAGACATCGCATCCTGGGATCGGGGTGGCGCTGGGCAAGAGAACCCCAGAAGACAGGGGCCGCAGAGGGAAACCACTACACAGTCGGATGACAGCGGCCCAGAAGGAGAGGAATGAGGACCTCCGGGAAGTTCAGACAGTTGGGGAGACAGGGGGCTCTCGCTGGCTGGGAGTTCTGCTGGGTCCAAGATGGCTGGATCATTCTGTCACGATCTGGTGTTGTGATGGTGAGGACCCAAACGCAGAACTCAACTCAAAGTATAAATTGCAGGAAACCAAGGATTGCAGTAGACGAAGACTTTACTTAACTTAAACACAAGCAAGGAATCAAACTTAACAGAACAACACAAACTGAGGAACGGACAGCAATACAATGATCCAGCAATGAGAGCAAACACAGACAGGTTTAAATAGTCATCTGGACAACTAGGCAGTCATTAGTCAACAGCTCGCAGCTGTGATACTGGGAGGATCTCAGATTGTCAATCAGGTAGGCTACTCACAGGAGGGGAGGGGCAAGCAGGACAAGGTGAAGTGGGGGAAAAGGCCGGGGCGAGACCCTGGAAGGGCCACCGTGTGGCCCAGATCATGACAAAAAGGAGATGCGAGAGAATGAATATACTGTACATACAGTATGGTCCAGTGTCAGATATGAGTCTGTCAGCTTTTGTGACCCTCTGATCACCACTACAGTGTGTAGAGAGACGTATATGTGTGTGTGTGTGTGTGTGTGTGTGTGTGTGTGTGTGTGTGTGTGTGTGTGTGTGTGTGTGTGCGTGCGTGCGTGCGTGCGTGCGTGCGTGCGTGCATGTGTACACTACTACACTGATTTACATCCTCCTACAGTATGTACTACGTGTGTTGCATGTTCTTTTGGCATATTATGCTGGCTAAGTTCAAACTATAGCCTCCAATTAAAACGGCACTAACGTTTTACATTAAGCCTTATGAGAAATGAGCAAGAGGCGACTGCATAGAGGCCACCTTTTAAAAGGCACTTTGTAGAGGAGGCTTTCAACAGTTATAGAATAGTTATACACTTTTTGAGAAATGCACTTATTATGACATGGACTGCTTTTTTATCAGCTGTCCAACAGCTACACAAATGGAGGGCTCAGTCTGAGCTGATGGTCACCGTCTCTCTCTATACCCCGGTGGGGGCCATGGAGGCCCCTCTTCCTCTTCTGGCTAACACGTATCATTATTTTATGCTTTAACTATTGAAAAATAGCAGATATACAAGCTTGTAGATATGCTATTTTTTTTTAAATCGTGAAAATTTGAATTTTGACCCGATTCTATGAGTGTCTTTTGAATCCCTCTAAGGTTTTTGGAAAAACCCTATGTTTATATGTCAGCAATCTGGCTTAGCCAGCATCGTCAAAGAAAAGGTCCTTTTCACTTAACTGGAGCTCAGTTAGTCTGCTCTTGTAGATCAGCTATTTTCACAATAGAACCGTGTTATACAAAATGTAATGCCTCAACTCTTAGTGCTAGTGGGGTGGGGGGGTCCCCAGTTAAAATTAAAATATGATTATTTGGGGGGTCGCGGCCTGGAAAGGTTGAGAACCACTGCTCTAGACAGAGCAAGCCAGCAGCCATGTCAGCCCGGAGAGAGGTGACAGCCGGGGAGGAAAAACACGGTCTGTCTCCCTCTGACAGCTTGTCTATAAACGATCGATACATTTTGGGAGATAAATATGCCATGCACTTGCTCAATCTTCATTAATTTCACATCTACATATACTAGTTTAAAACTTTCTGTCGATCAGTTGATGCCCCCCCCCCCTCCTCCTTGTTTCCCTTAGCTGAAAAAGCACAATTTGTCCACGAAAGGTGGCTATAGTGAACACACCCTAAATGCACTTGCTTCTGCAACAGAATAAGAATGAATATGTGAGTTGTACGAGATATATACCCAGCAACAGGGGCGCAATTGGCATTTTAAAAGTGAAGGGGATATATCTGGGAGGTATGTGCGCGCGCTCTGCGCGCGCGAAAAATTTTGGGGTATCCCCCCCACTTTTGGTGATATCCCCCCCACTTTTGCCCCGAGGAGGGGGGGATATATCCCCTCCACTTGAGCTGAATTACACAGTTGTTTTACGCAGATTTCAAGGCATTTTTAAAATGAAATACACATGAATTCATTAAGTCTATATTAGATCTTTTTATTGAACCACAGTAACAAGAGGAAACGTAACTTAAAATGTGTTGACAAACGAAATTGTATTTCCATTATGCATCTGTTCAAAGGTACTTACATTGTTGCTTGATTTAAAGAACGACGTTATGGTTTTTTGGTTTTGTGACCGTTTCATTTTGATGTGAGAGGTCCAGCACCTGCAATGACGGTCTCCTTCTGCCAGTGCCACTGCCTGCCTGCTTGTGTCGCATTAATTAAACTCATTCAGAACAGATGTGCTGCAAATGGACTGCACTGCACTGGTGGGACTGTGCCTCTAGAGGGCAGTAATACGCCTTGAAATGAGAACTAGGCCTACTCTCAGTGTGTACAGTATAAGCGATCATATTTGCGTCTTTTTCTTGGACCTGAACACTGGGTGGGATATCCCCTCCACCCAAAAAAAGTGGAGGTGTTAATCCCCCCCGTCCCCTCCTATCTATTGCGCCGATGCCCAGCAAGCACGGTCAGGACCTGGACCAATCAGTGACGTCTCGATTTGGGCCAGATCTAGTCAAACCATGACCTGGCCTAGAATATCACCTGATTTCAACCGACGTAAATCCTGCCCACGAAAACGGACGTCCTGGATTAATCAGAGAGGGTCCGATCGAGGCCAGATAAATATCATAACTAGTCAGATATGTCCCAGAATATAACCTTACATGCTCATATTTCAACTAACATTACAAACAATAACAATAATCCATAAGTCCATATGACGTCCTACTGGTAATGACGTCAAGATCATCACCATATGGGCTGTGAATGTGGGAGAACGTTATCATAACGTCATTTAGCTTGACGTCACAGAGAGATACAGTAAAGAGATCAGGTGACAGAGAAAAGACTGAAGAGGAAACATGGCGAGAAACCATGCAAGAAAGAGGAGAGACTTCCTAGAGTATAAAAAAAAAGTCGTGCTACATGGAGGATGAGCACAAGATAAAAATGAACACAGGAATAGCATGTGTGAACGGAGTGGTCGGCCACAGTGCATCTACATATTTAATGTGCCCTTGCGTTGTCAGTTTAGTCTCAGCATAATCACTCACTGCTATTACTGTAGGAATGAGGGACAAGAGGAGAGGAAGAGGGAAAAGGAAATGATCAATATGACTGTACAAGGACAATTCTGTCTGTGGGAAATCTTGGATTCTCTTTTTTAAACACCATTATAATGTTCTTATTTTGATCATACAGTAAGACCCAATTACTTGATGTCAAGTCTCCAGATTTTCTTCAGAATATGTATGACACCTTTTTACTACGACACTATGGCACATCATGAGTCCGCTAGTACTGGTGGTTCTGAAATGTTTTATTTGCAAGGACCCACTTGAGAGTGTACAAATGGTTCCATTTGAACACTCTCAGAGTTACAGACCTGTTATGGGCATTCAAGGCTAGCTCTTGTATGTGTTTCGGGTAATATTATTGTCCACTCATATTATCAGTGATCCCTTTTTGAATATATGCATTTTTGTCTGTGGCATTATTTTTTTAATAATGGCAGGCATTATTTTTTTAAAGGCTGATGCACACCTCAAAGGTTGGTGACAGCTTGATTTTGACGTTTCTGTCATTTAGACATTCATCAGGACAGACAATGAGCTACATTTCTTTTTGCAAGTTCTTTGTAGTTCTTTGATTTTATTATCAGATATCCCTTTTTCTGTAAGTCCGTGGCAAAAATCGAAGTTTGACCAAAACGCCAGCATGGCGATGACCCCTGGAAATTGGGAGAAGACTGGGTGCATGAAAGGAGATGGGAGAAGACTGGGTGCTTGAAAAGGAGACCGTTTGGCTGAGGAATTAAGGAAAGATGTGCTTCTGCACGCACATAAGAAGACTTTGTGCCACGGAGACAAGACAGTACAAAATGTGTGAAAGTGGTGGTGGTGGTGGGGGGTGTATGTGTGTGTGTGTGTGTGTGTGTGTGTGTGTGTGTGTGTGTGTGTGTGTGTGTGTGTGTGTGTGTGTGTGTGTGTGTGTGTGTGTGTGTGTGTGTGTGTGTGTGTGTGCGTACGTACGCGCGCGCATGAGGCTATAGTAACCTATGAGGACTTGGCCAAATTTGTGATGTCATGTAGAGAGAGAGTTTAAGGTCAGAGACAGCATAAATCTCCAAAATAACACACAAGACAAATACCAGCTGACAGGCTCACCCACCCATCAACAGCAGGCCAGGCCTGGCATTTGTGTGTGTGCGAGTGTGCGTGCGTGCGTGCGTGCGTGCGTGCGTGTGTGAATTGGGTCTGAGTGGGGGGCCTTTTCCTGCAGTAAATCACTTGGGCAGGTTGCTACTATCTCCACTGTCCTTTCAGGCTGACCTTTGATTTCAGCTGGGAGGGTTCTCTTTTTTCTATTGACTCAAAACTATCACACTTCCAAGACAGGACTTTTCTGGAGCTGCTCACTTTTTATCTTTCTTTTTTATGGGGGTGGGGTGAGGTATATGCACTAAGCAGAGAGGTATTTCTGCTGCCTCCGCAAATAAGAGGCCGATATAATTGAAAGCCGAACAGTGGGCTGAAATTTAAACTCCTTGTCCTTCAGCCTCCGGGTGCTGCAGCTGTAAGACAAGACTTTTATTTATGCTACTGCCTTTCACGTGCACTTTGTCGCCGCATGCCAAGCCCACATTATTGTGTTGTGGTAGTGCAATTGCAACTGAAAACTCTTCCAAAGTTCAACCTTTTCTATCTACAGTACTTGCAATGTTTTATTAACTTGTAGATCTTATATTTCAGCTAAATGTTGGCTTATTTTAGCCTATTGCCCATTGCGACATTCACTGTTGACAGAATAGCCTGGGCTGAATACAGAAACAAAAAAGTATAGGCCTACACGACCACCCAACTTCTGACCAATTACACTGTCAGAACTCAAACGGTAAGACATCTAGACGTGCTGGAGCGGCCGCAAAAAGTTCTGAGACAGCCCATCAGAAGTTTTAATTGACATCATTCATAACCAACCCTATCGGTCGGATGGGAAGCATACTGTATAACCCCCCCTTTTGGATTCACCCAGGGGTGTCACACCAAATTCTGGGCCCTGGGTACAAGGATTCACTGCGGGGCCCCCCATGAATGTTAACTATTGAAAAATAGCAGATATGAGTGCCGCGCTGCGAGCTTGTAGATCTGCTATTTTTGAAAAATTGTGAAAATGTGTGCAAGAAACCCATGTTTCCATGTCAGTGATGCTCAAACTTTTTCATGTGAAGGACCCCCAAAATGATGTGAATTTGGCCACGGACCCCCATCTCAAAATATTTAGTTCCAGGGACCCCCCCCCCCCCCCAGAAGCAAAATTTTAGTTACAAATGTTCACTTAAAAAACACATATATTCAAAGATTTGCGCACATTTTCACGACTTTTAAAAAATAGCAGATCTACAAGCTCGCAGCGCGGCACTCGGTGCCGCGCTGTGAGCTTGTATATCTGCTATTTTTCAATAGCTAAAGTTACTAGGGCCCCTCCACCTTGGGCCCTAGTAACTCAGTCCCACTTTCCTACCCCTTGTGACGCCCCTGGATTCACCTAGCATGAGGGTTTGCCAGAGATGTTGATCTCACAGCCCATATCTGGTTCTGCTCCATGTGTATCTGGGTTCCTGGTGTCTTTCTTCCCCTTCGTGTCCTCCTCTTCCTCTGCATTACACAGCTTATAAATAGGATTTGGGGTATTATTGAGAGTGATGATTCCCAGTCAGACCTTCCCCTGAACCACCATTAATCTGATTTAGGAGATGCCCTACTCTACAAGATACTGTAAACTGGTACACAGCCATCCACAACCAAACTCCCAACAAACCTGGTTGGCTCCAGAACCCTAGGGGTCCTATAAGTTGTAACCACTGCAACCTCTGCATAAATGTTATACAGACAAAGACTGACTTCAACATTAATCTCTTCATTAACTATATAAAACCTTTTAAGATACAAAAGTGGGAGATCCGGGCACTTTAAAAGGAGGGAACTTTTTTATGCCAACATGTTTAGACCCTACTCAGGGCTAAAAGACTATAAAACCTTGTTTGTTATCTATAGAATGTCCAAGTTGCTCAGTCATTTTTACACTGTCCACTCAGTTATTGTAAACACAATTTGGACTCCTATAACAGTAACCCATCCACATTTCACGCCCTTGACATTGACAACATCCCATCTTCCACGAAAAGTTGCTAGACAAACAAAACAGATTCATAGTGGCAAGCCTTTTAGATCGACAATGTACAGGCTATTAAACATGTTTAAATGAGTACCTAGATTATGCTTACTTGAAAACATTTATTAGTTGTTGTTGTTTTCTTTTCTTTTTTTACATATTCTTTAGTTTTTTGTACCATTGCCATGTTTTGTATTCACTTTGTTGCTCTTTAATTCAGCTTAGATAAACAAAGTGGTCTGAAACCATTGTTCGTTATGCTGCTCCTTTGTTCAGCTTTGAAAAAATATTGCAAGACAAAATTAGTTTTTTACAGTATGTGACTACACCCTCTGTAGGGCACAACACCATGTCCAAGTGGAAGATTTCTCTGGTGGAATACCACCTAGGTCTAGGTGTTTCACGAGAGCAGTTTGACTCCCTGACAAAGGCTTTACTTATTAAACCAGGGAAAGCATCTACAGTATATCATTTTAGATTTTAGATATAGCAACATATACAGCAACATTGTGGTTTTGAACAGTGGTCCTCAAAAATAGCAGATGTGCAAGCTCACAGCTAACGCGTCACTTCGCGCAGCGCTACGAGCTTGTACATCTGTTATTTTGGAGCGTTTATTAAACAATCTTGAAAGTGTATGAATTTTTTTGAATAACATAGACATTTTTAACACAATTCTTAAGGGGTCCCTGGCACAACACATTTTCAGATGGTGGCCAAAATACTTTTTTGGGGGTCCTTGACGGAAAGAAGTTCGAGAACCACTGATTTAGAAAAGTGGTTCTTAAAGTGGATTCCAGGGACTCTGTGGGTTCCTTCATGGGGGTCTAAATTGACCCATACAAGTCTATAAATGGTAAATAGTGCATTTTATAGCACTTTTATCCAAGGTGCTTTACATAGATTGTGCATTACATTCACACACGGTGGAGGAAACCATGCAAGGCACCAACCTGCTCACCGGGAGCAACTAGCAGAGTCTTCTTGCTCCTTCGTGCTCTAATGACCATACCCTTGAGCTATGCCGTCCCTAGTCTGTAATTCTGACAGTGTACAAATGGAACCATTTGTACACTGTCAGAGTTAAGAGGAGACATTGAAATTTGAAAGTTTGAGAAACACTGATTTACAAGACATTTGTAAAATCCTCCATGTTCTGGTCTTCTCTCCCTCCCACCATCTCCCTCCATTTCTTCTCCCTCTCCCATCACCCTTTCTCTCCCTCTCTCTCTCTCTCTCTCTCTCTCCGCTCTCCATGGTTGCCCTCTTTCCGCTCCACCTCCAGTGCCCTCTGCCCTCGCCTCCTGCAGCACCCGTGTGAGAGCACCATGATGCTCAGCAGCTCCGTGGAGGTGCCCAGCCCGGGCGGGCTGAGCGGGCTGAGTGCGGCGGCCAGGAACGCGGTGCGCTCCTCCAGCATCTCGGGGGCCATGTACAACCTGGAGAAGAGCCCGACGAGCAGCAGCCCCGACACCGCCTCGCTGGCCGGCTTCAAGAAGAGGCGCTCCAGCCTCGGCGCCAAGATGGTCGCCATCGTGGGGCTGTCGCAGTGGAGCAAGAGCACCCAGCAACTCAACCAGCAAGGTCAGTCGGATGGAACCATTTGGTTCCATGTGTACACTCCCAGAGTTAAGGGGTTCCTTGCAAATAAAACATTTGAGAACCACTAGTACTAGTTGGGCTCCTAATATGCAAGAGTATCATAGTGTTGTAGTAAATGAGTGTCATACATTCTGATGAAGAATTGACTTTCAGTAATCGGGTCTTATGAAAATAAGAACTTTATCTAAATTTGCCCACGGACAACTCAAAACCTTTGCCACGGGCACATTTGTCCGTGTACAGACATATTGATGACCCCTGGTCAAGTTTCATGATGGTTTCTTGTTGAGCGTTGCCGGGTCACTTGGGTGACTATTGTCGTACAGTTTTCTTTTTTCTCTCTCTCTCTCTCTAGGCGTTTTAACATTGTTACGTTTATTTCACAATGTCCTTAGGCTGTACTTGTACGTGCTCTTGTTTACACACGGCTCTACTCTCTCTCCCGGCACCATGTTTACAATGTTATACAAAACCCTCCTTGAAGGTCAAGGCGACTTGTGCAATTTAATGATACCACTTTCTTTGCAACTTTCTTTCCAATTTCAAGTGCATTCCTAGGCTCAGGCTTTCACATCCAAGCCCCTGTCATCTTTCTCTCCATTCTTTCTCTTAAAGACCATCAGCCCTCTCTCAACTTGCGCTTGCTTTACAAGAGAGAGGGGGACCCTGATAGCTTCATGATAATGATTTTAATTTAAACACCCCATGTTTGGTTCACGGACCAATCTTTATGAGTCGAGAGTAAATATCCTGTTGTTTGTGTTTCCCACATAAAAATATGTACTTTTTCATCAATTAAAAACCAAATGTTTTTTTTTTTTTTTCAAAAGTATTTAATGAATACAATCTAATAATTTCCATAAAAAATATACATTATAAATTAAGTTTAAGAAGTAGTGAAAATAGCAGATCTGCATTGTCTTTTAGGTCTTGAGCTAAAAGGTTTGGGAGCCACTGGATCATTCAGTGCATCTGTTCAGTGGGTAGTGGAACTGTACTGTATAGCATGTTCCTATACGCGCGTTACGCCCTCCCATTGAAAAGAGTGGCTGGTCACGTGTATCGAAGGAGACGCCTGGTTGTCTACTACCGGTATCTCTATCTCTAACCCATGCCGGACTAATGGGACGTCGGACTATCGAAATATCCTGTCCAGAAGTGACTGGGACTTAAAAACTTGATGGGGTGAATTGAAAGAAAAAATATAAATGTAACTGAAAATAAATATTACCAGTAAGACGCCTTATATCGCTGAAACAGCGGGAGTTAAACTATTAATCTGGCTGGTCGAGTCATCATTGTGATGTCAGAACAGGTCAGCTACCGGTATATCCCTATTTGGAGTCTGTGACTGTGAGGTCAGATGGGGAGGTATTGGCCAGCTCCATACGTATATGGAGATGTCTTGGCCATACAGTATATGGAGAGTGACATGAGGCGTCCGTGAGGTCAGATGTAGATAGCCTAGTAAACGTACAACTTCCGTAATCCAGGAAATGCTTTCCGGAAGAGGGCGGTTTACGAGGCTAAGATGTAGAGGTATTGGCCAGCTCCATATATGGAGATGTCTTGGCCATATATGGAGCGTGACGTGAAGCGTGACGCACGGACGGACGAACGGACATAGATGATCTGCAGGTTTTAATACTAAATGAACCACTAAAAAGAACTCTCTCCTGCGCTTGGGGTTTTATCTACAGATAGAATCTCTTATTTTTTTCTCTCTCTCTCTCTCTCTTTTGTATGGCAGAAGCGTGGAGTGCTTTCTAGCACATTTACTGAGGTAATTGATGTTATTACTAACCTGTATGGAACATCAGCCGTTCCATGCTGCGACATGTGTTGATATTAGCATAAGCCATTGTGAACCGTATTCAGCAATGTGGACTCATCAGTCTCCATTATGTAACCGCCATTACATACTCTTATTGAACAAACTCTAAAGTTGCTCTGCCCTTTGTGTTGGGATGTTGTCTATTCTCTCCCCCCCCCCCCCCAAGTCCCGTTCAAGAGGCTAAAAGGCTATTGCGCGGGTATATTGAACTCAATAGCCTGCCTGGCTGTGTGGCTAACATAGCAGCTACTAGCGAGGCTGGTGGCTGTGTGTTGATAATAGTGGCAGTGTGCTCTAATATGTCTCCTGTGGGGTGTAATTACAGAGGCTGTGCAGCTGCAAAGAAAAGTATTTCTCACTTGGCTCCTCGATGGCAAACACAAGCCCACTCACTCTCAGTGGGGATATTGGAAAACATGCCATCCATACAGGCTCAGTAGAGAGAGAGAGAGAGAGAGAGAGAGAGAGAGAGGGGGGGGGGGGAGGGGGGGGGGGAGAGGGTAGGGGGTGGGGAGAGAAAAGAGAGCAGAGATGTAAGCTCATGACGACAGCCTGGCTCCAAGGCACTGTTCTTTGTTTCAGCTGCAAACACTTGCGACTCCGACTCTCCAAATCCACTTGGGGTTTCTTATTCAGCTCATTTCTGTGTGACCTTTTTTTTAGGGTGTGTGTGTGTGTGTGTGTGTGTGTGTGTGTGTGTGTGTGTGTGTGTGTGTGTGCGTGTGCGTGCATGTGCGTGTGCGTGTGCGTGTGTGTGTGTGTGTGTGTCCTCGTTTGTGAACTTTCATACATGCACGATGAACATGTGTGTGCGCTCCTGTCCTGCGTATAATGTACTGTATGTTTGTCTATGGTGAGTGGATCACTGGGCCTTAGTGTTCTGTTCTGAGCTCTAACACTGTTGGAGTGCTGTGAGTCAGACTGGTCGACTGGAGGGCTGCTGGCTGCTGTTTCAGGATGTTCTACCCTCTGTCTACGGCCCGTTTTCGTCTGTCTGTGTGTTTAGTTTTTTTGCATGCGCGTGAATGTGCATGTGCTGTATGTTAGAGAGAGACATGTAAATGGTTGGGGTTATTCCTCCTAATAAGTCTCTGTCAGCCGGGGTAGTTCTGAACCATGCTGGAGTCATACTGAACTTATCGTTATCTGTAATGTATAACATTACAAACCCGATAGAGCATTTTTGTTTTTAAATAAAAATGTCAACTTCGTGTTGATTATACTGTTTGAAGATCTGGATGCCTTCTGTATGTTCTTCCAGTGTTTCCCCTATATGCATTCTGCAGCAATGGCTCCAGCTTATGTCTTTTTAAAGTGAAGTTCTATTATTCTCTTAGTACGGACACTTCATGACCAGTTACACACTTGTAAGACGTGACTCTGTCCGGACTCTTTGAAAAGTTACGAGACACTCTTTGATCTTTGCCACATTTGCCAGCATTTTCCTTGTTCTTCTGTTTTTATCTCTGAGCACATATAGAAACAAGTTAAAAAAATCAATCAATCAAATATTATGTGAATATTCTCCTTTTACAATGGAAGTCTATGGGTCGTACTAGGCATAGACGTACTCTCCCATATTCAGGTCAGTTACTGTACCTTTGCGCTTACCTGATCATCTAAGCATATTAAATCAAGTTACAACAGGTACCAGGTAGTTGTCAACATGAAGCAAACCAACACTGATCAGGATTATCATTTGCTGAAGACAAAAAGGTGTCCTGCAACTTCACTCCATTACAACGACTCCTGTTTGTGATCAAACTGGGGGTCCTTGAAATCAAAAAGGTTGAGAATCACTTGGACTGATAGAAGTGGACAGCAGACTGGTTAGATATTGCGGAAGAAGAGTGTGGCTTGTTTTGCAGGAGAGGACGATGAAAAAGTGGGAAATGAGCAGTTAAAAAAAGAACGGGCGCTTTGCTTGCTACGTCTTCTCATGCCAGCTCTGACATAGTGGCCATATGGCCAATGAATAGAGCAACACATGTGCGCAAATATGTAAACAAGAATGCAAACACGCACTTTAAGGGTGGGTGATATTAGGAAAACCTTTGATAATGTTGTTGAATACCTCGATATCGATATTACTTACGATATTAGTAAAAACAATTGCATTATATCGTTTTAATGTTTTTCTGCTTTAGGTCCACTGCCTGCCTAACCCAGATAATGAATAGAATATCCATGCATGCACACTGCACAGTACACATAGAATAAAGAAATTAAATGCCTTATTTCCATTTTCCAGCAATGGTTTTATTGAAATAACCACACCTGGTTACAGATGGATTGCTTTTTTGCATGTGCTACGTGCATACATAGTGTGTCTGTTAATTAATTTGACACATACACCAATACCTCATTTCAAGCCGTCTTCGTCGATTTGTATACCTCGCATGTTGATACCTCGATATCGTTAATTTTTCGATATAGTAACGCACATGTATTTGTCTTTTATGCTGTAGTCTTGCGGACAAGCCAAACTATACCTGTATGAGTGAGTGACAAATAAAACGTCTTTCTGTGATGATTGACACACACACACAAACACACACACACACACACACACACACACACACACACACACACACACACACACACACACACACACACATACACACACACACACACACACACACACACACACACACACACACACACACACACACACGCACACACGCGCGCACACAAATGCAGAGAGCTTGGCGCATTCAAGCACAGCTGACACTTGTAATGCAGGGAGAGATGTCGATATGTTCACCAGAGGGCCTTTAATGTCTCTCTGCTCCTCATGATGAAGGGGAGCACAATAGAGGAGAACGGGGGGGTGGAGGGAGGTCCAGGGGAGGAGGTGTGTGTGTGAGGAGGGGAGGAATGGGTTGAGGGAGGAGGCTGTCTAAATTTAGATGTTATCAGCTGGCAGAAGAACACAGAGCTGCCTGGCACAAAATCACAGTATCCTCTCCTCTCCTCAGTGGTGGATAAAGTACTCACATTCTTTTATTTAAATAAAAGTGTCAATACTGCAATGTAGAAATACTCCGTTACAAGTAAAAGTGCGGAATTCAAAATGTTCTTGAGTAAAAGTACAAAAGTGTTGGCCTCAAAATGTACTTAAAGTACCAAAAGTAAAAGTACATAATGTTTGAAAATAGCAGATCTACAAGCTCGCAGCACGGCACTCGGTGTTGCGATGCGACGCGTTGTGAGCTTGTAGATCGGCTATTTATATCTGCAAAGTAACTAGTAAATAAAGTTTTCAAATAAATATAGTGGAGTAAAAGTACAACATTTGGATCTGAGATGTAGTGGAGTAGAAGTAAAAGTATTGGAACTTGGAAATACTGAAGTCTCCTCTCCTCTCCTCTCCTCTCCTCTCCTCTCCTCTCCTGTCCTCTCCTCTCCTCTCCTCTCCTCTCCTGTCCTCTCCTCTCCTCTCCTCTCCTCTCCTCTCCTCTCCTCTCCTCTCCTCTCCTCTCCTCTCCTCCTGTTGTTCTCCCCATCACCCTTCTATTTTCCTTCTCTCTTCCTTTCAGCAGCCTTTCCACCTCTCATCTCATCTTCTCTCCTCTCCCCTCGTCCTCACCTTCACCTTCATCTTTGACTTCCCGTAACCACCTTGAGAGGTGGTTACGGGAACTAAATTAAGCGGATCGTCTCAGGCGGGCTCAAATGAATTCGCCCCGGGTAGTATAGCCATCAAATCCAATCTCACTCCAGTATTGTGGGTGTGGTGTCCTGAGCGCTGGTGCAAGTTGCTAACGAGATTACATTACTCTTACCAAGAATAGGGCATTTTTGCCGATCAACTAGGTTAATCCTCCCTTAGCTACAGTATTCCGGGAGACAAACAAAGCTGTTTACTGAGTGTCCCCCCCCGTCAAGTTTGGACGGAGGGAAACTGATCTCCCCTAATCTGCTCTTTTCTCAACGGATTGCACCATACGCCAGCCAGAAAGAAAGAATGTCCCAGGTGAACAGTAGGACTGCCCGAGACAGACAGACAGGCAGGCTCGAACTATTCAGAGACAGACAGACAGCCAGAGAGACCGGTGGACAATAGATGGACGACTTACAGACCACACGTGTAGCCAGCTACTGTAAATGAGACAAAAATATAGACAATAAGACTGGTGGACAAACTAAAGACGCGTCTCTATACTTTGTCATACGACCATGTCAAAGATTCCAAGCAGAGCGAATGCTGCATTTTTTCTAACGAAAGAAGGAAGTGTTGCATTGTTCCAGTCGCTCACTCAACAGGTGATAGGTACGTACGATATCCAAGAAGTCTTGCTTATTTTCTAATCTGCGGTCTGATGAAGACCTGAGATTCGACACGTATTGGTCATTTGTTTGCCTTGCTAAAAAGAACAGAATTTACCTTTGTTTTTCCTTTACAGTGTAATTATCTGCGCCACTGGGGGATTTAAAATCAAGAGAGCATTTTTTTTCCTCACTTCTGCATAATGTTTTATTTTTTGAGCCATAAGAGACAGACAGAGAGAATGGAAACAAGCAGGAGGACAACACAGACAGTCCTCCTGCTGGGTCTTTTTGGATTATTTGGCCTGCCATGTTGGGAAGTTCTTGTTTTGTTCAGCCTCTGTGGTCATTACCATCCCGGTCAGGTTGTCTGTCAGCGGACCATCTTCCCGGCGACATGCGTGTGGTTACTTTGGCTCATGCAGCGGGGTCAGGTCTTAGAGCAGCCAGTTAATTATCAATCAGTCCCAGCTTGAAACGCTCCGTTGAACACAAGAGGGTGAGAGGGGGGAGAGTGTGCAAGAGAGAAAGAGTGAAAGAGAGAGATGGAGAGAGAAGGAGGAACAGGCAGACGTATAGGCAGAGAGAGAGAGAGAGAGAGAGAGAGAGATGGAAGCGAGTGATGGAGAAGGAGAATGTGGGGATTTATAGCTGCAGCTTGCTTCTTTCCAAAACGAAGGTTGTAAAAACAAAATGATGTAACTGCAGAGAAAACGAAAAACAAATGCATTCTTGCAATTTCATTTCAGTTCAATTCCAAGGAGCTTTACATTGCCAAAGCAAGTGTCATAATATCATGAAAAAGGGGAACATATATACAGTTGGAGGGGGTACAGCATTGTGTAAACAGAGCTATGTCACATTTCATCGTTATATACGTTATATATACAGGGTATATAAGCTTTTTGAATAGCAGCAATCTTTTGCAGTCGCTTGGGGACAAATAGCATCATTTTTTCTCAAAACGATTTTAAATAGTATAAAAAAAAGACTTGTATTTAAAATGCATTTAAAGGTAGCAGCTCTCTTTATATGTGCAGTAGGTCTAGAGATCACTCAATGGTTTGTAGTCCTTAGGGTGGTTGTATTCCATTCGCAAGCCTTATTTTATCGCAATAGTTCACAAATCCTGCTGCTGTGTTTGCACATTGTTGTATTTATCCCAGTAGGTATGGGAGTTTTTTGTTGTTGGTCATGTTTTCAAACTCACTTTGACTGTGGGAAGTACGTGTCTCTGATGTCTTTGGCATAGTGCGCAGGTGGTTAGGAAGTGTATCTCTGTCTCCACCACATTTGGTGTGCAGTTGGTGCATAGTCTGTCTTAGGAGCAGGGTCTGTGGTGGGTGGCCTTTCTTGAGTTGCAACTCCAAGACTTTCTAAATAGCTGATCATCACCACAGAAGGCACCAACGCAAACTTTGTGTGTGATTGGTCATAAATTCAAGTTGCTTGTGATTTATTTTGTTTTAACATATCGTCATTGTCGGGTGGAAACCTTGTATGTCCAAAACTGTTTGTTTTGTATTTATCATTTTTAAAATGATAAATGACCGTGAGGCGTTGTGTGCTTGTAGATCAGCTGTTTTCACTACTTTTGTGTGATTGATTGATTGATTGAAGACTTTATTAGAAGTTTGCATAGAAAAAGGTACAGTTTCATGACGGTACACTTCACTGGTACAAGGTCAACTAAAAGGAGATCCTCAAAAAGACTTAGAGCTTATTTCCATAGGAAACCATTGAAGTATCTCATATAAATGGACTTGTATGATGAAGCAGTGCTTTCCTTTGCGAAGAAATGTACACATTTGAAACTTGGAGATACAAGGTTTCTGCCCGACAGTGACGATACATACCATCATGTGCAGTTTTGAAGAAATGTTTAGTTTGCTTAGGAGGTAACATCACCTATACTACAGACCAACACAACCAGAAGCTGTTTAATTCGTGGAGAGAGAGATATCACACAGAAATGGCAAAATATCACCCGGGCCACTAGCCTAGCCGTCCGGTAGGGGTGTAACGGTATAGTAACTGAATCGAAATATCGAAATTAAAACAGCTAAAATTGAATCGTATCGTTTGATTTTGTATCGTATCGAATCGGCAGTGCAAAGAATCGATTGTATCGATAATACCTACTTGTGCATTGTATTTAGCATTTTTAAGAAGAAAAAATGTAAAGGAGGGGTTTGATTACTTTTCAATTCCATATAGCTACACTGGTCTATCGATAAATGTGTGTAATCTCTGGGTTCATGTCAAGGTGCAGGTTTGTCAATATACAATGTCCATGTATTTGGCAGATTTATCACAGTGTTTGCTTATTTATTTCCCTAAACTATGCTGAAAGCTTTAATTGGGAGGTAGAGGTGAAGGACGTAGAGGCAGGACTGCACCCCCCCTGTAGTGAATGAATAGTCTACAGAAGAGAGAGAGAGAGAGAGAGAGAGAAGTAATATGGAGGGAGGGAGGGTGCATGGTGGAACCAAATGAAGTGGAACTGATAGAGATACAAACAAACAAACAAACAAACAGAAAAGGCAAGGCAGACACAGAGGAGAGGAGAATGTGTCAGAGCATCAAAGCATTAAGGGCCAGTGTTGTTATGGTGTTGTTATTGTGGCAGAGTGTGTCTGCGGGGCGTGTTCTGGCCATGCTAAATTTGCAAATTGGTTCCAGTCAATTTGTTGCTACTGGCAACTGCTTGCCTGAGATTTATTTTTTCTCCAGAGCGTTTCTCGCCAACTCTTGGCTGCTTGCAGTCGCAAACGGCAACAACAACATGTGTTTATACAATGGTTAGTCATAACGGTATTGGAAAGTATTAGAGCTGTCCCCTCATGGTCGATGAATCGATGAATCGGTTAGTCACGAGTCACTTCTTGAAAAATGATTTGCACATCTCTTGTAAACTCTAGAGAGATACTTTATAACTCCTTAATTCTACCAGGCTGTCAACCTGAATAGGCTTCTCTCTGTATGATTGTACGTGTTGGCTGACAATGTGTCTTCTAAATCAAATTGCCAAAATGTATATTTTGGGCACTCCTTTTTTAAATGAAAAGAAAAAACAAACAAAGAAAAAACATTGCTCCTCTCATCTTATCTGCCAATGATCAGCCTTGAATAGGGCTGTCACAATTATTACATAATCGTCTAATCGTGATTATTTGACATAATCGCGATTATTTTTCATAATCGTCATCATCGTTTCCATGTTGAAAAATGTTCATATATTAAAAAGAACGTAAACAAGATGCGACGCGTTGTGAGCTTGTAGATCGGCTATTTCCACTATCAATGTTCTTTTCTAAGTGTAGTGTTGTCAAATATGTCAGTCATTTCTTTGTATATTTAGTTATGTGTCATATCTACCATGTGGAACTTAAAAGCCTAAAAGACAAAAAGAAATGTAATTGTCAACGACAAAAACACAATTAAATCGTTAATCGCAATTATTTGAGTGACAAATAATCGTCATGTAAAATGTCATAATCGTGACAGCCCTAGCCTTGAATAAAATGTCACTCACACCTGTTGTGTAACTCTCTGTATATCATTCATGTAGCCTAATGAGATGTACTCATATCATGTTGATCCCTGGCTTTGATTTATATATAGGGGAAGAGCCAGAGACAGGCAAACGTGCTCCTTCGCTGTATGCTTTAACCTCTCAATTACTGCATCCTCCCATTCCCACCTACACACGTACCGTACCGCTGTGCTGTTGCCTCATTATTCTGTGTTATGTATCAGGTGGTGTTCAGGGGTGCTATTTTGGTCCCTTTTTGGTTCTATTTATCACCTGCTGCTATTATTAGTATCGGTGGGGAGAGAAAAGACGCTTGCTCTCTCACTTCACGAACGCACGCACGGAGGCTGCGTCCGTGCGTGACGCGCGCACACGCACGCACACACACACACACACACACACACACACACACACACACACACACACACACACACACACACACACACACACACACACACACACGCACACGGTTGTCCATGCAGTTTAAATTGGTGAGTCACTCCATCAGTGAAAACAGTCCTATTTCCAGAGCAGGTTTATTTATGAGTTAAGAAACTGCGAGTCTCACAAACCCACTCACTTTGAAACAAGCAGATGATGCTCAGTACGCTGGAGAATTCAGAGAGACTTATTAGAGTGAGTGTGTGAGTGTGTGAGTGTGTGAGTGTGTGAGTATGTGAGTGCGTGTGTGCGTGCGTGCGTGTGTGCATGCGTGCGTGCATGTGTGCGTGCGTGTGTGTGTGTGCGTGCGTGTGTGTGTGTGCGTGTGTGTGTGTGTGTGTGTGTGTGTGTGTGTGTGTGTGTGTGTGTGTGTACACACACACATATACACATATCCACCTGTTTCCGTGAGAGTTTACTGTAGAATTATTTGTGGGACACTTTCGGAGAACAGCTGACATACAAGCTCATGTCGCGTGGCAGATGCAACCGCTATGAGCTAGATCACTCTTGGCTGCTGCGCCGGAACTGCTGCACTCCTTCTGCGCAATGCACGATGGGACGTTGGAAAGTTGTGGATAGACACACAATGCTGTCTGTGTATCAATATAATGGGAATCCAGTGTCTGTGATAATGAGGAGCTGGCTCTAAACCATAAATACATATTCACATCACACACACCTTACACAGCAATTGATTGCACACAAGTAAAGTTGATTCAGACAGGAGGAGGCAGCAGCTGCTGAGAGCTGTCTGAGTGTCTGCTATTTCACATTGAAATAAGTAAAATAAGTATATTAGCCAATTGATTGGATGGTGCGTTCATTATATAGGGCGTTTTCTGTAATTTATAAAAGAATTGTGAGGGCAAATACTGGGTGTACGTGATATATTGCTTTCGGCTCTCCGTTGGTTAGATATCCCTCTGTATGTGATCCAAATCTAGAGCAGATCAGCAGATAACCATGATGTGTGGCATTTTCTTTAGCACAGACTATACAAGGTTGACCTTACGTCACAGCTGCAGCTACTGTAACACACCTAATAATGGGTATGGGTGTGTTAGGTTTGGGTGTTCCAGTGTGCAAGCAGTAGTGACAATACTGTTGACTACTGTCTATCGTCCTTGTTGGGACGATTACAAATATTGAAAATAGCCGATCTACCATGTGTGCTTGTAGATTGGCTATTTTCACTAATTTTGTGCGACAGTCTTGTAAGATGAAGCAGGGCTTTATTTTATGAAGAATCACACCCAATGTGAAGTGAGTGGTGGTCGTGCTTGCATAACGTCTTCAGACTAGGATATAGGTCTAGGATGTAATTGGTGATGTAATACAGGCTACACACACACACATTGCTATAGCAAAACGCTGAGGAAAAAGTGGCTGCAGACACACGCACAGCCACTCTATAGCGGTTTACCACCGCTCAAAAAAAGAATTAGCAAATTGGAAACTTGGAGATACAAGGTTTCTGCCCGACAGTGACGCTATATGCTTGACATGAGCATCCATTGTACCAAACGGCAGCCCTTTAACAAAAGGCTAGCTGTTACAGTACAGTAGTTGATTCCAGTAAAGGAACACACACACACACACACACACACACACACACACACACACACACACACACACACACACACACACACACCGTGCACACAGAGAGGCATCCTGCTTCATTGCCCTGAACAACTCCAAGCTCATTAAGGATCCTCTGTGTGCCCATCTCCATCGCCATGACAACCACAGACACCGGCCTCCTCCCTATTGGCCATGGAAATGAAGAGAGAACAAACAAAAACACTTGATATGATGAGGAGGGCTGCGGGGGGAGGCAGATTTCTCAAGAGCACCGAACACTTGAAAAGAGCAACAGAGAGCAATTTCTTATTTTTGATGGTTTAATTTGTCCTTCACAATTGTAATTGTGATTTGGCACAATTGTAATTGTTATTTGGCAGCCAGCACGTGCCAATAAAGCCAAATTAGATTGAAGTGAATTGAGAGAGCGAGAAAGAGAGTAATAGACAACCAGAAAGACTCTCTAAATCAGGAGATAAGCAACTCTCAGGTCAGCATACACAAACTTTAGAAAGCCAATCAGGAGGGAATATGGGAAATGGGACATGTTGATGACATGACTTTAGAGATACTGTGTACAGCTTTGCATGATTTTGTGTTTTGCAAGAATCTGCCTCATGGTGGCGCTAGAAGAGGGCCATTTGAGAAATGAGGGGTGGAGGTTGTGGTTTGCCAGCCAAGGAGTGTGTGTGCAGACTGAGTTTGGCATGGATTGGGGCAACGTTGGCGGAGATATGAGTAGGGCAAAAGTGTGACGTAACGTGTGACGGACCGACAGACTGACAGACTGACTGACTGACAGCCGGTGGTGGTTTTGATAGTAACTGCGACCTGATGGTCGCAACAAAAGACAGACACATCGATAGGCCGGTAGAGATAGGAACAGAGAGGGGTGAACAAGAATGTTACGCCCGATCTATACTCCATGTAGCGCAGCGAAAATAGCCAATTTACAAGCTCACAGCGTACCGCGATGTGACACGTTGTGAGCTTGCAAATTGTCTATTCTCGGTGTGCAACACACCAGCGTGCGTATAAATCAGACTATAAGAGGGACCAGGGAGAGGAGAATGATGGGGCCCAGCGTTGCTACTGCTACCTATTTATAATCCTGCACTCCAGAATATATCCTACGTAAGGTGTGTCTGTATGGTCTGTGTATGTGCCTCTGTGTGTGTATGTGTGTGTGTGTGTGTGTGTGTGTGTGTGTGTGTGTGTGTGTGTGTGTGTGTGTGTGTGTGTGTGTGTGTGTGTGTGTGTGTGTGTGTGTGTGTGTTTGTGTCTGTGTCTTTGTCTGTGTGTCTGTGTGTTTAGGCGTTAGGGTTGGAGTTATGCCTCCCATTGCATTACGTGCCCGTCGTGAGCTTTTAAATCGGCTATTTTCGGCTTTAGGTTATATATAGGTTTGTTAAGGGTAAAATCATCAAACATTTGTATAAATGTCTTTCATGAACTGGACGTCCTAAAAGGTCCTCACAAGTATACAAACGTGTGCGTGTGCGCGTGTGTGTGTGCGCGCGCGTGTGTGTCTGAGTGGCAAGCATCATCACACTCATCACAGACGCCATGCTCTCTCCGGCTGCCATGACAACGTCTAGCCTCATCCCAGACAACGCCACCTGAGACGGCCGGCACCATAGCGACAGCCTCCCGTCCCTTCAGCTGCTGTAACCACATAGTCTCCCAAAGCCAGACAACTATTCCACACAGGGGTGTCACAAGGGTGGGAAAAGTGGGACTGAGTTACCAGGGCCCAAGGCGGAGGGGCCTTAATTATTTTATACTTTAGCTATTGAAACAAAGCAGATATACAAGCTCACAGCGCGGCACCGCGCTGAAAATGTTTGCAAATCTTTGAATATACCGGTATGTATTTTTCCAGGGGGGTCCCTGGAACTAAATATTTTAAGATGGGGGTCTGTGGCCAAATACATAATATTTTGGGGGTCCTTTTGAGCACCACTGACATAGAAACATAGTTTTTTTTTAAACCTTCAAAGACAAATCTTCACGATTAAAAAAAAAAAATAGCAGATCTACAAGCTCGCAGCGTGGCACTCGATGCCGCGCTGTGAGCTTGTATATCTGCTATTTTTCAATAGTTAAAGCACAAAATAACGCAGTGAATCCTTGTACCCAGGGCCCAGAATTTGGTGCGACACCCCTGATAGCGACGGCCTCATCCCGTCCCTTCAGCTGCCGTAACCACACAGCCTCCCAGAGTCAGACAACTATTCCACAACATTCGAATGCTAGACAGAGTCTGGGAACTCTTTCAGACGCTCTTTTCAGACCCCCGAAAGCTGAGAAAGGAAGCTGACAGCCATCTGTTTGTAGAATAACTTTAAAGATTTGTTTTTTTGGGGCTTTTATGCCTTTATTGATAAGACAGTAGACTGACAGGAAATGGGGGGAGCGATGGGGAGCAACACCCAGCAAAGGTCGTTCGGATCGGGAATCGAACCGGCGCCGCCGCCAGGCATCCATGCCTATGTGGCAATGCCTATAGCCCTAAGTAGTAGGCGCCTGGACCAGTAGGCCGGCGGGTGCCCCCGCAAAAATATCTTTAAAAATATCTTCAAAAATATCATTAATATTTCCATTTCTGATAAGCAGCTAGCTTTATATGCTTTGATTATTTGGATTTATATTAGGCGAACTGTGCGCGGCCGTAAAGACGAAATGGAAGCGGGGGCGTCACATCCGCCTCACTCTCAGATGACTTTCAGAGCTTCCGTGCTCCAGACCGTATGACGGAAGCATTTGACAAGTGTGGGAGGCAACAGCCTCGCGAGACTAGTAACTCCATGACACACTGCATGCTGGCACCAGGGTTGTAAACAGACACGATTATGGTTAACGTTACCCTCCTTACCGGTTCGATCCCTTAATGCAGTGGTTCTCAAACTTTTTCATGTCAAGGACCCCCAAATTGACACCTATTATTCCGCATACCCCCTTTGAGAAGATATGCCTGGGACCCCCATAAGATTCTCAATTAATTTCAAGGACCCCCAGTTTGACATGCATTAATGCTGCAGACCCCCCTTTGCTATCTCTGAGACCCCCATTGTAAAATCAACGTTAATTTCACACAAATGGAACCAAATGGACCCGTTGGTTCCATTTGTACACTCTCTGAGTTACATACCCACTAGTAAGACGCCTTAGGGCGACATGCGACCTCGCCCTGCCATCTGACCAGGGATGTACCGGTATATCGGACCAGTTTTGTAATTCTATCCACCAGTTTCCCAACAAGCTTACTGGGGAAAAATGTGTGCTTCACTTCCTCTACACAGCTGAATCAAATCACTGAACAAGCACAAAGGCTCATGGGACAAACTGTGGAAACTTGTGGATAACAGACGTGAATTCCTCACAGCAGCTCTGACCGGCGAGAAATAGATCGGAAAAAGAGCACGGCATGTACCGTTTAACTCAGTGTAGAGGGGTCTAATTGGTTAAACACATATGGATGAGGCGGAATCCCTCAGGACTCTATACTAGTGTATTTTCTATTTTCTGTGGTGCAATAAGCTTTCGCCGGAAAGAGCTTGTCGATCTGCTGTGTTCCATGCGAAAGTCTTCAACCACATTTTCGGAAGTGGTAAAGTAGTGATTCAGCGGGGTCGGTTCGCAGTGGTGGAAAAAGTACTCAAATGTTTTACTTAAGTAAAAGTATCAATACTGCAATGTAGAAATACTCTGTTAGGGTGCCCCCACACCAAAATACCTATGAGAGTGGAATCCGCGTTCCGCCAATGCATTTCAGTGAGAGTGAAGCGGTTTCATGCCAGTAGAGGATTTCTGCAAAAAACGCTCCCTTCTCATTGAAATGCATTGGCGGAACGCGGATTCCACTCTCATAGGTATTTTGGTGTGAGGGCACCCTTACAAGTAGAAGTCTGGAATTCAAAATGTACTTGAGTAAAAGTATGAAAGTACTGGCATCAAAACATACTTTAAGCACCAAAAGTAAAAGTACAAAATGTTTGAAAATAGCCTAGGTATAAAATAGGTCTAAAGTGGATTAATGTATATTTTATAGGACTGGGATGCGATTAAAAATTTTAATCTAATTAATTACAGGCTCTGTGATTAATTAATTGCAATTAATCGCATTTTAATCGCACATCAATATTTGACCTGAGAAGCATTTTTTTCAAATAAAACACATTTTGTTGTACGAGTGAATCAACGAGTGAGTTGGTTGGTGCATCGCTATGATCGGTAAGCCCGAAACTGAAGGTTTTGTGGTGCAAAAACTAAGTGCGATTAAAATGCGTTAATTTTTTTAATCGCGTTAATTTTCTGTAATTAATTAATCGCAATTAATCAGTTAAAGTCCCAGCCTTAATATTTTATAATATTATAATTTATATCTGCAGTATCCAGTATCTAGTAACTAAAGTTTTCAAATAAATGCAGTGGAGTAAAAGTCCAATATTTGGATCCGAGGTGTATTGGAGTAGAAGTAAAAGTATTGGAAATTGTCAAGTAAAGTACAAATACCTCAAAACTGTACTTAAGTATAGTGCCGAAGTAAATCTACTTAGTTACTTTACAACACTGCGATTCAGCGGGGTCGGTTCGGCGTCGCGCAAACCACTACTCGGTTCCTCGTTAGCCCGCCACGCCTCTCCCATCACGCGGTTATGAAGTGGTGATCTCTTCCTTCCTATTCAGTCCCCTCCTCCTCCTCCACATCTGCTGCGCTCGCTCTCTCTCTCCCTCCATCCCGGTTACCATGGCGATGCTGTCTGCATTGCACCAAGAGCAGCGACCAGCATGTTCATTCGTTTGTAAGCCTTACCCCCCCCCCCCCCGTTCTCTCTCCTCCTGCTTATTCCCTTTGCTTGAGTCTTCCTCACTTTGCTCACTTTGTCCTCTATTGAGGTCTTGCCCTTAATACCCTCCGCTCTGCTCTCTCGCTCTTCCTCTCTCCGTTGCTCTTTGTGAGTGTGTGTGCGTGTGTGCGTGCGTGCGTGTGTGTGTGTGTGTGTGTGTGTGTGTGTGTGTGTGTGTGTGTGTGTGCGTGTGTGTGTGTGTGTGTGTGTGTGTGTGTGTGTGTGTGCATGTGCGTGTGCGTGTGCGCGCAGGCACGTGCACACATAGACATTGAAGGGGGCCCCTGCCCTTTTAACCGTCTGTAAAAAGCGCCTTCTACAGACCATGAATGCAGTTTTTACCATGGTGAAAGAAATGCAAATGCTCTCTTTCCATGCCATACCTAAAGGCAGCATTCAATAGAATTGCCTTGTCCAAACTCTCCTGAACTTGAATGCAGCATCTTATGTTGAAAGAATTGACCTCACTGTGTAGAAATCCATGCTATACACCCATATCTCCAATATTGCCTTTATGCTTAGTTTAGTGTGGTATCAAGTCTTGAAAATAGCCGACCTCCAAACTCACAACGCGTCACGCTGTGACGCGGTGTGAGCTTGGAGGTCTGCTATTTTCAATATTTTCACCAAAAGGCCCCTTTAGAAATGTCAGCACCTGCCTCTCTAACATTCTCTGCATGTCCCTGTGTGTGTGTGTGTGTGTGTGTGTGTGTGTGTGTGTGTGTGTGTGTGTGTGTGTGTGTGTGTGTGTGTGTGTGTGTGTGTGTGTGTGTGTGTGTGTGTGTGTGTGTGTCTCACTTTGGTTCACTTCTCACCTTTTTTCCTCCACTCCACGACAACAAAACATCATCCGTCCCTCCGTCCGTCCCTCCGTCTTTCCATCCATCCGTGCTTCCGTCCATCTGACCATCCACAGCACACCCCCTCCCCATTCCCCTATTTAGCTTCATTGAATCCTTTGTTTTTAACTTGAATCCTATTTCCCGTCTCGTCTGGCCTGTGTGTCTGTCTGTCTCTATGGACCACTGTTTACTTTCTCCTCGCTCCGTCTCCCTTATCTCTCCATAAACTTTGATGTTTAGCAACCTGTTGTCAGCTGTTATGAATCAAATGTTAGGAGTAGTAAAACATATTGTCATTGCCGGGTGGAAACGATCCTTACTTATTATTTAGCCACGAGCTTGTGTTAAATACTTTTCATTGATTCATTATTTATAAAACCCACAGAAAGGTTTAACCAGGTGGACATTTTCTAAAACTTTGAAAAACTGCGAAAATAACTCATGGTCTCTTGAAATTCAGCTATATACAACCTAATACTGTGAAACGATGAAGTATAAAAATGTATGGTGTGTGCGTGTGTGAGTGTGTGCGTGCGTGTGTGTACGTTTTTACTATACTGTATATATATATTTATTGCGACAGTAGGTTGCAGTTAACTATGAAAACCGGCACATCTTTCCGTAGCTCTGTCAGTCACGCCTGACACTGTGGTTCCCTTGACACATCACTGTGATATCACTGTGATATCACCTGTCTCAAATTTGGTTCTATGGGTGTGTCGCTCTGACATCATGCTCTGACGTCACTGTTGATGTCAGGGGAACCACTCTTAACAGAATGGGTTTGCTGCTCTGACATCACGCTCTAGCTTCACTGTGATGTCACACTAACATAATCCCTTTTATGCCCATATACGGTATGTGCATAAAAGGCCTGATGTAATCAATATTAACTCATTCTGTGCCAATGACTGCTTATGACGGTTTTTTCCAATAGCCCTGTGTGCCAATGACGGCTTATGACGGTTTTTGTGTTTTTTACATAGAAAAAAAAAAAAAAAAAAAAACATTTTTTTTTTTTTTTTTTAAAGATGTCAAAATGACCTGAGATCAGAGAGATGCTTTTCTCTGTTTGTGTGTTCGCTCCCTCGTTTAGCTGATTGAGAAAATGTGTGTTCATGTGTGTCCATTCTAGTGGATGGACACTTTTTTTCATTCAAACAGCTCTATCTCTGGAACCATTTGTCCGATTGACAAAATTATTTTTGCCACTGAATCACAACAACTGTGTCTGTTACTGTGGGGAAAAAAATCATATAAAAAAAATCATTTTTTTTCATTGCATAGTAAAGAAAAACATACAAAATCTCGGCACAGCTACCTTGGAGCCATTTTGGCATCTGGCACAGAATGAGTTAAGCCCATATCTAACAGGACTTCATGTGAATGCCCATATACTGGAGGCCACATCGGCCACATACCACACTAACGGCTGGTTCTACAGACAGGGATCTCCATGTATGGGCATAAAAGGGTATGATGTCATAGACATCATAGGACTTTCACATAACGAATAACTGAGTAAGCATGTTTGGGCTCTCACAGCATATCTCCATATACAGTACATGGATCTCCATATATGGGTACCAGGGGTCTCCATATATGGGTAACTGGTCCGATATACATCACTGGCCAGATGGCAAAGAATTGGTGCGTCTTACTAGAATATAGTGTAGATATACATAGATAAATGACACACCACTCTAAGCACAGGGCGTTTGACAACAGCCTTACATAAGTGGCCGTGTTCCACTGTGCTAGAAGAGGGGTTTCTTTGAGTGTCAATTAAAATAGTTTCTGTTGGCTTCCATGCGATGAGTAATACCTCGTCCCTGGAGGAACACTCAGCAGAGCGCCAACCGAACCCAGGAAGTAATCACATGAGTCCGCACACACATACTGTAGATAGTAGTGGTGGAAAGTAACTAAGTTTTACTACATTGATTGCAGTATCAATACTTTTACTGAAGTAAAAAAATTGTGTTTTGTCGATTGTGTATGAGGAAGTTGCGATTAGATTTATACAAGATAAGAAAAGATGTTTATTGTCACTGGAACATACAACAAAAATGTTGTTTAGTTCATCCTAAAACAAACAGCAGCATCACCAAAGAAATACTGATATACTGTAGCAAGATTATGCCATAAACTTTTAGTCTGTCATTATAGTCAAGTAATCATAATCAAATATGGATGAATGTTTTTTTGTCAAATAAAAACATCCATAATACATAAATAAATGTTTTTTAAACTCTATTTCTCAAAGGTTTTTTTAATACATAAATAAATGTTAAGAAAAGAATACGTCTTGAATATTGAATTAAGGGGGGACCACAGGGAACCATATAATATTGCACTTGCCCAATTATTGGGCAAGTGCAATATGGGCTATTGGCAATAGCCCATATTGCACTTGGCATCATAAACAGAGAGAACAGTGTTTATGTGTGTGTGTGTGCGTGTGCGTGTGCGTGTGCGTGCGTGCGTGCGTACGTGCGTACATTATGTGTATCTGGAGAATGAGGTTCTGAGTCCATCCATGCTGTCAGTTCTGGGAAGAAGCTGTTGTTTTTGAAAATGCATAATGTAAACTAAACTGCAAGTTTTGACTCTCCCACATCCCTAACTAAATAGTTGATGAAGAAGCTGTGAGTGACGGACAAACAGCCCATCACCCCGGAACTGATTTTCTTTTAAAGTTAAACACTTAAATCCCATATACTTCACTGACCGCTGTCCCCAAGGAGTCTATCCTCTGCCCATTCCTTTTTTCCCCTCGATACACAAAAGCCCTTCACCAAGAAAAGGCAGAGATGTACAAGCTAACAACGCGTCTCAATGTGACCCGTTGTTGTGAGCTTATAGATCCATTGTGAGCTTGTAGGGATGTTAGGGTTCAAGTGGTTAAGTAGATACATTACCAACCATAGGATAACTTGATTTTTACAGTATACTGACAAGGAGAGAATTATTAGTGTATAGAGGAATCATACAAGAAAAGGAAACAGAGATTACTGAAATTACCAAGCAGGTAGAAAACAGAGCCAAGCACCATCCACTGAGTGTGGGTGTGTGTGTGTGTGTGTGTGTGTGTGTGTGTGTGTGTGTGTGTGTGTGTGCGTGCGTGCGTGCGTGCGTGCATAAACGATGCACATTTGTTATTTACATATGTACATTAGAGTATGTGTCTGTCTGCGGTGTGTTGGTATTAGGTGTGCGTACGTGCGTGCGTGCGTGCATGCGTGCGTGCGTGCGTGCGTGCGTGCGTGCGTGCGTGCGTGTGTGGTGCAGCGAGCGCACACACAGATCATTAAGGCTGCTCTGACATTTGGAGAGAACACTGATGAAGCCTCTCTCATTATATGCCTGTAATATAGAATGCTGTTTTTAGAAACGCCGGCTACTCCCACATGCCTATTGGCTGCACCAGTGACGGCAGGCAATCCACATGCTTAGCAACAGTATCCAAGCATGGGGCGCGGGAGACGAGAGAGATCCGCGTCGGTACCTCCAGAACCGGACACCTCTAAATATAGCTGATGGGGAGATTTGAGGTCATTAAGAGCAGTGAATCCCAGCTGGGCCGCGAGGATATTGCAAGTGGGACCCCAAATAATTGGCAAAACACTTAATACTATATTGATAACATACCATTAATTGACCTATTACGACCTGAGGCTGATTCTACAAAATGCTCAAATGTTCAAAAATTGCAGATGAACAAGCTCCCACAGGGAGCAAAAGTGACTAATTACTAATGAATAAAAAGAAGAAAAAAAAAATCTACTGAAAGTGTTAAAATTATGTTTTTATTTGGCCACACCCACCTGCTCATTAGAGGTGCGTTCGGAAATGCGCACTGGGTGTGTGCTTAGTGTAGTGAGTGCAGTGGGCGTGACGTTGTAGAGTGCGTTCAGTGTGGCTTGTTTACGAACGACCAGTTAAGAGGCAGCTGGGCGCTTTTTCACTCTGAACTCTGACGGTAAACTTTCTGAAAAGCAGCAGTTGCTAACGTAACATTGATATTGAAATGAGATGTAATTCATAACATTGGCATACCTGCTGTTAGTTTACACGTTGATGCGTGTGAAACTATCAAGCCCAAACGACCAATTAAGCTGCAAATGCTGCATTTTGCGGTCATTTCCTCCATTGTTCACAGGTGAGATGCGCTCGAGACATGGCCAATGGCCATGAAAACCAACCAATCAAAACACCGCACTGACGCACCACACCGTCAAACCCCAACTTCTGAGTAGGGTCGGTGAGTGCGTGCACTCAACACACCAGTGCACCGCGCACTGGATTTCCGAACGACAATACACCAAGTGCACCGAATAAACAAACGACAACATGGCACATCAGTGCATTGAGTGCGCATTTCCGAACGCACCCTAAGTATCCCTGGTTGTTAAGTGGGTGGTGACCCAGTTGAAGTTAGCCACACCCACAGCTGCAGTTGAATGGTAAAAAGGGAGGGGATGATATTATGATGTCATTATATCTGTGTATTTCAACTGGGCCTTTTGACTCAGAGGCTTTCAGCTTTCAGGAAGTAACCAAAAATACACAGGGAACATAGTATTTGCATATTATAACCAGACATGGGGGTCTATTAGAGTAATTTTAACTCCATAGACACATACAAAACAGAAAAAGTACAAAAATATGGCACCACCTCTTTAAAAAATATCATTGTATTTTTTTCTATAAACCTTGAAAATGAGTATTCCTTGATACCAATGTATACGATGTTATAGTCTACTTTGTTACATTCTCTGAAAATGCATGCGGCCCACCCATCTGACCAATAAGCAGTCAGCTGATAGGTATGCTTTCAAGATTTCCAAGTGGGCCCTGAATCTAGAAAAGGTTGGGAGTTAGAGGCAGTTAGACAGGTGGAAAACTATGACCGGGTGTGGTTGTGAATGGGCCTGATTTAGAGCTCCATTGGTGTTATATAGAAGGTGACGTGAGCATCTGTGTTTTCACTGGGGACACACAAGCACAAAAACAATTTGTCCATACAAATTGCTGGCAGTTTTAGAGAGTACATATCAGCCTCCGTCGCTTTCGGTTTCATGTCACGTTAAAGGGCACAGTTTCAAGTACGGCTTTCGAGATGTGGCAAAGGCGAACATTTGTTTTCTGCGACTTTGCTCTGAACCTGCATGCCTGACATTTTACACGCTTAATGGACGACTTCACCAATTTTCAACCTGTCTTCATAATTGGTCCTCACTTAATGCTCATGATAAAATGGTACAATATTATAATGAGCGTTAGTGAGGACCAATTATGAAGATAGGTCGAAAATGGATGAAGTCGTCCTTGACTCCTTGAACAATGGTTTTCATTGTCCAGGTTTCAAACGTCCAAATCTGTGTAGATATATGCTATTTTTTCTTAACCATTATTTTATACTTGAGCTATTAAAAAATAGCAGACATACAAGCTCGGTGCCGCGGCTATGAGGTTGTAGATCTACTATTTTTGAGGGAAAAAACACGAAAATGTGTGCAAATCTTTGAATATATGCTGTATATATATTAAAGCGAACATCTTTCTTTCTTGGGGTCCTTAGAACAAAATATTTAGAGATGGAGGCCGGGTCCTTTTAATAGTTTTTTAACATGTTCACCTATAATGTCATGCCCAGGGTTGAGGTGGTTAACCATTAGGGCCTCTCGGTGTGCCACTGACCAATAGGAAATGGTTTTCCAAATGGAAAGCAGGATGTCTGTGCATGAGTTAACACGCCACATGGGATCCTAACTCTTCATTATGACGAGGAAAAGAGTCATCTCGTTCAGATGCCATTTCCTCCTTGATTAGTTCTTCTCAATGCAGGATGGTCACTGCAATGATGAAAGGTCAAGAGGTCAAGGTGTGGGCTAAAGCAATGTCCAGGACAGGTGAACAGGATCAAATGGGTTCCAAAGAGGGCCTCGACGTCCCCAATCTGCTATTATTGCTTTGTAGGCCTATTATAACGTTGTTGCCGGGTGGAAACTTTGTATGTCCAAAGACGTTCGTTTTGTATTTATCATCTAAAAAATTAACTAAACTTGTGAAAACAGCCGATCTACAAGCACACAACGCCTTGCATCACAAGGTTTCTGCCCGACAGTGACGATAAATAGGGATGCCAGTTTTGCCAATTTTGTTTACCTACTAATACATTCTTTGAGATAAATTACCATAAGAGAATGTATAAGAATGAGAGGTGTCACAGTAATTGCTTTAAGGTGCTGCTCCATACTCTAACAATGGAAATGAGAGAGAGAGTAAACTACACATTGTTGTGTGAGTCTCTCTCGGCCTTGCAACACACTCAAATGTCAGCTTCATTGTATGCAGTGGTGTAAAGTAACTAAGTACATGTACTCAAGTATTGTACTTGAGTACAATGTTGATGTACTTTACTGGAGTATTTCCGATTTTCAATACTTTTACTCCACTACAACTCTGAGGCAAATATTGTACTTTTACTCCAATTTGAACTGAAGCGATGCACTGTGAGCTTGTATTATCTGCTATTTTCAAAGGATTTTTTTATACATTTGAAAACTTGTGAAATGGAATGTTCTGCATAATGAGTACTTTAACTTTTGGTATTTAAAGGAGAATTCTGTGGTAAATCGCTTTCTTACCTCGTTTTCTTGTTATTTTGCATTCAAAAAATAGGTCCAGGTGGGGTTTTTTTTATCCAAAAAAGCATTATTGTCAATTTCGGCCGAGTCGCGGCAACTCTATACAGTTCACAACTCCAGCCTTGGGTCATAGGCAATTCCGCTTATTTACATCGCTTTAAAATCCACTTCTTCGCCTCATATCGGCTCTCTATACACACACTGTTGTGGTAGAAACAACATTGCATTGCAGGCTTACGTCATTGTTGTGAATTGGCTGTAAAACCATTCGGTCACATTCTCGCGATATTTCAGAATCCTATTGAATCCGATAGGATTCTGAGGTCTCGCAAGACGAGATTTAGAACGTGACCGAATCGTTTTACGGCAGATCTCATTACCATGGTTACCATGGGGTAACTTCTGCATGTTAGCACATATGTGTTTATAAACAGCAGAGAAGTACAGAAAAAAGGGATTTAGGAGTGATGCAAATAAGCTGAGGCTGCCGTTGTGGACTGTATAAAGTTGCTGTGACTCTGCCGAAATGGACAATGATGCTTTTTTTCTGAAAAAAATAACCAAACACCTGGACCTATTTTTATGTACTATAATGTCCGCCGGGCTGGAAAAGATGCACTCAGTGTGTGGATGTGCACGTGAGAGTGCATGCATGCTGTATGCACTCACACTGTTGCTCCGATGCACTAAGGCCTGCACTCACGTGCCCCTTTATACACTTTGCTGCCAATATGGGGGTGGGGTGGGGGGGGGGGGGGGGGGGGGTGCAATGGCAGGCAAGGCAGGCTTGTGTATGCTCTCAGTGTGTGTTTACAGTATAAAATGGAGTGCTAATGAAACCAATGATTATGGCTCACTGAGGCTTACACACACATAGACACAACGCACAGTGACTCACCTCGCACACTCTCTAGCTGGATGACACATAAACTATAGGCTTTTCTGCCTGTTAAATAAAGCCTCTCTCGCTGGGAGATGCTTCGCTAAGAGCTCTCTCGCACACTTTGGCTGGAGGTTGCCAAACTGGAGTGAGCTCTGTGTTTTGTTCTATTAGTGGAGGCAGCCAGATCAGCAAAATGCTGGGACCCCCCCCCCCCCCCCCCCCCCCCCCACACACACACACACACACACACACAGACACAATGCCACACAGAGAACCTCTTAGCCGGCTCTGTCGGCAAAGACTCACAGACTTGCATCGCAACATAGAAGGTTGAACAGTGGAATTAATCATATTAACGGGCAATATGTATCTGTGTCCAGTGGTGGAAAAAGTATTCACATTTCTTACTTAAGTAAAGTATCAATACTGCATTGTAGAAATACTCGTGTTACAAGTCAAATAATTGTAGTGGAGTAAAAGTACAATATTTGCCTGTGAGATGTAGTGGACGTAGAAGTAAAAGCACTGAAAACTGGAAACACTCCAGTAAAGTAAAAGTACCTGAAAGTTGTACTTAAGTACAGTTAGGGATGGGACGATATGCGATATTATCGTTTTTTGCCATAAAAAACATTGAGATTTAATTTATCGTGATATCGTCCTTCGTCATACACTGGGATCAATTCACCTTTTATTTGCCGATATCTGCATATCACACTTAAACCCTATTGGTAAAAGTTACTTATATACACGTACTTGATACAGTTTTTCTTTTCACTCTCTATCAAATGTCTTTGCCAAAAAATAGCCGATCTACAAGCTCGTAGATCTGCTATTTTTTGGGCAAATGTTCCGCCCCAGGATAATGGATTTTGATTATCGCGATAATAACGTAAATCGCGATTTATTTTGTCACAATAATCGTGATATGAAATGTCCATATCGTCCCATCCCTAAGTACAGCACTTGAGTAAATGTACTTACTTTACACCACTGTCTGTGTCAAGAATGTTGATCTTCCAGCTATAACAAAAGCACCTTCATGTATTATGTTACCGATGTGCAACTGAACTAAGGAGGTACTGTTTTAGCAGTGGTTTTCAAACTTTTTTAATTTCAAGGACGATTTTGATGTGAATCTACAGCACACCGTAAAATCCATACTGTTAATTTAAACTCTGAAGGTGTACAACAAAAGGAACCAGATGGAGCCATTTGTATTTGTACAATCTCTTGAGAACAGGCAGGTAAAAGCACAAGAAAACAGGCAACTAGCAGCCACAGCTGAACACCTCGCTGCTCCATTAGGCTAAGAATAGAGCAGGATACATAACAGTGTGGTGTGTGTGTGTGTGTGTGTGTGTGTGTGTGTGTGTGTGTGTGTGTGTGTGTGTGTGTGTGTGTGTGTGTGTGTGTGTGTGTGTGTGTGTGTGTGTGTGTATGTGCGTGCGTGCGTGTGGGGCTGAGGTGGGGGTGGCGCTAAGCAACCGAGGGGCTCAGATCGGCACAACATGATAGAGACTCTGAGTGAAAGAGACAGAGGAAGGGGATGGCAGATGAAAGAAGGATGGAGGAAGAGAAATGAGCTCACAAAAAAGAAAGGTGGCGGGGCGAGGAAAAGTGGTGGCTACAAAGGAGATGCAGGAGAGAGAGAGAAAAAGAGAGAGGGAACGGCTGGAAGATGAAAACCAGCAGTTTGGATCCTGCGAGAGCCGATCAGTTGTCTGTCTGACGCAGATGATGTTTTAGTATGAAAACACTTCTGGGGGAGGTGAAAAAACCTCTTACAGTGTGTGTGTGTGTGTGCATGAGTAAGGCTTTTATAGTTTCTATATGTCAGGGAGAGACGGTGACTCGATGCTTCAGAATGTGTGTGTGTGTGTGTGTGTGTGTGTGTGTGTGTGTGTGTGTGTGTGTGTGTGTGTGTGCGTGCGTGCGTGCGTGCGTGCGTGCGTGAGAGAGGGGAGAAGGTGAGAGAGTGGGTCAACTGATAGTCACCTTTAACTTTAACACCTGCTGAAAATACATGGAACTGGTGTTAAATAGTAACTGTACTTTAAATAGTAACGGCACATCCGTCGTGTTTAAAGATAGAACCCGCACGACCTATGGTTTAGACTCCTTTATTAGCAGCAAATAAGACAACAATTCGATCTATAGTGAATCTTGATCAGGTCAATGTTTTGAATTGAGCAGCAATGAACTGTTCACTCAGGTGAAAGCGGTTCTATAGGGCTACAGCCTCACGATCTCTAGTTGTGTACTGTAGATGTGTTTTTTTTTCTTTCTTCCTTTCCTTATTATATTTTGCAACACATTCTATTTGCAGTTGTTTAGCTACCATAGTTTGCTTTTATTACTTGCGCCAGCAGAGCGTGCAAGTACTGCATTCGGCTGCGTATGTAGGTAGGTAGGGTCCGCGTCAATATGCCGCTAAGCGCAAGAATAACAGCAAAAATGTCCCCACCACAGCTGTATTGTACATTTATGTGACAATAACATAACATATAGGATACTTGCAGGGTACCCAGAGTTGCATGAGTGAAATAGACACAAAACCACCGGGATGCAACGTTAGTCAAAACTGCCGCCTGCCACTCCGCTTCACACGTCCAGTATTCACAAGTAGCCTATACTCCACAAGCCTGTCAGGAGGAGATTGTCAGCACTGAAAACTGAAATATAGAGAATGAGGTTTTTGCTTTAAAGTGTGCATTCTCTCTTGAAGGCTCTGATCACCCAGACCTTTCCAACATGTCAGACAGTGTTAAGATTCCATAACTGTGTGAATGGATGATGGCCAACACCCCTTCTCACCACCACCACCACCACCACCACACAAGTAGCCCTTTACTTTAAAGTCATGCTGTGTCACTTTTTCAATTAAACAAACGTTATTTTTGAGAAATGCTAACCAGCTCAGTGGCCTTGTGGTTAGAGTGTCCGCCCTGAGACTGGGAGGCCGGGGGTTCAATTCCCCGGCCGGGTCATACCAAAGACTATAAAAATGGAACCCAATGCCTCCCTGCTTGGCACTCAGCATCAAGGGTTGGATTGGGGGGGTTGATCACCACCACCAATGGGGATCCTGTCTGTCTGTCTGTCTGTCTGTCTGTCTGACCAGCTCAGTGGCCTTGTGGTTAGAGTGTCCGCCCTGAGACTGGGAGGTCGGGGGTTCAATTCCCCGGCCGGGTCATACCAAAGACTATAAAAATGGGACCCAAATGCCTCCCTGCTTGGCACTCAGCATCAAGGGTTGGATTGGGGGGGTTGATCACCACCAATGGGGGTCCAGGGACTGCAGATGGAAATTAGCCCACAGCGGGCTAAATCTGGCTCATTTACATTGAAGTGAAAACTGACATGTCCATTAATGAGCAAGGTCCCTGTCAAATAAACAGATCTTAACTCTTAGTCTGTATGTATGTATGTATGTACCGGTATGTATGTATGTATGTATGTATGTATGTATGTATGTACCGGTATGTATGCTTCACAGGGCGTGTAATGAAATTAACACATAAATATCACCACTCACTTATCACTGGGTGTGATTTTTTTCTTTCACTGGTATATTTTTCACAATAACTATTCCACATCTATATGTTTTTTGAACACGTCTTGAAACACTATTAAACTCTGTCTGCCCCCGATACTGATGTACTGTATAGGCATCAGAAATGTACCTGAAAGGTAAATAAATAGTGTTTCTGACAATTTGTTGTTGCGTTGGGTGCCTGGACCCTGCAAAGTTCCGTCTGAGCTGTACTTCCGTATAGACAAACACTATAATGTCAACGGCGCTACAAGACGTTGACGGCAAGAAAACTGCTAAAACGAATGTTCTACCACTTTTTGTGGTCACATGTTCAGATACTGGATTCTGATTGGCTTAAAACAGTGGTAAATCAGTCAACAACCTTGAGTTGGCTCATGGACCCCGCCCACTGTTGTGTTGCAGTTGTATAACTAAATAACCTTGCAAGTTACAGCTGTGTTTTCTTTCATTTATATGGTAGAAGTGGTAGAAAAGCAATTTACCATTCAAGGGTCGTGCCACAACCCTGAAACAGTGGTAAATCAGCCAACAACCCACTCCCTCTCATGGCAAATGGCTTACTTACACAATATGACTTTATAATACTGTACTATCTGGGGTTGAGATGCTGTAGCTCCTTTGGAAGCAAGCCTTCCTGCTTGCTTTCATTAGGTTGTAAGTCACAGAAACAGGAATCCCTACAACGATTAGAAGACGTCTTATTCAGTCCCTCCCCAGTCTCCCCATGACATGGGTGGCATATCAATAATTAAAAATGAAATCAATTAGACACACGTGCTGCGTTGCCCTTAAGTTGTAAGATGCTACACAGTAGGGTGGGATTAACTCAGCATGTCAACTCGACATGGGTAACATTTTAGAAACAGCTGATTCGTTGCACTAAATATGACTGGGAGATGATACCGATGATACAGTGCTATGCCAGCCCTGCATGTATGTATGTATAGATCATTTTGTGACAGTTTTAGGTTACATTTACTTAATTAATGAAGCCTTAACCATATTAAGCGTGGTGTCCTTATTTTGGCAAATGATCTAAAAGTATCACAAGATTTGATTTCTTTATTACTATTTACTTTAGTCCTACGAGCTCCCAATAAGTCACAATCTCCTATGGAAGTCGGCGGGACATCATGGGAATGGGGGAGGTGACCATTGACTCAACATACAGAGTAGGCCTACTGTGTGTAGTAGACACATTGTTTACCTCCCGCTTCCCACTCCCAAGATGCACCGTGATCTTTCATGGGCAGACCCCATGAACCCTTGTTGTCAATAACCAAAGTTGTCCTTTAAGCCAGTGTTTCTCAACCACTGTGCCTGGGGACCTTTGGTGTGCCCCTGAGAAGGGTCAAGTGTGCCCCTTGAAACGGCTTGAAAGCCAGTATTGTATTTATCATTTTAAAAATGATTTAAACTAGTGAAAACAGCCGATCACTACTGTTTTCACTACTGTTGTGCGACAGCCTTGTATGATGAAGCAGGGCTTTACTTTGCAAAGAAATGTACAAATTTTAAACTTAGAGATACAAGGTTTCTTCCCGACAGTGACAATATTTATACCCCCGTATTATGTTTGTGTGCCCATGGATTCTTGGGACATGAAAAGTGTGCCCATGCAGAAAAAAGGTTGAGAAACACTGCTTTAAGCAGTGATTCTGATCCTTTACAGGCCGCGACCCCCAAAATAATCTTATTTTAACTGGGGACCCCTCCACCCTGACGAGTACTTGGAATACAATTTCTGCATCCAATATTTGACAATTTGACCAATGTTTGACCAGAGGTGCTAAAAAGGTCTTTAAATTCCTTAAATTGTCACTTTAGAAATATGCAGATACCCTACACTTATACTGTATGTTGGTCTGTTTACTGTTGATTGAGAAAACAATGTTAACATTTAGCTAAAAATTCCGGGCCCCCCCCCCCCCCCCCCAAAAAAAATATATATATATTTTGGGGGATCCCTCTGGGGGTCCCGACCCACAGGTTGAGAACCACTGCTTTAAGCCCTCCCCACATAGGTGCTGCTAGTGTGTGTAAGTGTCTTGTGTGCCTTGTGTATGCATGCTTTCTGACCCGCTATCTTTCATCTGACACCAGTGTATTTGTTATTGTGACAGTAGGTACAGTAGTCTATCTGCAGTAGGTACAGGTGTTATTGTGACATCTCCATCTGCAGCATAGGTACAGTACAGTAGAGATTTTCCACAAGCGCTGCTGGGCCGTCTCAGAGGATCTTGGGCGAAGATTGCCTCCACGCTCGAGTGACCGCAATTCAAAATAAATAGTGGAGAGGTCTTTTATTAAGTCTGCCTTTGGAAGGTCTTTAAAGCCACCTCCTTGTGGAATGTGAAAGGCATGAATACCTTTATCAAAATCCTGACCGTCTTCGAAAAAGCTTCCACTGTATATGGAACTAGTGATGGTTCTATATGTCCCTTAAAAAGCTCTATATGGAACTACTATTTTGCTCTTTAACCCATTTAGAACGGGTACACATTATTGTGTATCATTATTTTATGCTTTAACTATTGAAAAATAGCAGATATACAAGCTCACAGCGCGGCACTGAGTGCCGCGCTGCGAGCTTGTAGATCTGCTATTTTTTTTTAAATCGTGAAAATTAAAATTTTTACCCGATTCTATAAGTGTCTTTTGAATCCTTCTAAGATTCTTTGAAAAACCTATGTTTCTATGTCAGCAATCTGGCTATATTTAGAGAAAAAGTAACGCACATCCTCCTGTCTTTGGTGCTGAGCTAAAAACTGACAGTGCAGTAGTACTAGAAACAAACAAGATAGCTCGCACTCACTTTCTCTGTAGCTCCAATTTTTATTTAGCAAACAGCAAAAAAATATAGACGTTTCGACCCCTAAGGTCTTCTTCACTAACCCATACTGAAGAAGACCTTAGGGGTCGAAACGTCTATATTGTTTTGCTGTTTGCTAAATAAAAATTGGAGCTACAGAGAAAGTGAGTGCGAGCTATCTTGTTTGTTTCTAGCAATCTGGCTATAGCCATCGTCAAAGAAAAGGTCCTTTTCACTTAACTGGAGCCCAGTTAGTCGGTTCTTGAGAGACTACTATGTCAGTGGTTCTCAAACTTTTCATGTGCACACATTTTCACAACTTTTTCAAAAATAGCAGATCTACAAGCAACAAGCTCGCAGCGCGGCACTCTGTGCCGCGGTGTGAGCTTGTATATCTGCTATTTTTCACTGGTTAAAGCATTCAATAATTCTAACCCTAAATGGGTTTTAAAAAGCTCTATACAGAACTACTATTTTGCTCTTTAACTCGAACCTTGCAGGTACTTTATGAAGAGCCATGCAAATGGATACAACAGACTAGCCTGGTTAATAAATCAGACTGCACAACACCACCCCCTGTTGGTAGTGGTGTGAAGTGTGTGATAGAGTCTGCTTGCAGTCAGGCTAACAACAGACACCTTTCTCTGTGTTTATCTATGAATAGAGTTAATTTAAGACTTGTGACTGTTTTGTCATTCTCAGATGGCGGAACAAAGAAGCTTCGCAGCACAATCCGGCGGAGCACGGAGACGGGCATCGCTGTGGAGATGAGGAACCGCGTGACGCGGCAGGGCAGCAAGGAGTCCACCGACGGCAGCACCAACTCCAACAGCTCTGATGGAACGTTAGTGTTCATCTATATCTTTCTGTCTGTCTGTCTGTCTGTCTGTCTGTCTGTCTGTCTGTCTGTCTGTCACTTCCATCCATCCATCCATTCATCCTTTTTTTTAACCCATTCAGACATGAGGCCGATTCTACAAAATGCCTTTATGAATCCTAACAGTTTTCTGAAAAATGTATGTTTCTATGTCAGTGGTTCTCAAACTTCTTCATGTCGAAAGACCTCCAGAATTCTATGTATTTTGTCCACGACCTTCATCTCAAAGTATGTTGTTCCAGGGACCTCAAAATCAAAGATTTCAGCCAAACATGTTTGCTTTAAAAATACAATATTCAAAGATTTGCACAAATGTTCAAGTTTCTTTTTCAAAAATAGCTGATCTACAAGCTTGTATACAAGCTTGTATATCTGCTATTTTTTAATAGCCAAAGTATTAAATAATGGTTAAAGTAGTTAAAATATAAAAATTACACTTTCTAGTTTTAATGGGTTAAATCTGACCTGCCAACTGATCCATCCGTCTGTCCATCTGTCTACCTACAGTATCCATCTATTCATTCATTCTGCTTTACTCTCTCTTCTCGCTCAGGTTTGTCTTCCCTACCACACGCTTGGGGCCCGAGAGCCAGTTCAGCGACTTCCTGGATGGACTAGGCCCCGCCCAGATTGTAGGCCGGCAGACGCTAGCCACGCCCCCCATGGGTAAGACAGTAGTAGTACGCCTGTACATGAACATGGCATGACATTGTAGGCAATGTGTCTTTAGAACATGTAATGCTTGGCATTTCATTTGGTTTAGTTAATAAGCAACGAGACACAGTTTGTTCATTGATTCATGTTGCAGTCATGGTATGTTCCTGCCATTTCCAAATGTGATATCCACTGCCCAGTCTCCAAACGATGAAATATTTGAATGTTTGTGATGCAAAGCGGTAGCTGTTATGTTGCGTTCACACTGGTAGCTCTACAGATACAGGCTGACATTTGTTTTCAGTGGAAGCCAGCGATTTCAAGATACAAAGACACATCCAACGTTTGTAGCTGCTACAAAAGCTACAGAGCTACCAAAACGTTGAGCTGGTTTCAACTTCAGCTACAAAGATACAAAGCTACAAATAATATGCTGTGTAGCTTTGGATCTTTTGCATCTGCCACTGGGTGAACGCAGCATTAGGATGGAGAAGTGCTTGGAAGCCACACTGTTATTGCGACCATAGGTCGCAGTTTAGAACCGTCACAGCTTGTCTGTATACGAACGCCTGACACTGTGGTTCCCCTGATCACTGTGACATCACAGGGATGTCAGATACTCAGAGCAGACGGCCATGACATGGCGTGACCTTGCCCTGAGGCTCTTACTAGTTATATTAGACCCTCTCTTGTTTTATTACGCTTTGTTACATTTGTTGTTGAAATAATGAAGCCAATGTCCTAACGGCAAGATTCCTTTAACCACTACAGGCCATAATTCAATTACTTTGATGAAGCCATTTAAAATATTGTCGCATACTGTCAGGCAGATTAATTGAATACTTTATTACCAGTTCACGTAGGAAGGGCACAAGACAGTAGACCTACAGTTCAGATACAAGGTCTACTAGCAGGATTTAAACCCAAGAAAGTGCAATGGCTTATTTACATTGGGGTCCTTTTGTACTCAATTCACAGAGAAATCTACCCTTGTTCATCAATCATAAACCCTTGTTTCTTTCACTTGTATTTTTCATAAATGAATGCCCTGGTTGGTCGTACAAGAGTGTTGTGCACAAGTAGCGATTTACAAGCTCAGTGATCGGCTATTTAGCCATTTCACTTTTTTGGAAAGTGGTCAAGTGTGTCTGTGGGTTTTACAAACAAAAGCTTGTGACTAAACAATTGGATCCATTGGAAAATAGACAGGTTATTTTTTTCTATATCCTGAAAAGTATAATACAACATTGGACATACTGTACAAGATTTCCATCCGACAAAAAAAAGGCGCATAGAGTTGAAAAGGTAAAGCTTAATTCTGCATAATTCAGCGTTTCCAGATTCTGGGGTTGTATAGTGGGCAAAGAATTAAACATTGAAACAGTTATGGGGACATGTCCCCAGTGTTCCCATCGTTAATGACGCCTAGGCAAGGCAGTGGCTTGAAATGGTGCATCTGCTCTGCAGTACAGTTATTCCTGGTTGAGATATAAATCTTTCATTCAAAAGCCATAGTTTGAGAGAAACAGCAGAGCAGAGCTGGCTGTGTTTCCAAGCCTGTCTAATGGTGAGAACAGACTTGGAAGCTCTGTGCCTCCCTCTGCTGTCCAATGTTGGCACTGGCAACCTCAGTGAAAGCACAGGCACTTTTATGTGCCCATGTATTTTAATATAATATGAATCATTTCTCTCCTTGGTGGCTCACATTGACACGTAAGGCACTTGACACTAACATTTATACGAAAGAATATGTGATTCAGAGACACAAAAGTAAAAGATTAACAAAGAGCCATTAAGATTTTAGAAATTAGAGGAATAGGTTGAGGGCGGAGGCTTCTGTTTTTGTACAATATACAGATGGCCTCTTGTAAGTCTGACTGCTTGGGCTGACATATATCGTCGTTGTCGGGTGGAAACCTTGTATTTCCAAAACTGTTCGTTTTGTATTTATCATTTTAGAAATCACTCGTTTTGTGCGACAGTCTTAAATGGAAGCAGGGCTTTACTACTTTACTTAAAACATACACATTTGAAACGTTACGCTGTAAAAATGGTAGCTGTAGTGTTTGTGTTTGTGAACACAGATGCACCAGTATGTTACAGTAGGATGCTGTGCGTGTAGGGCTGTCACGATATGACATTTTACATGACGATTAATTGTCACTCAAATAATTGGCGATTAACGATTTAATTGTGTTTTTGTCGTTGATAATTACATTTCTGTTTGGCTTTTAGGCTTTGAAGTTGCATATGGTAGATATGATACATAACCTAAATACACAAATACATTACTGACATATTTGACAACTTACTACTTAAAAAAATAACATTGATAGTGGAAATAGCCGATCTACAAGCTCACAACGTGTCGCGATGCGACGCGTTGTGAGCTTGTAGATCTGCCATTTCCACTATTTCTGACATTTTTCAACATTCACGATTATGACGATTATAACAAAATAATTGCGATAATGTCAAATAATCATGATTAGACGATTATGTTATCATTGTGACGGCCCTATGTGCGTGTTCCCTCCACAGGGGATGTCAATATAGGCATGTTAGACCGAGGAGGGCAGCTGGAGGTGGAGGTCAACCAGGCCAGAGCGTTGACACCCAAACCAGGTTCCAAGAACTTACCAGGTATGTCCGGTACTGTTGTTTTTACAATATTGAATCAGTGGATTCCATTATGCATTCCTTGATCGAAGGAAAACATAGAAAATCCCTGTGGAGAATTCAGACCACCTGTGTGCAGGTGATTGAGTGCAGGTGCGAGTTTGACCCATTTAGGCCTGAACACATTATGATGCAATATTTTATGCTTTAAATATAAAAAAATAGCAGATATACAAGCTCACAGCACGGCACCGAGTGCCGCGCTGCGAGCTTGTAGATCTGCTATTTTTGAAAAATCGTGAAAATTAGAATTTTTACCCGATTCTATAAGTGTCTTTTGAATCCTTCTAAGATTTTTGGAAAAAACCTATGATTCTATGTCAGCAATCTGGCCAGCCATCGTCAAAGAAAAGGTCCTTTTCACTTAACTGGAGCTCAGTTAGTCTGTTCTTGAGAGACTACTATGTCAGTGGTTCTCAAACCTTTTCATGTGAAGGACCCCCAAAATGATATTTATTTGGCCACGGACCCCCATTTCAAAATATCTAGTTCCAGGAAACACCCAGAAGCAAAATTTGCTTCTTTGAATTTTATTCAAAGATTTGCACACATTTTCACGACTTTTTCAAAAATAGCAGATCTACAAGCTTGCAGCGCGGCACTCGGTGCCGTGCTGTGAGCTTGTATATCTGCTATTTTTCACTGGTTAAAGCATTCAATAATTCTAGGCCTAAATGAGTTTAATACACCTGTGTCTGGGAGGCCCCACAGTCGGTTGGTAGATAGATTTCAGTAAGAAAACGTCAACTAACGCCAAGGCTTTATTATTGTCGAAACGAGTTGCTGTCGTGCTCGTACGGTCGGACCCTTGATTTACAAAAAGGGTCACCACTGTGTCATATATTACAGGGGTCTTCAACAGGGGGTCCTCAGAGTTACTACAAGGGGGTCCTCCAAATCTTTGTGTGTTAGAAGCCTTTTTTCTCATTTTTTTTATATTAACCACTTGAAAAAGAGCAGACTAAGTACAGAGTGAAAGGTCAAGTTTACTAAGTATTGACGGTTCATTAAATATCTGAAAACACAAATTAACATAAATCCAGATGATTTTGCTGTCAAAACGATGAAACTATATGGAATCTGGGGGTCCCTGCTTAATTTTTCGCTCAACTTGGCCTGAAAATGTCCCCTGATATATTATGTTGTCTGTTTGCAGCAACCTACGTGAAGGTGTATCTTCTGGAGAATGGAGTATGTTTGTCCAAGAAGAAGACCAAAGCAGTGAAGAAGAATCTAGACCCCACCTACCAGCAGGCACTGTTGTTTGATGAGAGTCCTCAGGGCAAAGTCTTACAGGTACACACTTGAATCCTCCTCTCCTCTCCTCTCCTCTACTCTGTTTTCATTAATATACCTCTGAACCCAGAGATAGCAGTCATTTCTCAAACTTGGCATAATGAAATGCTGTCATATGTTTACCAGTGATAGTATATGGCCTTAATTCTCACGTGGTTTCCATTGCAACAGTGAACAGACATACAGTATGACGTTATTTGTTATATGAAAGGTCAAAGTAATGATAAATGTGTTGAATCATGAACAGTATGTTATTTTGCAGTGATATATCTCTGATTTGGCTCAGTGAAATGCTATGTTTACCAGTGATAGAATGTGACCTTCTCACATGACTTCCATGGCAACAGTGAACAGACACAGGCAATTATTTGTTAGATGAAAGTTATAGTTCTGAGAAATGTTAGTTTTGAGTCATGTAGCTGATTTACAGTGAGATTTCTCTAATTTGGCACAAGTAAAATGTTATCATACGTTTACGATACAGTTAGTGTTGTGAATATGTTTCTCGCTCAGTTTAGCCTGCCTGTCTACAGCTGCTTTTGTCTGGGTCAAACAGTTAGGCATAATATTTACACAGAGGTGTAGTTAATCCTATAAATAGGTTTTTGGTTTTGGTCAAATATTTCAGTTTGTTTTCAAAAAGGTCTTGCTCCGAACTTGGAGCCATGCAGACCCCGTCTGGTGATTTGCGTTTTCTTTTCGATCTTCCCCTTTTACAAATATATTTTTCTACCCTGTCATTCCTCCGTCTTGGCCAGTCGGTCCCTTAGCCCGTTTAGCCCTGGACCGTTTTATTACGCATTATTACTTTAACCATTATGTTATGCTTTGGCTATTTAAAAAAAATAGCAGATATGCAAGCTCACAGCGAACTTGTAGATTTGCTATTTTTCTTTTTTTTTAAATCGTGAATGAAGTCTGACTATTTTTTACCTGGTTCTAATGTCTTCTAAATCCTTCTTCTATGTTTCTCAAACTTTTTCATGTCAAAGACCCCCAAAAGTACATGTATTTGGCCACAGGCCCCCATCTCAAAATATGTTGTTCCAGGGACCCCCCAGAAGTAAAGACTTCCAGAGTTCCAAATGTTTGCTTTTAAAAAGAAAAAAATATGTTTTGCTGAATTGCTGTGTTGACCTTAGTCTCCTTACTTCTTGCCATCTTTTCAAGTTGTTATAAAATATATATTACAACAGCAAAGACATGTGTAATCAGTTTGATAAGAATGATGCTTAACAGTATTTATTAGGCTATAATACAGAGCACCACTTTCAGGTAGCCATCTTGATTCCTGTGCCATCATCTGTCATCATGTTACTCCTCCGTCATCCTTCTTTTCCCTTCCCTGCCTAAAGCGCCATTCCCACAGGACACGATAACTATAAAGATAACTATAACTATATCGTTAACCATTGTATTGTTGTTGTTGTTTTTATAGTTGGTGTGAACACTGCCATCCACTTGAGTCAACCTGACTCCGCCAGATGGTGGCGTATTGAGTTAATAAGCCACCATCTGGCAGAGTCAGGTTAATCCACTTGGCTTAGAACGATTTTTAAAACTACAAAGATGCAATTGGAAATTACAAGTGTGGTTGATTTATTACTCATGCCATAGAGACTTGAGTTCAATAAGATTATTTTTGTATTTGTCGCATTCCTAAGACAAAAATGTGATTATAGTAAATTCTATTTCTATTCGATTCTATAAACAAAAAAAAGTACATTTTGAATTCCGGACTTTTAGGCGCTCTACAGACGGGCAGCGGTCTGTCGCAGGGGCTCCCGCTTGGATCTGCGGGGACCGCGCCGCGGTGATACACAAACACACTCGCTCTGCGAGTAAACGCAGCGCGGTATTTCACAAAGATGAACACAATCCAGCTCTCACGCCCGCTCGCCTCGTCGCCTCTAAACTTCGCTGCGCGGCTGAAATAGCCGCCCGCCTCTCATTGAAAATGAATTACTAGGAGGCGGTGACCGCATGTCGTCTGGAACCCACTAGGGCATTCACGAATAGTGATTTTTAGTATTCGAATTATTCAACCTCAAAGTATTCGAATAGTCGAATATTCGACAGGACTGGCCAAGCTGTCAAATATTAAGTACAAGAGGCGAACATTGTGAAAATAGCCGATCTACATGCTCACAACGCCTCGCAACGCGAGGCGTTGTGAGCATGTAGATCTGCTATTTTCACAATATTTATCTGCGGAACCGGGTCACATTAAATCTATTACCTACAGTTCCAAGTGCTTGTCAGGGTGGGGGTCCCCAGTTCAAATATGTTTATTTTGGGGGTCACGGCCTAAAAGGTTTTGAGAACCCCTGGTATAAAGCATTAAAAAATGCATCCACCAGGGGCACTGACAACTCATTCTTATGACTTCCTATCTAGCCAAGCTTTATAAACTATATATTTTTTAGATAGAAAACAAACAAAAAAAGCGAATATTCAACTTCGGTGAACAACGTCGAATAGTGACTTTGATATTCTAATAGTCGAATATTTGGTGAATCCCCTAGAACCCACTATACTCAGCAAATATTTTCCAGCACACGTTTTCCAGCACTGACCCCCCTCCCCCTCCTCCTCCTCCAGGTGATAGTGTGGGGCGACTACGGGCGCATGGACCACAAGTGCTTCATGGGAATGGCCCAGATCCTGCTGGAGGACCTGGACCTGTCGGGCCCGGTCAGCGGCTGGTACAAGCTGTTCCCTACCTCCTCCCTGGCCGACCCCAGCATCGGCCCGCTCACCAGACGCCTCTCGCAGTCGTCCCTGGAGAGCGCCACCAGCCCCTCGTGCACCTAGAACAACACAAGACACTCCCACCACCACGGTAGCAGCCAGACACACAGCAGAACATGGACACGCGTACTGTATATACACAAAAAGGCCGCTGTATTTGAATCGCAAGACAGGCAGGCGTAGACACGCACACACAGTCTCGCACGCGCGCACACACACACACACACACACACACACACACACACACACACACACACACACACACACACACACACACACACATGCGCACACACACAAAAGCTATAGAAGGCACAAAGTACCTGAATTCAAACACACATTCAACATAACCACCACCGCTGTCATATCACATATTTTACATTTACGGTACATAATGCAGACATGTTGCCATTCATTTGTCAGTCGCTACCCATCAGCTAAACACTGGTCAGACTCAACTTTCGGCGCGTGTAATTTACTAGAACATGTAGCATTCTCTACTCTAGCATCCCAACTAGAGTTTACTAGAGTTTACTAGAACATGTAGCATTCTCTACTCTAGCATCCCAACTAGAGTTCACTCGGAGACGATCCCACAGACCTCCATGACACCCTTCCTCCCAGGGCCACGATGACGCCAGTTTCTAAACTCTCTATGCCAAACTAAGGAAAAAAAGGAAAACTTTATTTTTTAAAACCAAAGCAATTATTATTATTGTTATTATTATTGTTATTATTAATATTGTTATTATTCTTATCAGTAGTAGTAGTTGAGCTAGTATACAATATAACATGTATATGTAGCAGAGTCGATGACTTACAGTAGATGTAATGCAAAAAATAGATACATTCTGCACACCTGGGCTAAGAATGGTAGGCCACACTCACAAGCACACACACATATTGTACACACGCACGCACGCACGCACGCACACCCACACCCACACCCACACACACATGGGCGCGAGGCTTGGATGTTTATAAGGATGCCATTATTTGAGGTAGCAGCACTGCTAATCTTTCATTTCCACAAGGCGAGAGTTTCTATACAGATATATAAATCGATAGTTGATAAAATAGTTATTTGTGTTCACGTATGTATTGGCTACATTCTGCATGTTTGCTTGCGACACTTGTAGAGGGTTTAGGTGCTAGACTTTTGGTTTTATCTTTCGTGCTTGGTTTGAACCATGTTATGGGAGTATGGCACGTTCTAATTTAGTCTTCGCGAACAGTCCTGAGAAAACAACGGCGGGACTTAAGGGACAGGAAACGCCATTATCATCATTATTATCGCCTGTAGAAGAAGGGAGTGATTAAACGATACGTCAACGGGCTCCAGGTGTTGAAAAGCTGCATCGTGGAAACAGAAGAAGCAGCGGGATGCTGCTGACAGTACAAAGTCCTGAACCTGCCTTCCTTCCTACTTACAGAATTTGGACGGCCACAGCATAGGACACTCAGCACAAATGCATTTTTTTGGGGGGAAAAGCGCCCTTGAGGGAACAGTCTTGTACTCCTAACTGTATACCAGCACCCGGACTCTTTCCGACTTCCTATTGTTCTCCTCTTTTGATCGTCACACTCCCTGATCCACGTCGGAAGTTGACGAGCGTGTCTCTGTTTTTCTTTCTGTGTCTGCAATGGTGGCAACCAACCTTAACCTTTAACCTCCCCACTTTTGTCTTTGGGCACTTGTTTCTGTGTAACTAACCCGGACAAATGCTGTAAATGTGTAAACAATGTTGTTCATTCCAGATGGAGCTCTTGTTTTCTTTGTTGAAATGTGACTTATTGGTTTACATTGCAGTTTTTTTGTCAGTATTATTTAGCTCTGGGGTTATTATGTACCTGCCATGTGGTTTCACTTCTTTCAGGTGTAAGAGGCATTGTGGAAACACTACAATATGCTAGTTCTAATTCATCTTTAAGCACTGTTATGTAGTTCATGACTTGACCTTTCTTTGTCTTTTGTTTTTGTTTTGTTTTTGTCAAAAATGGCACTTTACTGTAAAATACGTCTTAGGTGTTTGACAATTTGTTTATTTATTTCTTAATTTGGTCAATCTGCACTGTAAACGTTTCATTACTTTATTGAATGCCAGCATGGAAGTGTAACGCGTGTATTTTGAGGTCTACTTTCAAGGTCCAATAGGCCACTCTTCTATTACTTTCCTAAACTAGTCACATTTTTGCCGTTTTCGGCACGAAATTCCGAGAAGTCTTTGCACCTCTACACCTCTAAGCCAAGAAGAACACTAGTTTCTCATTGGTGTGGGCATCAAAATAATAATAGTGATAAAGTAAAAGAATATAAAACACGATAAAAGATAAAATAAAATAAAAAGGAAAAGAACAAAACGACAACAGGAAAACATGATCAATTTCATATCAGAATCACAATTTGATATCGATGTCTTGAATGTTTTTCATTTGTTCAATTAAGCCTTCGCCTTGCCAATTATTAATGCTATTCTAAATAATGGACTGGGGTTTGGGTCATTGACTGGGGTCTTTCAATTTCCAACGTTATAAACATTTGAAGTGAAAATAAAAGGACCTGTAGGCTGTTGTTGCGCTGATACACAGCAGGGATACATGAACACTGATCTACATTACACTGATGGTCTGAGAGCAGCACTGACACTGAGCTATGTTTACTGCGAGGATTTCCACGTTACTGTCGAGTGTCTCTTTTTGAACTCTCGTGAAACTGACTGTAGTCTGACTGACTGAGGACGCCAAAAAAAAAAAAAAGAAAAGAAAAAACATGACTACAGCCATGTTGAACCTTTGACACAGTTATTTGCCATTTAGGGGCAGCTGGCAGTCCCGAAGCTATTATGCTTTTGTGTGTTGTACCGTTTCCCATCGTCACATTTTGTTTCGACGACTGCTGAGGTATTCTTTTGTTGTTTATATTTCGGTGTAGGGAAAGGGACAATCCTGTGACGTTTTTCTTTTGTCCTCTCAGCTCCTTAGACCAGCAGCAGACTTCACGTTTTAGCACTCTTCAAGTTTGGGGAAAAAAGGGATCTTGTCGTTTAACTTTAACTTTTTGGCAGAAGAGGACGGCCACTTTAGACTTTCCCGTTGCTTGGTTCCTCTCCCAAGCCCCTTTATCCTACAGGCCCACCTCTTGTGTTTCCTCTACGTTTTTAAATGATTCCTTGCTGGATGTATAACTTTATATTAATGTGTTATGAAATCATTTTACTTACTTCTTTTCATTTGTATATCTTTTTGTGGACAGCTAGCATGATGTAAAAATACAGACTTATTTTCTTGGTATTTGCACACATTCTTCTTGGACGCACACCTTTTGTGATTGCCAGGGGACGGCAAAAAAATACGAAGCAAAACCTTTTTGTTTGGAAGGATATAGAAGGACGGTAAAACTATATACTCAAGTAAAACCTTAGTGAGATTTATATAATTGTATTACATAGATCAAAAACATCCATGTTAACCACTGAATGTTTTGTCGTTGGTAAACTATAAAATGACTAGATATTTTTCCCATGTGATTTCCCTGTGCTGGAACTTGTGAGACGAGATTGTATAATGTCCCCCTTGCTGTATATTAAGTAGCTACACAAAAATTGTTAATCAAGTTTTTTGATGACTGAACAGAGGGCTGAAGTGTGCAGAGACAAATAACCTACACCTTTTATGTGTGGGGATAGGGAGCATTTGCCAAAATTGTCCAAAACCTTCATGGATTCCTGGAACCAAATGGAAAGATGGTGATGCTGAATTATTGCCTTTCTTTAAAAATTATAGTGTGAGTGTTTATATGTATTTTAATGAAGTGTATTTATCGAACTATATGATGCACATTCAGAGTCAGGTCAGGTAGACATCTGGAATATAACATCTAATTCATGCTTTGGTGGAGAAGAATTTCACAGAAACATAAATTAGCCTTTGAGAGAAGAGATATAGAGTATATGTACCGGTAGATAGCTATTCCAAAATCACTTGTACGCTCAAGTTGTGGGCTACATTAAAGAGCTCAATTTGTGAATTTAAGATGGGGTCAGGGATTTACACGAACATTCATTCCTATATCTATAGCCTGGAGCTTTAATGATATTTACAGTAGAAACATTATGTACAGGTTGTGAGACTTTATTGTTACGTGTCAACTCATTGCATACCGTTTATTTCTCGTGGCTATGGGGTAGATCCTAACTCGGTGAAATAAAGTGAGTTACCAGGTTGAAAAGATGGATGCCTGAAGAAAAAAAAGGCTTCCATTAAGCAGTGCCAGCAACAGGCGTGGACAAACCAAGGAGTGTGTTGTTCATCATTAACCACATCAACCTTAGCGCCTATATCCTGCCCATCCTGTCATTATAGGCAAATATTCAGGCGAACATTGAGTTAAAATAGCTGATCAACAAGCTCACAACGCATCGAGCTTGGAGATATTTGGTGTGGATAGAAAAAAGGAGGGGACCAAATACAGACCCCTGGGGTCAAAGTGTGTAGGGCAGGGGTCTTCAACAGGGGGTCCAGGACCCCTAGGGGGTCCTCCAAATCTTTGTGTGATAGAAACTTTTTTTCTCCTTTTTTATATTAACCACTTGAACCCAACGTCCATATTTGGAGAACTTTAGCCAAAAATAGCCGATCTACAAGCTCACAACGCCTCGCAGCACGAGGCGTTGTGAGCTTGTAGATCGGCTATTTTCGGCAAAGAGGTTTGGTGTAGAGAGGAAAAAAGAGCAGACTAAGTACAGAGTGAAAGGTCAAGTTTATTAAGTATTGGCGGTTCAAGTGGTTACATATTGACATGAATCCAAAATACACTGATGATTGTGCTGTCAAACGATGATACTATATGGAATCTAGGGGTCCCTGCTTCATCTCTCTCTCAGCTAAGGGGGTCCTTGGCCTGAAAACGTTGAAGACCCCTGATGTAGGGTATACGTGGTTAAGAGGCTCTACAAGACAACTAGAAGTTGGTGGAATTGGATAATCCTATATAGCCTACCTACAGTACACAGCCTGATAAAAGATTTAACAGATGGATAGATGGATGCATGCATATCTATTGTATGAGCATGCTTCTAGCTGCTTTGCGGATACAGATGTTATGGTGTGCTTGGGTTTCAGAGAGAGCGGTAGGTAGGTAGGTAGGGAGGGAGGGAGGGAGGGAGGGAGGTGATATTGATTTGAGGTGGCAAGTTAGACAGAAATGGGACAGAAGCTGACAATCAGAGCGAACATTGTAGTTCCTGAATCCTGTTCTTCTGCAGCACACAGGAACTTTCGTACGTCCTGAAGGCCAGGTCCTTCTGTTTGTCCAGATGCAGCTTTAAAGCATCGCGGTTTGGCTACGCTTTGAATGTAGAGGCGACAAGCTCTGGGGTGTCTCATGCAGTTGTGGGCACTGATGGAAATGCTTGTATAAAATGTTCTTGTTGGTTTCCTTTTTGGAATGTAAACCCTCCCCATAAGCTCGCTTCCGCGTAGAAATCTACTTTAAAACTCATTTTTATTGTGCAAAATCTTAGAAAAACTACTGTTTTATAATGTCTTTCAGATCGACCTATATATTATATCGTCTCTTTGAGTGCTACGTTTGAAAATGTGTTTTATTTTTGTAAGGTGATGCGGTGAACAGATATTTAGCATAGAGAGATGCAGGACAGAGAGGCGGTGGAAAATCTGCCTTTTCGGTTGTTGCTAAAATGAGGGCTTGTTCCGTATACAATGGCCTTATTTTGTTTAGGAGACGTTGCTTCTTCACTGTTGTAGCACACAACTGAAAGTTTTGACAAAATGTATTTTGCTTGAAATATTGTACCGAAGTTCTATGTGTATATGTATAGTTTTTTCTGAATGTATTTCTTAATCTCATCACACCAGATCTGAGTGTCATTGGTTTGGTACTGTCTCTTCTTCAAAGACTTTCCAAGGGCCTTTGCCCTATTGCTTATTCAGGCCCACCTTTCTTTTACTGTAAATGGCTTATTCTTTGTGTGCTCATTTAAAAGAACAGCTCGTGAGTAAAAAAAAAAAGAAAAAGCATGAACTTTATCTGGCGAAATGTATCTGATTTATTTAAATCGCCACGATGGGTTTCAGAAAGATGATTACAATTTAATGAGGCTGATGGAATTGTAATGTTTTTCTTTGTACTTTAAAAAAGGCAGAACATGTTTGCCGCACGTTTATCCTAAGGATGCTGATTATAAAGATTTTGACACGTTGACAATGATGATGTAAAGTTTTAGCAGCATTTTCAGTATCATGTCATTGGAATCCTTTTGAAATGTAACAATGCTGTATTTGAACGTAGCATGGATGTAGCCTTTCACTCTTCAAAGTAGAGTTTGTTCTTCTGGCAATAACTTTTCTCCTCCAGTGAGAGAGAGAGAGCTAGCAAATCATTGATCATATGGGCTGTATAGTTGATTGGGCCTTGATCCTGACGCTTCCAATTGAAAGTTTCAGGTGTGGCTGAATGAGACTACAGAGCCTTTGGTATTTGGCATCTACATATTATATGTGTCTGTTTTATCAGTCATAAAACCATGCCGCTAAACTAACAGTAATTTGAACTCTTTTTTTTTTTCATGCATAATGGTTAACAATTAAGATCGATTCTAAACCTTGCATCAAATCAAATGTCAAGTAACCTGCCGTAAGTAAAGCCAGTGAGTGTAACAAACTTGAGCAATCAGAATTGTAATCCTACAAAGATACTGTAGTGGCATTGGGGTTAACACTGAACAAAGCATGCACACAAAGCATTCCCCCCTCTCTCTATGTAGCAGCTGTCAACCAGAACAAAAACAAACACTGTCTTTTGGTTAGGTCACTAAGCAAATTGGCATTCCACTGCTGTAAATCGTATGTTACCATCCTGTGTCTATACGTGTTGTTAGTCACAGCACAAGTTCCTGAGAAGCCATTTGAACCTCTCTCATCTGTCTTGGCAAAAAGAAAGAAAAAAAACTCTTAAGCCTAAATGTATACTTTGTCACACAACGGAATACTTGTTGCTCGACGAAAATAACACATTTTCAAGGTAAGAATGCAATCCATCCTTAGCTTGAAAATGTCTGCGAGCAACACTGCCTTGTGACAAAGTATACATTAGGCTTAGGGGTCATAGTAGCTCCCCATGGAAGACAACCTTCATCTTACTAAGCCCATCTGCAAGGCACAAACAACTACTGTACATTGTTTACGTGGCATATACCACATACCTCAACACATGCAGAGTAGATTGATGTCTGGTTATTTTAAGTACAGTGTGTGGTTTCTTTTAATCATCAACCGATTGAATGATCTGATCTGGGGATGCCTATGGGCTCAGAGGCAGATTGTGGAATTACACCAGTGATTCTCAACTTATTTAATTTCAAGGACCCTCCCCCCCAGTTTGATATGCATTAGGCCATGGACCTCCATTATTATTATTTTTTATCTCTGGGACCCCCACTCTACACTATACAATCCTCAGTGTTAATTTAACTCTGAGAACAGGTCCATTTTGGTTCCATTTTGCATGCTCTCCGAGTTACAGAACCAATGAGGGTCTAAATATTTGGTTCCCAATAGTTTACCCGGGGACCCCCCTGGAACACCCTTAAGTGCACCTGGGGGTCCCCGGACGACTCTGTGTTGAGAACCGCTGAATTACACGGCGACAACAGCAACAGTGAAACAAAAACCCTGTGAAGCCGGTTGAATTGGGAGGGAGTTGGAGTTGGTGGATGAAGGGTTGTCTTTTCTAAACTGGCCTTGCCTTTTCCTCTGAGGAAACGTTCAGAGAGCACATCTAGTGAGCAAAGCACCGCAGAACGTCTGCTGGAAGGATGTGGTGATGTGGCGAGGGAAGAAAGGGAGCTGTAATTTTATACCTGTGCTTTGTAAATGTTTTCTATGTGCAGTATTTGATAATGTAAAACTGGTATTTTTGTGGTTTGTACGCTGCAGAATTGATTACTTAAGGTGCACGTAGTTTTGTAAAAAAGCAAAAAATAAAAAATAAAAGAAAATGAAAAAAATGAATAATAATAAAAACAAACAAAAATAGAACCAAACTGAAAAAAAAGAAGAAGACAATTTCAGATTCAGAAGCCTGTATTTGCATGCCCTTTGACATCTGGACGCAAAGTCAATAAAGTTTATTTGAATCACTATCCTCTCTCTGGTATGGACTTCTTGAGTGCCTTGATAGGACACATTCGTATATCAATGCAAATCAACACCATGTACAGATGTTCATGAAAACAATTATTTATTTATATTCCCACATAGACAAGTCTTGTATGTTACATATATTTAATATATTGTGTGGACATGACAACAGAATTCACCCTTTGTCAAGTCCCGCCCATTGTCCTGCCCCTCTCCACACCCATTGGTTGCTTTGACTTGGAGGGACATTCAGTGGGACATTCCATCCACTGCCATGTTAATTCAGTTGCTTCATATTGTTATTCTGTGTGCTCAATTTTAATTTCAAACTTTGTTTCAGTCAATTGGAGCTGCTCAGTGGCACCATAGTGAATCAGCATGTTTTTAAATATTTTTATTTCTCCAAAAATTATGTTTTAGCTAATTCAACATAAAAAAGGCCGAACCAGGGCGGGACAAGGCAGATAGAGCCTGCTGGTTGGTCAGTCAGGGACCAACCGGAAGGCTAACAAAGGGTGAATTGCCAAAGCATAGAGTATGAAATACCCAGAACTAATATACATATTATTTCATCATGATTAATGAACATAATATACAGGAATATCAACCTGACAAAGAATTAATATGTGATGTCATGATTGACTTAACTATACATAAATGATGTTCTTTTTATTTGCTTTTGGTTTCACAGAAAGTATAGTAGCCAAATAAAGAAATTATTCAAAGCATACCTAAGGTTAAAAATAAACACAACTGAAGAAGCTGAAAGGAAACAACATCACCTCGATCATCCAAGAGTGATTTACCGTACATGGCTGACATGGAATGTGATTGCTTTTCCATTGATTGCATTCATTGCTTGGGGGTGGCAACATTTGCAGAGTTGTCAAGCAGAAACTGACCAATATCCTAATGCCATTGTTAACCTCACTCCTACATGGTACTTACTATATTGCCATCCACGTGTGGAAAAGGAGACTGCTGCTGATGAACAGTTGGCTACGCTGGCCGTGGCACTCGGTTAAAACCTCTTGTCTTGAACCCCAGCGTCCCTGTTCTGTGTTCTGGGGCCAACATTTGAAGAAAATAGCCATTCTACAACACGTCACAGCGCGCAGCGCCATGCATGAGCTTGTAGACTGCAATTTTCAATTAAATTTGGAGAAAGTGAAAAACGGCCTTCGGCCACTGTCTTCAGATGCTAATAGCCTTCGGTCAATTAAGACTATAGGGTGTAAAGCTCATAACCCTCTACAGGTGTCTGACATGCGGAGGCTGGTGGTTGCACTGAATAACCTTGATTTTACAGTATGTAGTACTGCTGGTCAGTCAATCTCTGCATTTTACTTTGTTCCCCCTGTAGTTAGTTTTTCATATCATCTTCTACAGATGAGTAATTCAGGTAAATGGAAAGGCTGAAACTATAGCGCCATGCATTTACAACATTCGCTGATAAACAGAAGATTTAAGGAGAAATCGGTAGACATGGATTGGCAAGGCCTTGTGTGCAACATAGGAGAGGAGCTGAGGAAAGGACTGATAGATGTTTGTTTGCTGACTGGATGTCTTTTGACTATTAGTCAAGAAGTAAAACATATTCAACCAAATGACCTTAAAATGATGTCACCAGTTTCACAGCTTGCTTGCTTGCTACAGTACAGTGACACAGACTGCGCTCCAACATATACTGCCACAAACCACCGTGACGTTAAGAATCCACACAAAACTGACACACAGGCGGTTATGAAACAGCCAATGGAACGTTCAAAAGAAACGAGAGCACAATAACTCAAAATATATTCAAATTTCACCCGCTTACAGTGATACGGAGACAAAGTGGACAGCGCTTGTTAATTCACAGAGAGCCTGGGTACAACATGCCAGACAGTGGTCGACACATTCTTGGAGAGTTTTGAACCTCGTATATTCTACGCATGTAAAAGATCAGGGTTCGATTTGCTGGTGGGGATGGGGTCCATGCCTCTGCTTTCGATATCCCCTCTAAGGTCATTCATTTTTATTGGCAGTGGGAATACGTTTTATCAGTACATTTGTCAAAATGGTTATTTTAATCATTTGTAATACCGAGAAGTACTGTGTATAGGGCTTTAAGTTGTCGTCGTCCCGCCCTCCCCTCTGTATTTGTTTTTTACAAATCGAACCCTGAAAAAGATCAGTTGATGTAATCCATTAAAGAGAGACATTCAGTGATACATATTCCAGAAACACATTCATATATCCTTGTAGACATACAGTACACACAATCATAGATAGATACACATTCTTGTCATGCAGTCCAGTGGAGGCACTGGTCAAAAGTGACAATGTTTCCTCAACAATGTCTGACCTTTACCTTGAACCCTGGGTAATACTGTATTATCGAAATCTCCAATACGATAGAAAAACCTTATGAATATTTATGACAAATTCAGTGTAGAGGTATTGAAAATATTACATTTTCTTGCAGCAGTGTAATGGAAAAAAAATTCACCGATGTAACTTTCCCTTGCCTCCTATGTAACCATAACGTTAAACGCACATATGATATTATAATGCTATAGCCTATATTGCTGAATTGTGCAGTTAAGGAAGTTTAAAGAAAATGTGACATTATCGCAACATATCAAAGTTTGGTCCATAAATAACACTTGGGTTACAACTAGGGATGGGACTATATGAACATTTCATATCACGATTATTGTGACCAAATAAATCACGATTTACAACATTATCGCGACATGTTGTAAATCAACACCGCGACGCGTTGTGAGCTTGTAGATCGGCTATTTTTTGGCAAAGACATTTTTGATAGGGAGCGAAAAAATAATTTATCAAGTACATAATTATAAACTGTACCTTTTACCAATTATAGAGGGTTTAAGTGGTACCAGATATGCAGCTCGGCAAATAAAAGGTGAATTGATCCCAGTGCATAAGGACGATATCACGATAATCTCCACGATACGATTATCGTGAGTGTTTTTTATCATGATAAACGATAATATCGCGTATCGTCCCACCCCTAGTCACATCCCTGACATTCCCCCTCCTTTCTCTACAGTACTTTTTATTTCCCTTTCTCTCCTTTGTACCAGGTGGAGTATTCCCTTGATGTGTGAGGGTGTCAACTCGAATTAATTTATACTTCGCTGTACGACATTGTCGCATGCCGAAGATATCTAATCTACAAGCGATTACAGTAAGCGTATTTCGAGTTGCACTAGATCAGCTATTTTCAGCACAAATGTGAAACGGGATATTGTGCATACTGAGTGAGTACTTTTACTTTTAGTACTTATTTTGACACCAATACTTTTGCACTTTTACTCAAGTAAATTATGAATTCTGGACTTTTACTTGTAACCGAGTATTTCTACTTTGCAGTATTGATGCTTTTACTTAAGTAAAACATTTGAGTACTTTTTCCACCACTGACGACGAGTATAAATTAAGCATAAGACTTGCATGAATTCAGGACATTGCCATGCAAATCACGATTCCCTTTGATGTGGTTACAGCACAGTGAACTACTGTTATTATGCTCAAAAGTCCCAATGTTCATGTGATCTTAATGTGCCAATCAAAATGCTCACAAGAAATCAAGCTCCGCCACCCTGTCTATTGCACTAAATTCATACATCCATAACCTCAGGAAACCTCATCTGAATTGCCCTAGAAATCACAAGCGAGTAGTCCTTGTATTTGTTTTTGTGAGTAAACCTTTCAGTAGCCATACAGTTGTATATGAACAGAATAGGAGCACATCTGACTGCTGTACAGGCGAGATAAAGCTAGAGTTGCTCTTTGGTTTCTCTGAACTCTGTTTAGAACTTCAGACACGGATGCCTATTATTATAGGCTAGACCAATGGTTCTCAACCTGCGGGCCAGGGCCCCACTGGAGGGCCACGAGGATATTGCAAACGGGCCCCCAACTAATTGCCAAAAAACACTAAGATTTGAATGATAATATAACATTGATATTAAAAAGTGATACCAATAGGAAATAACTTTATTAGTACACTACGTTGGTTCCATTGATCCACGGTGAAACTCTTTAAAATAAAAATGCACACGGGCCATACACCCATCTGACCACTTTAAGGTTGAAGTTGAGAACTACTGAGCTAGATATTGACATGTTTGTACTAGGAGCCCTGCAGAACGTGAGGAGAGGAGGACATCATATCATAGGGTAGGCCTAACCACTTGAACCCCAGCGTCCATATTATGGGGTGAATATTAGCCAAAGATCGCACATCTAGATTAGCTCACAACAACCAGCTTGTAGGTTTTGGCGTAGAGATTTGGTGTAGATCAGTGGTTCTCAAAGTGGGGTCCAGGGACTCCGTTTAGGGGGTTCTAAATTGATCTGTGCAAGTCTGTAACTCTGACAGTATACAAATGGAACCAAATGAACCTGAACGGGTCCATTTGGTTCCATTTCCATACTGTCAAACTTGAGGGGGTCCTTGACATTTAAAACGTTTGAGAACCACTGGTGTGGAAGGAAAAAAGCAGTCCATACATAGAGCCATCTGAGGTCCAGTTTACTAAGTCTAGACTAGGGTTTAAGTGGGGTCTTTAGGTAGCTTTTTGTAGAATAGATGCTTTGTCTTGTGATATGGGATTACGACGTGATCATATACTGTATGTAAAGGGAATTGTTCAAAATGTTAATATCATTAGACAGGCAGGCAAGCTTCAGCGTTTAGAAAAGTAGAAACCAGATACAATCAGGGACAGACACACACACACACACACACGTCACACGCACGCATGTACTGTAACTACTGTATGCATAGATTTGCACATACACACAAGCACGCATCCAGAATGCACAAACACGCACGCACGCCCGCATGCACACACACGCGCGCGCACACGCACACGCACACGCACACACACACACACACACACACACACACACGAAACAGATCGCATATGAGAGATAATGTGGTCATAACGAAAATAACCTCCATTCTTTGAACTCTGTGATCTGCACCCCAATCTCTGGGCTGGGGTACAGTGTTCTGAAGGCAAGCACTGTAGAGCTGCAAAACATGGCTGTAGACGAGAGGAGAGTGGCAGTGAGTGCGGCAGGGGGAACAGCGACAAAGACAGGCTCCCAAACCAGACTTTGTCTCTCCACCCTCCTCTTCATCCGTTGTTGCTATAAAGAATGTCTTAACGAAGAGTTTGTTTCCCGTTTTTCCCAGCGCTGATGTTGGTCAATGACATTACATCACTGCTTCTCAATATCTGGTCCGGGGGGCCCACCAGGGCTTTGAATGGACCCTTTAGGGGTCTGATACTCTGAGAGTGTACAAATGGAACCACTTATTTTGGGGGGAATTTACACTGTAAAAAAATCCCTAGTGTTAATATAACTCTTAGAGCAAGGGTCTTCAACGTTTTCAGGCCAGGGACCCCTTAGCTGAGAGAATGAGATGAAGCAGGGACCCCCACTACATATTGTATAAAATTGTGTTGCAGATTAAAAATGTTCATAGATTTCTTAGACAGCTTAGACTTGTTTGACAGCACAAACATCATGTTAGAGTATTAAATGTGTATTTTCAGACATTTAACCATTTGAAAGGTCAAATACTTTAGTCTGCTCTTCTTTTCTCTCTACAAACCTCTTTGCGAAAAATAGCCGATCTACAAGCTTACAGTAAGCTTGTAGATCTGCTAATGTGCCACTCAGAACAGGGATGCTAGGGTTCAAATAGTTCAAACATTTGGCGGCCCACCTGTAGTAACTCTGAGGACCCCATAGGGGTCCCGGACCCCCTGTATGTTGAAGACCCCTGTTTTAGAGCATACCGATGGAACCGATCTGATTCCACTCGTACACTCTCAGAGTTACAGACCAGGGGGTCCGTTTGGATCGATCCCCTGGTCCCCCGGAGCCGACATTGAGAACCAGTGCGTTACGTCATCACCTTGGCTGATGACATCAGTGACATGACATCATTTCCTGGGCAGGTGACATCATTTCCAGACCTGTGCTGCCATTTGTGTGGGGTTCTGAGTTGTTGGTCCTCCCATGTGTTGGCCACTGTATCCATTCATGCTGTTGGTGCCGTAATAGTTCATGCCTGCCATGTGCTGAGTCATCTGAGGGAGACAAAACCCATACGCATTAATACCCTGCTGATGAAACGCTCTTATGCTGATGCGTCGTAGGCCTGTCACAATTATTACATAATCGTCTAATCGCAATTATTTGACATAATCACAACATTTTTTGTCATAATCGTTTCCATGTTGAAAAACAAACACAATAATACCTGGGCAATGTTCCACTGTAGCTGCTGAGTCTGTTGCACTCCGTACACCTGCTGGTGATGTAAACCTCCCATCTGCTGCTGTCCCGCCACGCCTTGCTGCTGCTGCCCCATCACGCCATGCTGTTGAACTCCCATCATGCCGTTCTGCTGCTGTCCCATGATGCCTTGCACCATCCCTGACATGTAGGGCGAGCCGCCGGTTGCGGCGCCAGGCTGAGCCATGACCGTCTGTCCTCCCATGATGCCACTCTGCATGCTGTTGTGTGGAACGCCCATCATGCCGCCCTGCCCGGCTCCCACCATGCCGCTCTGCTGCGGCGGGCCCATCATGGCCATCTGCGACGCCATCATGGTAGCTCCCATGCCTCCCCCCGCCTGTGCCAGGCCAGAATGGTACGACCCGTACGGATGGGCGGGGTATCCCATCTGGTTCATGTAGAGCCCTGCTGAAAACACAATGCGGGCCCGCTGTGAGATTTGGTGGAATAGCCCTTTATCATGTGTCCCAAGGTGTCGTGTGTGTGTGTGTGTGTGTGTGTGTGTGTGTGTGTGTGTGTGTGTGTGTGTGTGTGTGTGTGTGTGTGTGTGTCAGGCCCGGCGCTACGGGGGGGCCTGCTGGGGCAGTTGCAAGTTGTGCCCCCTCAGTTTATTCTATGTAAAGTCAAGAAAATATCACAAATAACACAAATATTGGCTGAATATTATTATTGTCATAGAGATTACAATAACAGTATTGAAACACTCAGCCTGAATTGACATTTCGTTTCACTCCATTATTCAGTCTGAACTCACTTCCACCGAAGGCGATTGCAGGGATGGGCGTTGCCAAAAAAAGGCAGTCTTCAGCTATTGGTTCAGTGTGGCTGGCTAGTTAGTCCCCCCAGGAATCCGCGGAGAAAAATGCTTTATTCCGCGGAGAACAATCCTGATTCTGCGGAATTCTGTGGTGAACAATTCTTGATTCCGCGGACATTAATAAACAACCTAAAATGACCAGTTATCAAGCTAAAAATGATATAGTTCTAATAATCAAGTAAAACCCTTCATGAAATAGCTACAATTAATTGTAATTAGTGGTTAGAATAATCAAATAATCATTTTTGAGAATAAACATCTAATATTAAATCTATTATTTTTTTAATTGTTATTGTTTTTAATAATTACTTTCTGTTGCAAAGACTATATTGTCATGCAAATTAACCAATGCCCATAGTAACCACATTTTAGAGGATAGCCTACCTACTACCTAGTATGGGTGTAATATTTATTTATTCTCTTCTGTATTAGCATTGTTATTGCCAGGACCATTATAGAGGCAGAGAGGAACTATAGATCAGGACACAGTTTCTGTCAGGAACGAATGTGGGACCGGACCAATACAGCGTCAGTGCAACTAGCAGGAGGAAGCTAAGCTATTCCCCAGGCTCTGTATGAAGTGGCCACTTGCCAGACCATGTACACATTGTTTTATAATAGTAGTAATGACTACTCCCGCCGCTCTGCTGCCACTCGCGACCGCTATTCCGCGGACGTCAGAAAAGTCCGCGAACGGCCGAGAAATCCGCGGGTGGTCGCGAATTCCGCGAAAAATTCTGCGATCGCGGAATCGCGGATTCCTGGGGGGACTAGCTAGTGGCTAGCCTGTTGCTTGCTAGTGCTACTTGCTAACCAAAGAAACAGTCAGAATAGGAGCACTACGAACTAGTAATCAAACACAACATAACATGCCTGCTACTGGTGTTTCATAGCGAGATCGATACGATCGCATTTTACCGCAATTTACCGCATTTTAACGCGACGCGATGCGCGGTACGGTACGGCGGCGGCGCTGGTGTACTTGGAAACACACATGAGTTCTGGGAAACCCCCACCCACGCTGATCACAAGACGCTGATTATTCGCCGATCGGATTTTCAACCGAGGCAGGCCTCTTCTTATGAGAGCGATGCTAGACCTGAATCGCCAAAACAAAAAATTTAAAGGGGTGTGGCTAGCGATTCAGGGTCTGGAACTAGGCTACAGTTGCCCCCTATAATAATTATCTGATGTTTATTATCCGCAGCTGGTGCAGCAATTTAAAATCACCTAAACCACAGCGCAGTAGCAGCGGCTGTTATTTCAGCTCCCAAAAACTGGCATCTGCTGTAGGTATTATGGATAATAAAAACAATGTTCATTATTACTAGGCTATATATTAAATATGTGCCCCCTCAAAATTTTCAACAGCACCCTTAGTCATTTCATCCTGCAGCCGGCCCAGGTGTGTGTGCGTCTTGTATTGTCTAGTTCCTGTATTGTTCTAGTTTTCATAGTTCTATGTTCATGTCTTCCCCAGCTGTATCTCATTTGTAATCAGCCCTCATGTGTATAATAGTCTCCTCGGTAAGTCCTTGTCGGGTCATTGTTTGTGTTGCATCATTCATGTCAGTCTGTCTGTAGCCTTCTGGAACCCAGGCTTTTCATTCGCCTTCGGCTCAGCCTGTCTGTGATGTCTTCTCTGCTCACCTGCATTATACAGTATATGTGTTTTGAACACCATTATGTGTGTGTGTGTGTGTGTGTGTGTGTGTGTGTGTGTGTGTGTGTGTGTGTGTGTGTGTGTGTGTGTGTGTGTGTGTGTGTGTGTGTGTGTGTGTGTGTGTGTGTGTGTGTGCGTGCGTGCGTGCGTGCGTGCGTGCGTGCGTGCGTGCGTGCGTGCGTGCGTGCGTGCGTGCGTGCGTGCGTGCGTGCGTGCGTGCTTGCTCGCGCACATGTTGCCGTCTACTGTACTGTATGTGTACATGCACAGAGTACTGTATAACATGGTCTCCATTGTATAACACATGCATCACTTTTAGACTCACAGTCCTTTAGCAGGGAGTTTTTCTTTCTGTTTATCCCTCTAATCTCCCCACCAAACTGCAAATGGAATTGTTTGAAATCGTACATCATGCCTTACAATACTCACAAAGCGACAAAGCACCCGGCAGTCATTCATTTTGAATGGTTGCTGGGCTACACTGAGTGACATGCATGCACTGAGTGACCTGCCTTGCAGCTCGCAAATATTGATGACAAACTTTTAAAATAGCCATTGTAACTTTGATGTTAATATTGAGCAACTGCATTGTGTATTACTTACCTAAAATGTCATCAGAAACGTATTTTTTTGTACCACATAGGGGAAATATAGATGCACCCCACTTTCTTAAAACTACATAAGCACAAGTACACCCACAAGCTACAGTGGAATATCAGGGAATCCAGGTGTAGACCACAACCTCGTGGTGATGACACATACTGTACTGACAAAGTCGCTGCTGGTGTGTGTACAGGGTGTTATGGCAATGTCTATGGCATCCTAGAAGGCTTGCTTTTTGGGCTTGTCAGCAGGTTAGATTATGTCTTCTGTCTTTTAGACAAATACCATTTCAAGTTTGAACCAAATGCAGTTATTTGTCAAACATCGTCCATTGTGCCTCTTGAAAAAATGTATAGCTCTACAGGTTGATATGTAGATACAAAGACATATTTGACTATACATCTCTTGACTTAGAGTCAAGAGTTCTTACCATGGGCAGAGACAGAGGGTGCGGACGCATACAGAGACAGGATTGAGTCCTTGGACAGTTTTTTGACAGTACCCTCTTCAGCTTTGGCTGCCGGATCCAGGAACAAACTGAGGTTGTCGGGGACAGAGGCAGCCACTCTGGGCATGGAGCTCGACACAGGCTGCAGTGGAACCAGAGGAGCAATGCTTGAATGTAACCAAAACTTATCTTGAAGACAGCACATGTACAGCAGTGATTTATACCTTCTTTATTATTAATGAAAGGATCCCCAGTTTGATATGCATTAGACCCCAGACCCCCCATTTAACCCATTTAGGCCTACAATTATTGAATGCTTTAACTATTGAAAAATAGCAGATATACCGTACAAGCTCACAGCGCGGCACCGAGTGCCGCGCTGCGAGCTTGTAGATCTGCTATTTTTGAAAAATCGTGAAAATGTGTGCACATTTTTCAATATATATTTTTCAAAGCAGACTTTTGTAACTCAAATCTCTGCTTCTGGGGGGGTCCCTGGAACAACATATTTTGAGATGGGGGTCTGCGGCCAAATAAATGTAATTTTGGGGGTCCTTGACATGAAAAAGTTTGAGAACAGCTGATTTAGAGGAAGGATTTAGAAGTCCGGTCAAAGATCGGGTCAAAGATATTCAAAGACTTGCACACATTTTCAAGATTTTTCGAAAATAGCAGATCTACAAGCTCGCAGCGCGGCACTCGGTGCCGCGCTGTGAGCTTGTATATCTGCTATTTTTCAATAGTTAAAGCATACAATAATGGTTAAAGTGGTTCAAATCTAACGCGACTCGGGCGCGTTCCAGGTATTTGAGAGTTAATTTATTATCTCTGGTACACCATTATCAAATCCTGAGAGTATACAAATGGACCCTTGCCACTTGCCAGTGCACTTCTTTCCGTCTGCGCACTCTGAGTTACCTACCATACATTATGTGTCCATTTGATTCCAAACTATCAATCATTTAGCTGGAAATGTGAAAAGGTTGGAATATTTTTGAAACATTTGAATAACATGAATCTTGAATGGGGGTCTCTGTCACGATATAATAGCAACTTTAAGCAAAGGGACGGCTACGGCAGATGCCAAAGGTAACCGGAAATGAGCAGCGCTCGTCGCTCGATAGATAAACCTGCCACCGTCGCGGCCGTCTCTACAACGCCAGAAGGTCCCTTCCCACATAGCGTCTACTACGTCTGCTGCATAGACGTGTCGCCATGGGAACCAAAGCGTTCAGTGAAAGGGGAGGGGCCCCGTTGCCGACGGCTGTTTGCTTAACGATTTTGACCGCTACGGCGTTTACGTCATAGCAGCCGTAGTCCCGCCTCGGGTTGCGGTTGTAGAAACAGGCTGCTTAAACAGCCTATTTACAGAATGGAGCCTGCGGTCAAATACATATACATTCTGGGGTCCTTTACATGAAACGGTTTGAGAACTACTCATATGGTATGTCTCTTACGGTGCTATGGATGGCGGAGGCAGAGGAGGAGGCTGGCAGTGGGTTGAACAGATCCAGGGCCGGGCTCCCTTTGTCTCCCGAAAGAGAAGCTGCACCGTTAGACACCGCTGGACTGGGGGAAGGGGCGTCTGAACAGCAGGGAAGGGAAGGGTGACAGGATGAATTGATTTGCAAGCGTAATGTTGAGCACACAATGGGCATTTGGAGTGTGTGTGTGTGTGTGTGTGTGTGTGTGTGTGTGTGTGTGTGTGTGTGTGTGTGTGTGTGTGTGTGTGTGTGTGTGTGTGTATATGAGCAGATCATTAAGGCTGCTCTTGACAGTATATGCAAATTTGCCATATCACTGTATGTACTGTGTGCGTGTGCGTATGCGTGTGCGTGCACGTGAGCGTGTGTGTGTGTGTGTGTGTGTGTGTGTGTGTGTGTGTGTGTGTGTGTGTGTGTGTGTGTGTGTGTGTGTGTGTGTGTGTGTGTGTGTGTGTGTGTGTGTGTCTGTGACAGCATACCCAATCCAAGCAGATCTGTAACAGACGGGGACTGTGTCCTTGGACTGGCTTCTTTTTTCTGTCACAGCAGAACGAAGGCAAATAAAATACTGTGGATGTAATACATCTGACTCTGCACTGACAAATATCAGCACTAATTATGCAGATGGATGTAAACAGTGGACATGGATCATTTCACTGTATACAAACACAACAGAGAGCACACTCACCAGTTTCATCTTTTCGAATACAACTGGCTCCTTGGGGATGTTATCACAGCTCTTCTCTTTCTACAGTACACAGAGACAAGTTCAGAGTCAGACTGGCATCCCACATCAGATTTTTGCAACTATTGCCAATGAGTTGGCGATGTTTGAATACACAAATCCGTTCTGATCTCTTGCTAATAACAGTGTAGAGCCTGTCTACACTGTTATTTGCGAGAGATCAGAATGGATTTGTGTCCTAAAGATCACTTGAGAAACAAATCAGATTTGCCTTAAGTCTGGACAAAGCCATGCATACAGTATATGCATTGGAGAGGGAATGTGTCCAGAATCACAATATTATTTTTGCTGGGTATGTTTAGACACAAGGAATCTTTCTTGCTGAATCAACAGTAATATCAAATTATACTATTTAAACAAAATACAAAAAAAAACAGGCTAGTAACAATGTACACTAACGTGATTATAGAGGCTGATATTGCAACTTTCCTTTTTGAGTGTTGTAGAGACCAACATCCTCTTATGATCACTTTTGTCTCTGCCTTGTTCCACAACGTGACACACACACACACACACACACACACACACACACACACACACACACACACACACACACACACACACACACACACACACACACACACAGAGTTCCCCGCATGTACCGTAGCAGCCCTGCCTCCCTCACAATGTTGTACTCAGCTCTCATCACTCAACTCATCTTGTTTGCGCCACTTGAAAATAGCTGTCACAGTGTTGTACATAATACGTGGGTGTTACTATAGCTTACTAAAGATGAAGTGTGCAGAGCCTCTGTGAACGGTTTTGAATGACAGATTATGAGGCACTCCGGACAAAAGTAAAATGATTGCGCGTCTCTCGAGCTTCCCCAGCAGTATTTGGCTTAACTTTTGTCCAGAACAGTCAGTACAAGGAAAGGCTGCTGTAGCATATCGTCACTGTCGGGCAGAAACCTCGTATCTCCAAGTTGTTTTGCAAATAAAGCCCTGCTTCATCATACAAGCCGTCGCACAAAAGTAGTGAAAACAGCAGATCGCCTGTAGATCGGCTGTTTTCACTAGTTTAAATCATTTTTTAAATGATACAGTACATACAAAACAAATGATTTTGGACATACAAGGTTTCCACCCGACAACGACGATGTATGCTTTTACAAAACACCGGGCAGCCCCCCTACGTTTTTTTCAGTTAATATGACAGATCTTTCTGTGCTCATGGCAATTCCCTTTTGAGAATTACCGGTAAATGTCACCATACAATACACATATCATACAATTTGCGTGCGTGCGTGCGTGCGTGCGTGCGTGCGTGCGTGCGTGTGTGTGTGTGTGTGTGTGTGAGTGACTGTAGTCTCACCCTGAGCATCTGGATGTCAATAACCTTGTCCATGTATTTCTTCCTGTCATACTTGTCCCTGATGAAGATCTCTGCAGACCTGCACAGTCTGTCAAGGAGACAACTGCTTGTGCTTTATTGCTTTCTCTCTCTCTCTCTCTCTCTCTCTCGCTCTCTCTCTCTCTCTCACACACACACACACACACACACACACACACACACACACACACACACACACACACACACACACACACACACACACACACTGGTGGTAAGGAAAGGATACTGGTCCGTCTCTGGGCGTTGGAAGCACTCTGGTAAGAAGGCCTCGAAGAGACGCTTGGCCTTGGCGTTCCCCATCTCCTGAACACACTGATGGCAGAGAAACACGTTAGCAGCTGGTTCATGACCTGAACCAAAAACAAAACTTGAGAAAAGGCAGCACAGACTCTTTCCCCTCCGGGCTGCAAGGCTCCCAGGCTGTGGAACCACCTCACCTCCCTCCTTTGACCAGGATGGCAGAGTGTTCCTTTTAGTCGACACTCTGGGGCCTACAGTTACAGTAACACGAGTCTAGTCCAGTGTTTCTCAACCTTTTTTCTGCATGGGCACACTTTTCATGTCCCAAGAATCCATGGGCACACCAACATAATACGGGGGTATAAATATCGTCACTGTCGCCTGTCGGGAAGAAACCTTGTATCTCCAAGTTTCAAATTTGTATGTTTCTTCGCAAAGTAAAGCCCTGCTTCATCATACAAGGCTGTCGCACAACAGTAGTGAAAACAGCAGTTCTACAAGCACACAACGCCTCGCACCGCGAGGCGTTGTGCTTGTAGATCGTCTGTTTTCACTAGTTTAAATCATTTTTTAAAATGATTAATACAATACTGGCTTTCAAGCGGTTTCAGGGGGCACACTTGACCCTTTTCGGGGGCACACCAAAGGTCCCCATGCAGGCACAGTGGTTGAGAAACACTGGTCTAGCCAACACTCCAATCGCATACGGTACCTAGCATCCATGGAGTCAACATCCTGGGCAGGGGTCATCGCCATGTTGGCGTGTGGTGGAAGTTTTTGGAAAAATGCTAGTGGACTCCTAATGTGCCATATAGTGTCCTAGTAAACCAGTGTCATACATATTCTGAGGAAATCCTGGAGATTTGACATTCAGTGATCCGGTCTATATGATCAAAATAAGAACATTATAATGGCGTGTAAAACAGAAAATCTAAAAATTGCCACAGACAAGAAGAGCAAGTCTTTGCCACGGACACATGTGTCAGTGTACGGACATATTGATGACCCCTGACCCTGCATGGGGCAGTCGTGCAGCCTCTGACCTGGATTTGTTCCTGTGTCCACTGGTCCAAGTTGACCGACTTGACCTTGGAGATGTGGACCCCGAGGTTGCGATGGATCCCCGCACAGCGGATGCAAATGAAGATCCCCAGGTTCCATGACGCCCACCGTGGACCTAGTGGACAAGAATGGGCGAAGAAGAGATTAGACCAGGGGTCTTCAACAGGGGGTCCGGGACCCATAGGGGGTCCTCAGAGTTACTACAGGGGGTCCTCCAAATATTCCAATCCTTTTATTAACAACTTGAACCCTTGTGTCCATATTCTAAGAACTTTAGCCAAAAATAGCAGATCTGCTGCGAGGCGTTGTGAGCTTGTAGATCGGCTATTTTTGGCTAAGAGGTTTGGTGTAGAGGAGAAAAAGGGCAGACTAAGTACAGAGTGAAAGGTCAAGTGGTTAAATATCTGAAAACACAAATTGACATGAATCCAAAATACACTAATAATTGTGCTGTCTAACAATGAAAGTATATGGAATCTATCAAGGTCAAGGTATACTTTATTTGTCCACAAGGGAAATTTGTCTTGGGCTTTCACCCCTGCTACAACCACACACAAAACATCAGTAACAAACAGTAGAAATACATACATTACATTGTGCACAGTGATTAATTAATACTCTGTCAGTGCTGTTTCAGAGCGTCGTTCAACAATCCAATGGACACAGGTACAAATGATTTTTTAAACCTAATGTACTTCCATATAGGTTCACCGTACCTTCTTCCCGAAGGTAGAAGTACAAACTTCCCATGTAACACATGAGTAGCATCACCAATTATTGTCTGAGCCTGCCTTAGTGCCGCCTGCTCGTAAATAGACTGCAGAGAGGGGAGTTGTCTTACTCCTATAATCTTCCCTGCAGTCTGAACCAATCTCAACAATTTGGACCTCAGTTGCACTGAGAGATTACCGAACCAAACTGTAATACCAAATCTAACCAGGCTCTCCAAGACTGCCCGATAGAACACTAACATAAACTTTTGGTCAACACCGTGAACCCTCAGACGGCGGAGGAAGTGTAGTCTTTGCTGTAGTTTACTACAGAGACTGTCCACATGTGTATTCCATGTTAATGAATTGTCAATAGAAATGCCCAAGTATTTATATGAAGAAACCTGTGAGATGGCTGAGTCATGAATGACCACAGGCCTGTGGTCACCAACGCTATGAGAAGGTTGTGGGGGTCCCTGGCTGCTTCATCTCTCTCTCAACAAAGGGGTCCTCTGCCTAAAAACGTTGAAGACCCCTGGATTAGACGTTTTGACAGAGAGTGAGAATAACGGGATCTTGATTTCAAACTCTCTTGATATGACACAAACCAGCTCACGGTCTTATACACACAGACCCAGAAAAACAGCCAAACGTCACAGGAAAAAGGATAGACAGTGAAGAGGTCGAAGACACAATGTTCAACCTTTTTGAAGAGGTTTACGTAAACACAGAGACACACTGAGAGGATGAGAGAATGCTACGGAGAAAGTTTGAGAAGGGCGGAATGAAGAGCAACATGAACAAGAAAGACTGATTAATTTTTGTCCAATTATAGACAGTCGGCCCAACCCAAGACCTCATTCGTGAGTTGGAACTCAGCAGGGATTCCGCGCCTATAATCCCTTGTAAATCCTGTGTGTACTGACACATAATAGGATCCATCCACCACAAGTGTTAGCCTACATAGCTGGTACTGAGGGGGACATGTCTCTGGTACTGAGACAAGACAGAGAGGGAGACAGATGAGACTATAGAGCCAGACCGATTTTGGAGAGTCTTAGCCAACTCATTTCTGATGTTTTGACCGATTTTTCTAAAAAGAAAAAGAAAATGTAGATCTGCCATTTAAAAAAAATAACCCTATGTCCAAAATAGGGATGCCAGGTTGACTGTGTATTGGTCTGTATTGCTGCTTTGTGGCGGAATCTGATTATTGTGTGAGTACAGTACAGTATGTGTGTGTGTGTGTGTGTGTGTGTGTGTGTGCGTGTGTGTGTGCGTGCGTGTGTGTGTGCACAGATGTCAGGATGTAGCCTGGACAAGGTCCTTGGAGGGTGAGAAGATAACGTTGCTCCTTGGTTATTTATTTTTTCTGCTAAACTTACGCAACGGCCCTCTTTGGGAGAATGCAGTCAGCTTCAAAGAGAATACCAGAGCTTGGTGTCTCTCTCATCTATCTCCTCTTGGCCTTCCCTCTTTTCTTCCACTCTCCCTGCCCTCCCCCCTCCCTTCTCCTCTTTCCTGCAGGCAGACTGCATATTGTACAACTGTATGTTGCCTATATAATAGGCCAGGGGCGTCAATTGGGTATGGCAGGGATGCGACCGCAGTTTTTCCCGGTGAACCTGAGCGCAACGGTGGGGGCGCGGGAGTGTGGGGAAACACACTGACTATTGCCGATGATGGAGTGGTATAGCTTTATGTATTGAGAGGCACTCTTGCCGATTTCGCAAGAGACTCGTCGCCAATTGTAAGATATTTAAAAGTTATTTGGGGCCATAATGATAACCTTTCTTCCCACTACTAGACTAAGGATTTATATTGTCTGTGTTATTGTTTACAACCACAATTATTCCCGTGTGGCAAGATCGCAGTTCCACTAGTTTTACTAGTAGGCTTAACCTGACTGCGCCAGATAGTTGCAGCAGTGCGTAACGCTCTGCCTTACATCTGGGACCTCTCGGGCAGACTCGATGTAAGGGGCGGGCCATTTTTTGAAATTCTTTAGCAGGTGATTGGATGTGGCCGTCTCTCTATCACAGTCTGGGAGTGCCAACTCCAACCACTCATATTGGCCTGTCTGCATCCATGTGGTCTGCAATCAGACTCTACTGGCTCAGAGCCGCTCAGAGCCCGCCCGTAACTGCCGCTGATTGGTCCGGCCCGGGGCTTTACGAGCGTTATCAACTCCCACCAAGAGATCTCAGATGGTAAAGTAGGGCGGTAGCCTACGCACTACTGCCACAATCTGACACAAGTCAGGTTATAGTAGGCTAGTGTAGGCTTAGAAGCCTTTTCAGAAGTTAATTTAATGTTTTCCATTAATGATTTCCTTTATCCTCATCTAATCTTGCGCTAATGCACGCAACTGTTTTCGCCAGGTTTTAGGGCCTAGTAGGCTTTTCAGAAGTTATTAATGTTTTCCATTTAATGATTTCCTTTATCGTCATCTTGTGCTAATGCACGCAACTGTTTTCGCCAGGTTTTAAGGTCTTATTTTAGTTGTTTCTCATAAGCTCGCGACCTTCCTTGCCCATCGGCCCCCACCGTTGCGCTCAGGTTCAACTGCGGTCGCGGCAGGGATATGCAGCTGCCATACCCTAGGTCCAGGGGGAAAATAAAAGTTACTTTTAAATATAAATCCATGAATGTCTATCTGTGCTGGTTATTATATGTTGCTAAATTACAGTAAAATAACTACAAATGCAAAATTCTACAAGATGGTCACTTTAACAAGGTATTATTGCGACCGTAGGTCGCATTTACTACCAAAACCTCCACAGGCTGTCTGTCTGTCAGTGAGTGAGTGAGTGAGTGAGTGAATCCGTCACACTTTTGCCCTGCTCATATCTCCACAACCGTTGCCCCCATCCATGCCAAATTTTGCACACACACTCCTTGACTGCCAAACTACAACCTCCAAGGACCCCCGGAGCCCCAGGGACCCCCAGGTCCCTGGGGGACCCCCAGATGAAAAAAATGACCAAATGTGCTCACACATCACACGTCACACTTTTTCCCTGCTTATATCTCCGCACCCGTTGACCCGATCCATGCCACATTTTACACACACACTCCTTGCCTGCCAAACTACAACCTCCAAGGACCCCCGGAGCCCCAGGGACCTGGGACCCCCAGATGTAAAAAATGACCAAATGTGCAAAAATGCCCAAATGACCACCCCAACGGGGCTGCTCACGGGGAATTCCCGGGGACCACCGACTCCTGGTGCTCCAGAACGGATGCAAAAGTGGTGGCGCCCCCAGTGGAGGACCTCCTGCCACTGCAGCGCACATAAAATGCCGTAACTCGGGCTAGGAGCGTCCGGGAGAGCCGGGGCCGTTACCTATTCGTCCGCCAAGGCAACACGGAGACCCCACCCCTCATTTCTCACATGGCCCTATTCTAGCGCCACCTTCAGGCCGATTTTTACAACACATTTTTGGACACTGCTCCTACAGTTTTTGCCCTAAAATCACGAATATCACTACACAGCATGTCTACACTCATGTCATCAACATGGATGAGGAAGATTTGGGAAAAACAAATTTTTGCCCTATTTGTGGAGATAAGCCACCTACGGTCGCTTATCTCCCGATTAGGGAGTCTTACTGGTAATTATATTCTCCACACTTGTATTCTCCCCATCTTGACAAAATGGTATATTCCCAGGTTCCGCAGGTCAGCTGCACAGGTGCAATGCATTATTGTTAATTGTGGCACGTTTACTAACATGCCAAGTTTAGTTGCACCAGGCTGCCATATCCAGCCCAAGAAACTGTAGAAACGGGGGAAACAAATAAAATGTACTTGTTAAAAATAAATGTATCATGCCTGTTGCTAACAAGACACCAGTCATGTTGCCATACCTTAGCTTTTTCTGAACTGATGCCACTGCTATAGGCTACTCCTTCTCCTCACCACATTGATGCAGTACACCCCTCTTAGCACTAGATGGAAGAGCTGCATTTGGTTTGGCTTTCTCACTGTGAACTCTGCTGACTGCTGATGCCAGGGGCGGGGTAGTGGGGTAGGGAGGATTTGCGAAAAGGGCCATTCTATGCTAATGAAAGAGGAAGTTCATTTTCGGAAACAGAAAACATGCAAAACCTTCCGCTTGCATGGCGACAAGAGAGGAAATGCTTGTGTGTAAATAAGGAAAAAATGCACTCTTGTCTGAGTTGCATCCTGCAGGGTGTGCTGTCAAATGAACTTATCTGACTAATTGTTCACATGGCCGACAACAATTTAATTCAAAACATGGTTCAACAACAACATTGACAATGCAAGCGCACAGCCCATGATCTTCCTATGTGCACACACAATAATGAAAGATCAGGGACGTGCAGAGAGCGGCAGGGGCTGAAATTTCTAAAAGGGCCTTTTGGTGGAAATAAGGTCGGCTATTTTCAGTGCGTGATACCACACTGAACTAAGCATAATCAATAAAGTCAATCAAGTCATCAAGTAAATACTGGAGATGTGGTGTGCGGCATGGATTTCTACACAGAGAGGGCAATTCTTTTAACATAAGATGCTTCATTGAAGTTCAGGAGTGTTTGGAAAAAGCAATTCTCTTGAATGCTGCCTTCAGGTATGGCATGGAAAGAGGGCCTTTGAGTTTCTTTTACACATGGATAAAAAGGGCAGGAGCTCAAGCCCCCTTTGATGTCTATGTGTGCACGACACGTGCCTGTGAAAGATGATGGACGGACAGCCAAGAGACAGTAGCCATCAACTTGACTTGGCTGGTTTCAGCATGCCGGCTAATAATAGTAGAATTACTGAGCAAAGCCTACTTAAGCGTGCTCTAAACACTGGCACTGGGAGATAGAGAGAGAGAGAGAGAGAGAGAGAGAGAGAGAGAGAGAGAGAGAGAGAGGGGCGGAAAGAAGAGACAGCATGCATGATGAGATACAGAAACAGAGGGAGGGCTAGAGAGAAAGAGTAAAAAGGAGATGGGCCAACAAGAGATTTAGCACTGGAATGATTTTTTTTCTATTTGTCCTTCACAGCCATTCTCTCTATTCCCCATATCAATCCATACATCCAACTCTCTCTCTCTCTCTCTCTCTGTGTGTGTGTGTGTGTGTGTGTGTGTGTGTGTGTGTGTGTGTGTGTGTGTGTGTGTGTGTGTGTGTGTGTGTGTGTGTGTGTGTTTGTGTGTGTGTGTGTCTCTCTCACTAAAATCTCTTTCTGTGACTTTCTTTACCCATTTCTCCGGCCTCTCTCTTTTGCCCTCAATGCCTTGTGTGCTGACTAGGGCTGCACAATAAATATATTGTGTTTTAGTTTTTCATCGCAATATGAATTTCCAAATGTCATTTTCAGCGTTTTCCATGGTGTTACAGTAGATTGCTAGACATCGCAAGTAATCTGGTTTTGAATGACATCTATGAGACGCCATGCTGGCACCAAAATCCAATTCAGATTGCTCTTCCTCTTTCGATCTCGACTTACAGTAGCCTGACTTTTGTCCAGAGCGGCGCCTCACACAAAGGAAAAACAGCAGAAGTGCTATTTTATGAATGCTCAGCATTTGAGGTGAATGAACAAGGATCGGCAAGCCTGTATGCTAGTGATGCTACAAAGCCGTACCAACCAAATATTATGTACTTTGCAACATCAGTGGTATCAACTCCCTGTCTTTTTTCTTTAATTCTTTATCCCACGATTTTGTAACCCATTTTTCACCTGGTGCCAATTGCTTAAGCTGTAATCCTGGGCTCTGCTCTCCCTCTGCCAACCTGGGGAGGGCCCCGAACTGAGCTCATGCATCCTTCAGTGCAAGAAGAGTGAGCAACCCGTTTCTTAGCACCTGACAGGGGGGAGCTTCCCCGTTTGGACGTAGCTCGTGGAAGGAACACGCCATTCCAACCAGTTCCATTCCCCTCCATCAGGCGCCCCGGCTGACCAGGTGGGAAGGCATTATAGAGACCAGGATTACTGCATGTTTTTGTGAGGGTATCTACCCTAGGGGACACGGGGAGAACATGCAAACTCCACACAGAAAGGCCCTTTTGCCAACACCCCCCAGGGTGTGGGCACTGATGATGCGGAGGAGAGAACACACTCCCATCAACCACAGCGTCCCACGGCGGGAATCGAAACCTGGACCTTCTAGCTGTGAGGCGACAGCGCTACCGACTGTGCCACCGTGCCCCCATCAACTCCCTGTCTGTCTGCAGACTCTTATTTTATTTCTGTTGGTGGGCATGCATGAAAGGTGTGGCAGGAACAGCAAAGTTGGTAAAGTGTGGGAGAAAAAAACGATTTACAAAATGCACTTGTTTCCACAGACAGGTTTGCATCACTGCTGCTGCCTTACGCAAGGCTGTCAAAATAACGTTTCTTCCCCCGCAGAGGGCTAACATTGTGTAAACCTTCTTGTTTATTATGGCAGAGAAAAGAATGCCAACGCCATTCACGTTGGCGGACACAAAGACTAGCGGTTTGACTCACAGACAGCAGCGTGTACTGTACCTGATTTAAAGGGCACCCTTCAGAGTAGCGGAGTGCGTGGACCTGCGAATGAATGAATCACCCTGACAAATATACAGTTGTGTTTGACAAAGATGTGAGTTAAAGGGATATTCCACTTTCAACAGGGAGCAGTGGTAGGGCTTCTCTCCTCATACAACCCATTGTAACTTCAAACTCCATTTTAACCATGATAGATTCAATAAAGACACCCATTATTTTTTCCTGGAGACTCATTTTACCTTCCTAATACGTGAGCAGGCCGTGTTTTTTCGATAACTTTTTTCATTTATTTTTAATAATTATTTGGAAAAATGGAAAAAATGAAATACAAAAAGATAATTATTAAAAATAAATGAAAAATGTTATCGAAAAAACACGGCCTGCTCACATATTAGGGGGTAGTATGAGTCACCAGAAAAAAATAATGGGTGTTTTTAATGAATCTATCATGGTTAAAATGAAGTTTGAAGTTACAATGGGTGTGTGTGGGGAGAGGACCTGGGCCTGGAGGGCCTGGTAACATTCAATACCAGGAATATCTAAATATTCAATCAAGCTAATTAAAAACTTTTCAGGGTGTTCATAAAAGCCTGATGATAAAATTACCAAAAGTTTTTTTGAAAGTGAAATATCCCTTTAAGTAGTATCAGTTGGAAGAGACGAGTTAAAATCACAGGAGGCCAATACGGGAAGTGATGGTTTTATAGTGCTCTCGTAGATGCCAAATGGTGTACATTAGTTGTTTGATCACCTGCTGCGACTCAGTATAGGGCAGGGGTGGGCAACTTTGATGATGGTGAGGGCCACTATATTTCCATCTTCACTCCAGAGGGCCACATTGCATATTGCTACGTCCTACTTTGTCATTCTAGTATCTTATACAAAAGAAGCAAAAATAGCAGATCTACAAGCTCAAAACGCATCGCACTGCAATGCGTTTTGAGCTTGTAGATCGGCTATTTTTGCTTCTTTTGAATTGGAATTTTTTACTGGAATCCTTTCAAACGCATTTAGTTATATAGGGCTACCCATGTTAAATTTATGAACTCAAATTCAAATACATTGGACATAAAAAAAGACATTTTAATACTACTAGTCATTAAGCTACTAATATAGACTGACGGAATTAAAGCAGGTCATGTTTGGAATTGTAACAGCTGAAATCAATAATATATCAGTATTCTGGTATTAGCCTGCGGGCCGCATTAAGTGAAGGTGTGGGCCGGATGTGGCCCCCGGGCCGCCAGTTGCCCATGTGTGGTATAGGGGAACACTGGGTCCTAATGAACCTCTCTGACAGGCACACACATCACAGTGTGCACACACACAAAATGAGCGCGCACCCACTTACTGTACCCGGCATCTACAGTGCAAACTGTACACATAGACACATCTAAACTGACACACACACACACACACACACACACACACACACACACACACACACACACACACACACACACACACACACACACACACACACACACACACACACACACACACACACACACACACGTGAGCAGGTGCATGTGTGGCTCATTAGCCCATATCCCACAAGGATAAATAGTGGTCCCGGCAGGTGCAAGGATTATCCTTCAGGGGAACTGTCGTCACTGTGCCATGTGCCCTCCCTTCCACCTCCCCTCCCCTCCCCTCCCCTCCCCTCCCCTACCGCAGACTCCATATACAAAATAAAATGCATTACAACAGTGTTTCTCAAACTTTCAAATGTCAAGGTCTCCCCATAACTCTGACAGTGTACAAAATGGAACCAAATGAACCCGTTTGGTTCCATTTTGTACACTGTCAGAGTTACAGACTCTATGGGTCAATTTAGACCCCTCTAAAGGAACCCACAGAGTCCCTGGAATCCACTTTGATAACCACTGCATTACAATATATTAATGCAATATATTTGTATACAAATACAAATATATATACAATAATTTGGACTGTCCTACATAATGCTCTATAGAAGAAAAGTATCAAATGTTATTCCAGGGCGCAAGAAATGTTTTCAAATTTGTTTTGGCACGCTTTGTGTGTTCTGAAAAGATATAATGTAGGCCTATGTCAAATGTATATATTTTGTGGTTATGCACTGTAAAACCCTGATTCTAAATTTAAATCAACTGAACAGTGACTAGAGTACAGTAAAGTAGGCTAGTGCCTTCCCATGTCCTTGCTGCTACCCAGCCTTCAGCCACAGAACTGAGCCAGAAAGCTCAAGGCCTCTCAGTGACCCAGTAAGAAACAGCACAAGCAGAACCAGCGCAGCAGATGGACACGTATTGATAATTCAAAACACCCTCCAACCAGGGGCGTCACACCAAATTCTGGGCCCTGGGTAGTGTACAAGGATTCACTGCGGGCCCCCCATGAATGTTAACTATTGAAAAATAGCAGATATACAAGCTCACAGCGCGGCACCGAGTGCCGCGCTGCGAGCTTGTAGATCTGCTATTTTTGACAAATCTTGAAAAATGTGTGCCAAGAAACCCATGTTTCCATGTCAGTGATGCTCAAACTTTTTCATGTGAAGGACCCCCCATCTCAAAATATTGAGTTCCAGGGACCCCCAGAAGCAAAATTTGAGTTACAAATGTTCACTTAAAAAATACATACATTCAAAGATTTGCGCACATTTTCACGACTTTTAAAAAATAGCAGATCTACAAGCTCGCAGCGCGGCACTCGGTGCCGCGCTGTGAGCTTGTATATCTGCTATTTTTCAATAGCTAAAGTTACTATTGCCCCTCCACCTTGGGCCCTGGTAGCTCAGTCCCGCTTTCCTACCCCTTGTGACGCCCCTGCCTCCAACTGCCACTTTACTTATAGCCTAATTGCTGATGTGTTGACTGAGAGTTTGTTTTCTGATCAATTTTGAAAAATGTATGTTTGATTAAAGTTTATAATTTCGAAGATTTAACTTATGAGCAAAAACTAATAAATGAAAATAAACACAAATAACTTTATTTTATTTTATCACTTTCAACCTTTTCAAAAATAGCAGATCTATAAGCTCATAATATTTCATGTTGGAATGCATTGTCCTTGTAGCTTGATCTGCTATTTCTGGAAAAAAAAGTTTTTAAAAAGAACCGTTTTTGAAAAGATTTGCCGCGTGTCACTCCCCAGTTCCCATCTCTCCACCCATTTCCTGTCAGTCTACTGTCCTATCTAATAAAGGCATAAAAGCCCCCAAAAAAACAAATCTTTAAAGAGTTCTGAAAATCATAAGCAATCAGCGGTAAAAGAAAGGTATCAGAGCTATGTTGTGGTCTTTGTTGATGTAATATTAATCGCAATAACTGAATTGTGACGTGAGTCAGCTCAATTTCCTGAGTGGTGACACACTGTACTGATGCAATTACCAGTGGTGTAAAGTAACTAAGTACATTTACTGTACATTTACTGTACTTAAGTACAATTCTGAGACATTTGTACTTTACCTGCATGAGTATTTCCAATTTCCAATACTTTTACTTCTACTGCACTACATTTCAGAGGCAAATTGTACTTTTACACACTTTAGTTACTAGTTACTCTGTAGATTTTCATTATTATTACTAAACATTCATTAACCACTTCAGCCCTACATACATTTCAGCCAGATTGTAAGCTAGATCGGCTATTTTCAAAAGATTTTTATACATTTGAAAACTTGAACTAGGACATCGTGACTCGGGCGGCCGAGCTTCTAGTTCTGTATAATGAGTACTTTTACTTTTGGTACTATAAGTACATTTTGATACCAATACTGATACCAATATTTGTACATTTTACATTTACATTTTACTTTTACTTATTAATGCATTAATTTGCACTATTGATACTTTTACTTATATTAACAATTTGAGTACTTTTTCTAGCACTGGCAATTACCAAGTTGCCTGTTTTTTTTATACATGTGTCTTTTGTAATTTGTCAAACTCAAGCATTCATATTATTTCATTGGAAAGCACGTTGTAAACGTGCGTGTCATTTCGAGATGAATAGAAAAGTGCATTCATGTTAACATCAAGTCAACATCAGAGCCAAGCGCACAGACCAGAGTGCTGTGTCACTTCCAGACGGGGCAGGGCAGGGGTGACATTGAACCAGCCACCGTGCCAACCTCCTGCGTTTACAATGTGACTCAGTGCCAACTTGGCCATAGAAAGAAGGGGGCGGGGAGGCGCTCCCACAGCCAATCACCATCATCCCCTTGTTTCAGCCAGGGGTGTCACACCAAATTCTGGGCCCTGGGTACAAGGATTCACTGCGGCCCCCCCCATGAATGTTCTTCATAGGGGGAGGGGGTTTAACCCATTTAGACTGGGAACGCATTATTACACATTATTTAGTGCTTTAACTAGTGAAAAATAGCAGATATACCAAGTGCCGCGCTGCAAGCTTGTAGATCTGCTATTTTGGAAAAATCAAGAAGATTTGTGTAAGTCTTTGAATATTTCAAATCCTATGTCAGTGGTGCTCAAACTTTTTCATGTGAAGGACCCCCAAAATGATATGTATTTGGCCACGGACCCCCATCTCAAAATATTTAGTTCCAGGGACCCCCCAGAAGCAAAATTTTAGTTACAAATGTTCGCTTAAAAAAATACATATATTCAAAGATGCACACATTTTCACGACTTTTCAAAAATAGCAGATCTACAAGCTCGCAGCGCGGCACCAAGCTTGTATGCTATTTTTCAATAGCTAAAGTATAAAATAATGAAGGCCCCTCTGCCTTGGGCCCTGGTAACTCAGTCCCACTTTTCCCCCTCCTTTGTGACACCCCTGGTTTCGGCACAGGACCACCACTACCCACCAACCGCTGGTAGGAAGACAGAGAGGAGGGTGGAGGAGAGCGGGGCCGTGGATGGAAGTGGGAGTAATATCGCCATGGTGACCCATGGGTGTAAACGTAAACACGAGAGCGATGGAGACAATGCCTGGAAGGGGGGGGTGGGTGGGGCGGCGGGGCTGTGCGCTCGCAAAACACTTGAAACCCTTTGAGGGTAGGGTCGAGAGACAGACGCCAACAATTACCTGATCTGCCCTCTCTCTCTCTCTCTCTCTCTCTCTCTCTCTCCCTCTCTCTCTCTTCCCGTCTCCCCATTATGGTGCAGTCTGCCGTAGCATGAGCGATTGACATATTTGCTAACACAAGGATATCCATGTGGTCGAAATGCTTTTAGACCTGTGCTATTAGAGAGCCAGGGAGTGTCTGCAGGCTTTTTGAGAGTGTCCCGGTGGAGCCAGAACCCCTTAACCTTGAAAGTATCAGCGCCACGCTCTCTACTCACTCACTGAGATGAGAGAGTCATCACAGTAGGTGTGGACATTATGCGGAAGTGGACGAGCCGTTTATGGGAGATACAGTACAAAGACACTGGGAAGGGGCAGAAAGAGAGAGAGAGAGAGAGAAGGGGGGGTGGGGGTGAATAGTGCTTAGTCAATAAATGGCACATAAACTGTCGGCAGTACACAGTCAAATCAAATATACAAAGTCCAAGGTGCATGGTCAAAACATAGCAATAGATAAATAGCAATGGATAAATACTCTAGCACAAGGGTCTTCAACAGGGGGTCCGGGACCCCTAGGGGGTCCTCAGAGTTACTACAGGGGGTCCTCCAAATCTTTGTGTGATAGAAACTCCCCTTTTTTATATTAACCACTTGAACCCTAGTGTCCATATTCTGAAACTTTAGCCATAAATAGTAGAACGGCTATTTTTGTCAAAGTAGTTTGGTGTACTGTAGAGGGGAAAAGAGCAGAGTGAAAGGTCAAGTTTATTAATTATTGACCATTCAAGTGGTTAGATATTTGAAAACACATTAACATGAATCCAAAATACACTGATGATTGTGCTGTCAAACGATGAAACTATGAAAGGTTGTGGGCGGTCCCTGCTTCATCTCTCTCTCAACTATGGGGTCCTTGGCCTGAAAACGTTGAAGACCCCTGCTCTAGCACTATGGAAGGCAGCAAGGCTTCTTGCACAGGTGGAAAACCTATCCAGCAGATAGGAATAGCAGCAGGCATGTGTACTGTATATAAAATCACAGTCCTGTCTGGTCCATTTAGTTTGATGTGTACACTCTCCAAGTTAAATGAACACTGCATGTCACTCTGTATGGTTCTCTCATCTTGGTATAAGCTGTTGGGGTTCCTGGGATAGCTCCAGTCCACCTGCTTGTGGATGTTTTCTTGTGTGCAGCGCAGGTGAAAGCACATACAGACTATGTACAGTATACCTTCAGCCACTTCCCGCTGCTCCACCCAAACAAACCACACAGTAATCCATGTCAAAGCACAAAGTAAACAAGATTAGACAAAAGCCCTGTCCAACACCATATGGCTGAAAACACCACTGGAGGGATTGGGGTGGTCCGGTATAAATGCATTAATGCTGATGGGTTTCTCTGTGTGTGTGTGTGCGTGCGTGCGTGCGTGCGTGTGTGCGTGTGTGTGTGTGCGCGTGTGTGTGTGTGTGTGTTTTGTGCTGTAGGGGCATTTTGCACGGGAAGTGTATTCTATTACACTTCTCATGTATAGTAACACCTTCAACTGAATGTGCTAATTAGATAATTGGTGAAATCTCTGACAACCTTTCTATTGACTGGGAGTGGGACAAGAATCTGTCCGTCCTCCGTCTGTCTGCATGCTGACATCACTGATACTACACAGTGTCGCCGGTATCAGCCGCATGCTGAAACAATGCCTACACCACAGACAGGTATTGCACAACTGGACGTCAATGGTGACTGTTCTGCCCAACGGGTATCGGTCTCTCCGACAAATGTCACCATACTGTAGCATATTATTAGTTAAGAAAAGAGAGGAGGCACCTGTATAAAGTGACAAGAACCTTCTTTAAAACCCCATAATGTTGTTGTTCCAAAGGAGACGAGGCAGCCAACTCCATGTTGGTCTGTGTTTACTGGGATAGACAGCACACAGCAGCACCAACCTGAGGCGTTCGCCTAACTCTGAGACCGTAAACATGGACCATCACAGTCAAATGAACACTCTTGGATTTCACGGTGTAGGACAGCGGAGAGATAGAAAGTATAATTTGGCCTTTAGGGAGACTCAGGAGTGAGGTGCTGGTGGGATTCAATTAAAATGGCCTGTGGGAGTATTTGCTTGTCACAGGGAGTGTCTTACAGTATTATGAGCCCATCGCATCATCAAAGGGTATCGTACACCACTGGTCCCCAATCACTGGGTCATGGACACATTTGTGAATTATTAATTTGACTGTTATCTATTATGTGACCTTTAGGCAATGAGTTGAGAGTATAGGGTGAAATCAGGCCCGGCAGCACGAGGCCCCTTAGTCAAGATGGATTGAAGAAGTTAAAAAATATATATAATAATAATAATATCAATATCAGTGGCATAGCATGGATTGTACCTGGGAGGCTGGGACAATCAGATTCTCTAAAGGGTGTATATTTCAGCCTGAATGTCTTGTCTACAGACAGGCTGCAGTGCACTTTTTTGGACATAAAAAGAATATATATATACCGGTATGGTCGTACCCTTCACTTAAGCGCATGCTCCCTAAGCCACTGTCTCCTGGCGCTGGGTGAAATGTACACGGTCAACTGCATGTCTCTTATTTTGATTTCTGCATATGTACACTAATACTGCTAATGTTTGTCTATATGCTGTGAGTTTTCTTGCCACATTGTCCAGGAAAGGAAAGGAAACAAACTGGGGCAACAGCATAACTGTCTGCATATAGGCCTACACACATTGCTGTCGGTTGGAAACCTCATATGTATTTTTTATTATTTTAAAAACACTTTAAAATACTGAAAATAGCCTCTCACAATGCATTGCTTTAAAAGGCCAAACCTCACCAATGCAACTAGTCGCAACTCCTCGCAACAAAACAGTTTTTGTCACACCAAAAAAAGAAGAAAAAAAAAGCAACTCCTTGCAACAGCCATTGGGGATAACGGTTGCAAGTAGATGCATGCAACGGTTTTGTTGCAAGGAGTTGCATGCAACGGTTTTGTTGCAAGGAGTTGCGACTAGTTGCATTGGTGTGGACCGGCTATGTTCACTACTTCTATGTGGAACTCTTTTATGATGGAGGAGGGCATACATTTTATTTAAAAAGAAATATAGAAAAACATAAAAAGCCTTGACAGACACAGTGGTAGACTGATTACTTCCCCATGTTACTTCCCCATATGTGTGTGTCTCTATGTCTGTGGTAATATCTCTGTGTTTGCTTGTGTCTCTATGTGTCTGTTTGGCCATCATTGTCTGTTTACCGCTGTGTGTTCTGTTGTAGCTGCATGGACACCTGAGCCAGAGCAGCATACCTCCATCAGCCTACTTTCCTGTTTCTAAACATGAAATGCAGTTTCCCTGTATAGTTAGTAAATGATTATGAAAATCCATTAGATTACTTGCCTATTTAAACCCCCCCGGCCCCCCCACTACTACTACTACCACCACCAGAGTGAAAATAGCTGCTCACAACGTGTCGCTTGTAGATCTGCTCTTTTATGATGAAGTAGGGCATTCATTTCTGGAATCTTTGCAATATGGAGATAGGTTTCTTTCCAACAAGCAGCGAAATTATCCATCCATGTATCATCCAGATAGACCAAAAGGAAGACATAGGAGCCATAATTGATCAATTCTGCAGTCATATACCAATTAATAACATTATAGGTATGTTTGCGTCGGAACACAAATGCACATGCACAAACACATTCACATGCACATCAACTCTGTCCATGGTTAATGCTGGTTTAGGACCCGTTCCCATTTCAGTCTAGGCTCCCTTGGTATATGAGACACAAATGCTGCCTGCGTGCTTCCATGCATGCATGCGTGCGTGCGTATGTGTGTGTGTGAGCGTGCGCACTCCTGTGCGCGTGAGTGTTTGTTTGTCATTCCCACTGAAATGTTTCCATGGCTCTAATGGTTAATTTAATCGTCGTACGACGGTGTCGGCCAGTGGAAATATCCGATCTACAAGCTCACACTGCGTCGTGATATGACGTATTTTGAGCTTGCAGATTGCCTATTTTCGGCGTGCAAAACTGGTGCGCAAAGAAGTATAACTCAGGCTTATGTACCTCCCTAGGCACAGATACTGGAGCAAGGCGTGGTAACAAGAAACCTTTACAGTAAGTGACTGTTGTTATGAACCATGTTACTCTATGACAGCGAGTATCAACCTTGTTAGTTTCAACAACCCCCACTTTGAAATACCACGGATCCAAATTATATGATTTTTTTATTATTTCTGGGACCCCAATCTACTCTGTAAAATCATCAGTGTTAATTTAACTCTTTTGAGAAATGGAACCAAAAGAACACGTACTGTGTGGTTACTGTATGTAAACTCTCCGTTTGGTTTCAAACTATCATGGCCTGCGGGGCCCCAGATGCCATGTTGACAACCACTGCTGTTTGAACAGCTTTCATTCAATAATGTTTAATGAAACGGTTTTCGTCAGCCAGGCCAATGGGCTGTTAGAGGAGCACACGTTCATTTAAGTCTATGCTTAAAGGACGACTTCACCACTTGTCAACCTAATGTTCATGATAAAATAGCACAATTTATTTCTACTCTGTCTGTGTCTCATGGGAGGGCTGTGGGCAGTTCAGATGATGCCAATGACATCTTCGATGGAGAATCCAAGCTAATAGAAACTGTAAACTTCCTATTCCTTTAAAAAAACTTCCAAAGGATGATGTCACTGGCAGATGGTTTTCTTAACTCCCCAGAGCCCTCCTATGACACACAGACCGAGTAGGGATGGGACGATATGAAAATGTCATATCACGATTATTGTGACAAAAGAAATCGCGATTTACCGGTACGATATTATCGCGATAATCTAAATCCATTATCCTGGGGCGGAATATTTGCCAAAAAATAGTAGATCTACAAGCTCACAACGTGTCGCGCTGCGACGCGTTGTGAGCTTGTAGAACGGCATTTTTTTGGCAAAGACATTTGATAGAGAGTGAAAAAAAAGACTGTATCAAGCATGTACAGTATATTATGAATACCTTTTACCAATTATAGAGGGTTTAAGTGGTACCGGATATGCAGCTTGGCAAATAAAAGGTGAATTGATCCCAATGCATGACAGAGGACGATATCGCGATACATTAAATCTCCACGATACGATTATCGTGAGTGTTTTTTATCACGATAAACGATAACATCGCGTATCATCCCATCCCTAAGATCAAGTAGAAAACAATTGTGCTTTTTTTATCGTGAACATTAGTGAGGACCAATTATATGACGATAGGTTGAAGAGTGGTGAAGTCGTCCTTTAACCAGCCAACCCTTAAGGGTCCATTTTCAGACTCTCTCAGAGTTAAACATACACTCAGGATTATAGTGTATAGTTAGTTGCAGCAGACCTCAAGTACCTCTCTCACCCCTTATATCCGCTCATCTGCCAAAAACCTTGGTGTAACTTTCGACAGGGCCTTCAAATTCAATCAACATATCAGTTACGTTGCTAAAACCAGCCTTTTTCAGTTAAGACTTCTGGACAAGGTTAAGCCATGTCTCCCCTGTCATCAACTGGAAAATGGCTATTCACGCCTTCATCTCATCCCGATTGGATAACTGCAATGCACAATACTCTGGCATAGAGCAGGCACTCAGGTGCCTGCAACTCGTACAAAATGCAGCGGCCCGCCTCCTCACAGGTACACAAAGACATGAGCATATTAGCCCTGTCCTCGCCTCTCACTGGCTCCCTGTCTAGCTCCCTGATAATTTTAAATTTGATTTTAAAAGGTGATTTTATTTACTTATAAATCATTAAATGGGCTGGCTCCACCATATCTCTCTGCGCTTATGGAACCCAGCCAGGGCTGCTGACAAGCTATTGCTGGATGTTCCTAATACAAAATAGTCCGCCCCTCCATATCAGATCTTCAAAGCCCTACTTAAAACTACTGTTACTTTCATAACACCGGTTGTACGATAATTTGAGCGATGTTTCAAGACTAATGATTACGTCACTGCCACTGGCATATGTACGGAGGTGCCTCCGTGTGTCAGGCGACGAATGGTTAAACGCCACTCAATCTATGACAGAAGAGACAAGAGAGAAGTTTGAAGTCATCGATGGGCTGAATTTTGATTCTTGAGTACCAGTTCTTAAAGGCCTGTCCATACTGTCTCCGAGCACGAAACTTTTCTTCTGAGAATTACGACTTTCCGACATGCAGCTTTCCAAACTCTAATGCTTTTCTGAAGATGCGAGTGAGGTCATTTTGTAGTTGAACCGGACCTTTCCGACGAAAGGTTGGTGGTCGGGGGCAGTATGGACAGGCCTTTAAGTTACGGCATAAGAGCTGGTATTTAAGACAATCAAAATAGAGCCTGAGATCATGTCACTGGCTGGAGGTCAAGGAATGCAAGTGGTGGAAAAAGTACCCAAGTGTTTTACTTAAGTAAAAGTATCAATACTGCAATGTAATACTCTGTTACAAGTAGAAGTCTCGAATTTGCTTGAGTAAAAGTACAAAGGTATTGGCATGGCAAAGTACCAATAGTAAAAAGTACTCATTATGCAAAATGTCCAATTTTCAAATGTATTTATATTTTTTGAAAATAACAGATCTACAAGTAGATCAGCTATTTTCAAATGGCCAAAATGTATATACCGGTATGGCTGAAGTGGGTAATGTATGTTTTGTAATAATAGGCCTAATCTAAATCTACAAAATAACTAGTAACTAAAGTGTTCAAATAAATGTAGATGAGTAAAAGTACAATATTTTAATCCAATACGTAGTGGAGTAAAAGTAAAAGTATTGGAAATTGGAAATACTCAAGTTAAGTGCCAAATACCAAAGAATTATACTTAAATACAGTACTTATTAAGTACATCTACCGGTATATTACTTTATACCACTGAAGAATGCACACTGAAGAATGCACATCAGTCTGTCAATCTGTCTATCCGAATTTATTTGCCTGTTCACTGGACCACGTGTCTCTATATACTGTATATACTGTACCAGCCTCCTTGTCCCACTACCAGTTTATATACTTTGACATCTGGTTTCTCAATCTGTTTCACGCTAAGCCCCTCAGCCTAACTGCCTTTCCATTTGTCCACCTGACTGTCTATATGACCATTAGATGGACTGTGCAAAACATTAGGATTGCCGGTAACACTTTACTTAAAGGTCTGGTGACGGGTCTATAATGCATTATAATCGCTTTTATAATGCATTATAATGGGCTTAGTTATAAGGCTTCATAACACTCGTTATAAATGTTTATAATCGTGTATGACATTTAAAGAGGTTTATAAGTGCTGGTCATAAAGCAATGAAAGCATATACTGTAAGCTCAGTGGAATAGCACATTATAACTACCATAACGTGGTCAGTTATAAATTGTCTTTGTTATAAGTTGTTATGCATAATTATAGCCTAAACATTTATTGCGACTGTACCGGTAGGTCGCAGTTAACTATGAAAACCATCACATCTTCCATCCGTGAGTGAGTAACACCTCAATGTCTATAGCTGTTGACCTGTTGTGACATCACATCGTTGTGACATCACATTGTGACATCACATTCCATCCGATTTTGCCATAAGTAGTGATCTGAAAAGATAGCTCCTGTGTTTCCTTCTTCAGAGGCTTATTATTCATTAAAAGTACCTCACCATGGCTATGCAAGCAGCGAAACAAGCTAATATACGATTACCTCCTGAGGTAAACAGAATCCTGTACATCAGGAACCTTCCACACAAGATCACAGCCGAGGAAATGTATGATATCTTTGGGAAATATGGACCAATACGGCAAATCAGAACAGGGAACACGCCAGAATCAAGAGGAACGGCATATGTTGTCTATGAGGACATCTTTGATGCCAAGAATGCTTGTGACCACCTGTCAGGCTTCAATGTCTGCAATCGATACCTGGTGGTCCTCTACTACAATGCAAACAGAGCTTTCCAGAAAATGGACACAAAGAAGAAAGAAGAGCAGCTGAAGCTTCTGAAAGAGAAATACGGCATCAACACAGACCCACCAAAGTAGCAACCTGGAAGTCACTTCCTTTCTCCCTGCACAGCCACATGACCTCATGTACACACTCTCAGATTGCTCGATTTACTGTCAGTGATGCCTAAGTGACCCAATCTTCTTTTCAACATTTTGATGAAATGAATTTAGAGTCATACTTGGAATTAGATTTAGACCATTGTTTTTACTTCATTTTGTTCTCCCTATCACTATACTAGGCTTGCAATTCAAGATAGAATTGCAGAAGGCAAGTTAACTTTAGCCTTTCTGGATTTCATTATGGTAATTTATTTTGTTTAGATGGTCTTTCTTTGAAAACTAACTACATATGACATTTGTCTGGTGTAAAATGTCTTTTCTGTAAAATAAATGTTGCTTTTAACAAAAGACATCACATTCCCTTGTGTGCCCATATATGGAGATGATGGAGATCCCTGATCCCTGGTCATCAATATTAAGTCCATAGCTTGGAATGCCCATATGTGGACATATTGTGTGAGTCTCATGTGGTCTATAACATACGGTAAGACATCTATGATGTCAGACGTAAGTCATATCCATATTTGGGAAAATATTTTTGTCCAACTTAAACAACCAACCACAACTCGAATCACACTTGCAAATGAATTTCGTCCTGTGCAAGGTCGCTTTTCGCTCTTAAGCGTCTCACTGGTAATGTGTGTTATGGCGCATTATAAATGCATTAAGATGCATTATAAATGTGATTATATTGCATTATAGACCCGACCTTTATGTAAAGTCATTGTGACATCACTTCTTAAAAGACTCTGACATCACGTATGCCACATGAGTCAACAAAAAATGCCATGTTTACGTATTGAATGTCATCAGTATGACGTGTTCTGATGTCACAGATCTAGCTGCTGACATCTGCGTATTCTGCTTAAAGAAGAAACAAACAAAAAGCGACAGAGATATTCATATATGGGCATAAAAGGACACATACAGGCAGATACAAAGATCTCCATATATGGGCATGAAAGGGAAACAGACAGATACAGAGATTTCCATATATGGGCATAAAATGGACGCAGACAGACAGATACAAATATCTCCATATATGGGCATAAAAGGAAACAGGCAAACATTATGGTCAAAACGGGTCTTATCACAACAGGTATACTGGGGTTTGCATTAAAGGGTAGGGAATTCACAGAGATCTCCATATATGGGCATAAAATGAATGCCCGTATACGGAGCTGATGTCTGACATCAGAGTTTTCCGGAACCGGCACTGTGTCTGTAGAGATCTCCATATATGGGCATAAATGGACACAGGCAAACAGATGGTCAAAACGGGTCCTATGACAACGGGGTTTGCATTAAAGGGTGGGGCATTCATTCCCTATTTACATCGTTCCAAAGTAGGCCGGTCCCCGACTAGACATTCGGCCGCCCGACAGACACATACAGAGATCTCCATATATGGGCATAAAATGGACGCAGACAGACAGATATCTCCATATATGGGCATAAATGGACACAGGCAAACAGAGTTTGCTGGTCCCCGACTAGACGCTCGGCCGCCCTTTGGGCCCTTTGGGCGGCCGAGCTTCTAGTGCATTATAAATGTGGTTATAAAGCATTATAGACTCGACCTTAATATAAAGTCTTACCGGATTGCCTTTTGCTTTCCAGGAAATAAATGACTCAAAAAATTAAGGAGAAGGCAATGATCAGTTATTGATGTCGCCTTTTAAATCCACTTCAGTCATGAAAGGGTAGTAATAGCAACAAATTATGATCTACATTGTAAGATTTCTGAGCATTTTTTTAAATAGTTGAACACTTGAGGGAACATGAAAGTTTTCACATGACAGGCCGGGACGCCAGAGTTAAAGTGTTGACACTCTTGACACAGCGGCTTGGTAGACTGATTACTTCCCCATGCTACTTCCCCATGTGTGTGTCTCTATGTCTGTGTAATAGCTCTGTGTTTGCTTGAGTCTCTATGTGTCTGTTTGGCCATCATTTTACCATGGTGTGTTCTGTTGTAGCTGCACCTGAGCCAGATGCGCCCATCAGTTTAGCCATACTCTCCTGTTTCTAAACATGAAATGCTGTTAGTAAATGACTATGAAAATCCATTAGAACCCCACACCACTACCCACCCATCTGTCTTCCAATTAAGACCTTTGGGAGATTGATGGATGGACGCTGCCTGGAACTGGATAGGGTAATGAAGTAGAAATGTGAATTACATCAATTATAAGTTCATACATTTCATCATCAGTTATCATGTGTCTGAAATCAAAGCAGGACTTGTTGTTTTTTCTATTTGTCACATGAGAAAAATGCATTTCAGTTAGCCCATTATCCAATGATTGCACACCATGATCAACTGCTATAATCCATACATACAGTAGGCTATTGTAAGAGGTGCTGAAACACAATACATCATTATTGGAATTTGGAGCTTGTTTTCCAAGTTTAGAACTTGCAGGTAGCCTAAAGTGTAGCCTCTGTACCCAGGCATTTATTCTCCTGGAGTGCTGATGGTAGCCTACATCAGCAGCACTATAGTGGCCTATATTGGCAATGGATATGTAGAAATAAAAAGTATGGCTATACATAATCATTTGTAAGTAAGGCATTTGTGTTTCCACGATTCTGAACAACATTTGTCATTTACTAAGCTTAATCGTTGTCCTTTCACTTCTCAACCAAACAACCAAAAAACAAGCAAACAGCAGGTAAGGTTAGGTTACATAGTCCAAGGCTTCCTTCCATTGAGGCTATCGACCCACAGAATAGTGTGTATACAGTGTAGGCAAGTGCACGCTCTCTAGCATGCATACACACACTAGGCCTACACAGTTAAATCCTCAACGTTCAATGTCCACTTTGATAACTCTGAGAGTATAGAGTTAGGAGATACTATACTGTAGACTACTAGACTGGAGTCTAGAGTGATGCTTCTTGGTACCCCCCCACCCACCTGCTACTGAGGGAGTCTCATCCTGGGAACACATTGTACAGGGCGACTCAAAGTCAGTGCGGGAGGATGGTTTGGCTATTCTTTACTCTTTTTATCCCACGGAAAAAAAGAGACAATCCTCGTGGGACCTGACGTTCCTGCGGCATAGGGCATAGTACAATATAACTGGTCGGGATGGAGAATGTATGCATGCAGGCGGCAGCACTGCATTTCCCCCCAAGCCCTGAGAAAGCGGTTGAGTCATGATGCATCTTGTAGTTGTAGGGTATAGGCTACCTATAATGATATTCCTCGTGTCAGTACCACCACCAGTATTGATGTTAAAGGCTATACCCGCGTGTCAGTAGAAACACATAACTCAACAATGACAACATAACATAACGCTCATAAAACAAACCTACCTTTTGATTCACAGTCTGCGCAGAATTTATTCTCTTCCAGGGCTAGTAAAGAGTTGAGGACGGCTTGGTATCTGTCAATGTCTTTCACCGATTTGCCCGTCATCATCGCACTATTTGGTCCGCAGATATCTGGGCTATTTGTGAAATAGCCTGTTAATTCTTTATGCCAGGATGTATATTATTTCTTATATCAACACAATGAGAGCTGTTTAATGCAGAAGCGATGCGCTTCGTTCGTTCCTCTTCCTCTCTCCGGTAGAGTAAAGCGAGTTTGATTCATTCACCGCGATGGGATAATTGCCTTGAAGCGAGGCAGCATGCAGGTTATTCCAAGTAAATCATCCAACAACAGTCAGCAACAAAAATATATATGAAGCGACACGTTATTGCTGGCTTTAAAGATTCGATATTTGACGGGTTTTGAAGCGCATCTGCTGTGACCAGTGATTTATGTGTTGTTTTTCTCTCTCTCGCTGATATAGTCCTCTTCTCTCACACCTCCCTTTTACTGGCAGCGGCACTGCCGCACACACGCACGCGCGCGCGCGCACGCACGCACACACACACACACACACACACACACACACACACACACACACACACACACACACACACACACACACACACACACACACACACACACACATTTGTATTTAAAAATGTTACTTAATCACTGCCAATAATGTTGCCCTTTGTTAACATTAACATAGATTTAGAACATATTTATTAGGCTATAATTTGTCTCGTGTGTTTCCCTTTCCCCCCTCGTCACTGTTTGTAAAACACCGCCACCTGCTGGTGAATTTCAACAAGTACATTTTTGACCGTCTCCTTCCCTTCTGCGTTTCCTCTTCAGTCCGGGCGGTGGCGCTGCTGCGAGCCTGCAACCTCTCTCTCGGTAAACAGCAGCGAGAAGAACACAGTCTGACAGCTGACCGGAAAACAAGAGCAGCGTACGGCTCATCAAGCTAACTGCTGAGCCCAGAAACAAATAAATAAAGGATCGATATCGAGTGACCGCCTAGCGTGTGCAGCCTCGTAACACAATACACCATGTCCAGGCAATCCAACCGAACCACAGACAACAAGAAGATGGTGAGTGACTTGACTCCACACACACAACAACAGCCTGGCTTCATGCTAACGTAGTTAGCCACCTTAGCTCAGTGGTTCTCAAACCTTTACATTTCAAGGTCTAAACTTAACTCTGACAGTGTACGAATGGAACCAAATGGACCCGCTAGGGTCCATTCGTACACTTACAGACTTGTATGGGTCAATTTAGACCCCTCCCAAAAGGAACCTGGAATCCACTTTCAGAACCACTGCCTTGGCTTATTGAAAGCTAGCCAATTCAAATTCAATTAAGGAGCTTTATTGGCGTGAGAAAACACACGTTTACCTTGCCAAAGCAAGTGTCAAAATATAATAAAAACAGTTGAAAACAAACGGGGAACATGTATACAGTTGGAGGGGGTACAGCATTGTGTAAACAGAGCTATGTCACATTGTGTCGTTATAGCTATATATACAGGGTATAAAGCTTTTTGGAACATATAGCAGTATTCCCTTTTTCTCAATACGATTTAAATGGTATACAAACAAAAAGCCTCAGGTTTAAAATGTGTTTAAAGGTAGCAGCTCTGTGTATACTGTATGTGCAGTAGTAATAGGTCTAAATGTCACTCAATGATTTGTAGTCCTAGGACAGTGGTGGAGAAAGTACTCACATTTTTTACAAGTAAAAGTGTCAATACTGTAATGTAGAAATACTCTGTTGCAAAGTAAAAGTCCAAAATTAAAAATGTGCACTAGAGTAAAAAGTATGAAAGTGTTGGCATCATTGCAATGAGGAGATGACCTGAATGATCGTTATTATGCATTCACCATTGATTGATTGATTGATTGATTGATTGATTGATTGAAGACTTTATTAGAAGTTTGCATAGAAAAAAGTACAGTTTCGTGACGGTACAGTTCACTGGTACAAGGTCAACTAAAAGGAGATCCTAGGAAAGCACTTGGCTTATTTACACAGGAAACCATTGAAGGATCTCATATAACATTGAATGACAGACGGATATAACACAGTACTATGCAGTAGATATGGTCAGGAGAAAAAAAAATATATACAGTAGGTAATACAAAGAAGGGTCAGTGGATATAAAGGCTGGGCTAGGGTTGTTATTGCCAGTTGCGAACGGCTGCCGCCTGTAAGTGGTTTTTCAGGGCGATTTTAAAGGATGCTAGGGAACCACACTCACTGCGGCGCTGTCAAGACCGATAGCTTTTAGTTTCTCAATCAGAATAGAGTGATTTACGGTGTCAAATGCCTTCTGGAGGTCCATCATGATTCATGACCATGCCGCTATATTTGCCCAAATCCGCTTCGCGTTTGATTTGGTCAGTCAAATAGAGAAGGCATTTGTCAGTGGAATGGGATTTTCTGAATCCAGAACTCGTAAATCAGATTATTCTCATCGAGATATCTTGCAATCTGTTCGTAAACTATTTTTTTCCATGACTTTGGATATGGAACTAAGAATGGAAATGGGGCGGTAGTTGCCATGGTCTAGTTTGCTACCTTTTTTGTGCAGGGGTATTATTAGCTAGTTTTAAGTCCTGGGGGGCATGACCCTGTTCGATGGATAGGTTAATTAAGTGGGTCATTATTGGAGCAATGGAGGCGACTGAGTCTCTGAGAAATTGGGGGTTTAAGTAGCAGGGTAGAGAGTCTTTACTTAAACTTTGATTAGAACTACCGTATTTATCCAAATGAGCTTGTTGTTGTGATGCATGTAATTAAAGGTTGATATCAGTTGAAACTCAGTCTAGCAACGGTTCACCCACACCACAAGGGGGAACTGATTATGACATTTTACATGACGATTAATTCTCACCCAAATAACTGCGATTAACGATTTAATTGTGTTTTTGTCGTTGACAATTACATTTCTGTTTGGCTTGTAGGCTTTGAAGTTGCACATGGTAGATATGACACATAACCTAAATATACAAAGAAATGAAGAACATATTTGACAACTTTACACTTTAAAAAGAACATTGATAGTGGAAATAGCCGATCTACAAGCGTGTAGATCTGCTATTTCCACTATTTTCTAAATGTTTTAACATATATAAACATCTTTCAACATGTAAACGATTATGATGATTATCACAAAATAATTGCGATTATGTCAAATAATTGGGATTAGACGATGATGTAATTATTGTGACAGCCCTAGATGACAGTATTACAGTTTATTATAATATTGTTGGGTTCCTTCCTTATTTTGTCATTTTTTTTGCTAATGATTTTATCTCTTGTGTCATTGACTCTCTTGTAGAACTCTGAATTGTTCACACTGACCTATGGGGCTCTGGTCACTCAGCTCTGTAAGGACTACGAAAATGATGAGGAAGTAAACAAACAACTGGACAAGATGTGAGTTAACAAAAAAAAATCTCCCCAATTTAACCCATTTAGAACGGGTACCCATTTTGTTTGTCATTATTTTCTGGTTCAACTATTGAAAAATAGCAGATATACAAGCTCACAGCGCGGCACCGAGTGCCGCGCTGCGAGCTTGTAGATCTGCTATTTTTGAAAAATCGTGAAAATTAGAATTTTGTCCCGATTCTATAAGTGTCTTTTGAATCCTTCTAAGATTTTTTTGAAAAACCTATGTTTCTATGTCAGCAATCTGGCCAGCCATCGTCAAAGAAAAGGTCCTTTTCACTTAAATGGAGCTCAGTTAGTCTGTTCTTGAGAGACTACTATGTCAGTGGTTCTCAAACCTTTTCATGTGAAGGACCCCCAAACTGATATTTATTTGGCCACGGACCCCCATCTCAAAATATTTAGTTCCAGGGACCACCCAGAAGCAAAATATGAGTTAGACACGTTCGCTTTGAAAATACATATATTCAAAGATTTGCACACATTTTCATGACTCTTTTCAAAAATAGCAGATCTACAAGCTCGCAGCGCGGCACTCGGTGCCGCGCTGTGAGCTTGTATATCTGCTATTTTTCACTGGTTAAAGCAGTCAATAATTCTAGGCCTAAATGGGTTAAGTATTCCAATTGAGTCCTCCCCCCACACACCTTTCTGTGATCTCGACTGCTGTATCTTACTCAATCACCTGCCAGTGAGGAGTCCCCGCCGGCATGTAGAACCTTCGTCCTACTCCTTCCTCCCCAACACTCCCTGCTGAGTGGGGATGGGACGATATGATCGATTTACGATATTATCGCGATAATCCAAATCCATTATCCTCAGGTGGAACATTTGCCGATCTACAAGCTCACAATGCCTCGCAAGGCGTTGTGAGCTTGTAGATCGGCTATTTTTTGGCAAAGACATTTGATAGAGAGTGAAAAAAAAACTGTATCAAGTATGTGTATTATAAGTGCCTTTTACCAGTTATAGAGGGTTTAAGTGGTACCGGATATGCAACTCGGCAAATAAAAGGTGAATTGATCTCAGTGCATGACGGAGAATGATATCACGATAAATGAAATCTCCACGATACCATTATCGTGAGTGTTTTTTATTACGATAAACGATAATATCGCTTATCATCCCTACTGCTGACAGGTGCCCATCCCTGTAGGAGTACATACAGCCTGGGTTCACTCCCCCAAACACGGGCCAATAGTGTTCCTATAGACGCTCGACAAAGCTGGATGCCGGACTGCAGTGGATTCGAACCCCCAGTCTCTGCGGTGTTGGTGTCACCAGAGCGCCCAAACCTTATTTTGTGTCAGTTAAGGTTCACCAGAACCATCAGACTAGCCTTAAGCAATGCTGGTTTTGTGTGTTTCAGGATATTTTGCTTGATAATGATAAGTAACTAACTTCTGCTGGTTACAATGGGCTTGTGTAAGATAAAGGGACCTTGTATGTCCAAAAGCCTTTCAGGAAATGGAAAAGGGAACCTGTGTTCCAATGAATCCAATGTAGTTAGTTATTAGTCAGAAGCGCTTGATAATACATTTCATTGGTTCAATATTAAGCCGACAGACGCACTTTACCCCTTTCAAAGCTTTCTAAAGTAGCAAAAATAGCCGATCTACAAGCTCACAACGCATCGCAATTCGTTGTGACACATATTTGTACAACGAAGTACGGCATTCATTTATAAAAAAAAAAACAATGAAAAAAAAAAAGGTTCTGCCCAAGACAGAAACAAAATGTAGCTTTCCCAGAATGGCTAGGCTAAGGTCAATCAAAAAGGATTCCGAATTTGTTATCCTGCAAACGGCAATCATTGTTCTTCATATGTCCTTCATGCTCAACAGAACCTTGACAGGATTAGAAGAACTTTGCCGATGATTTATTACATTTTTTCGGTCCACCTTTGCACTGCTCTTGAGTTCACTTTTCCCCTCTAATCCAAGTCATGTTGGGAGACGGCGCTTGTCCTATATGGCCTTAGAAGGCAGTGAATGTGCAGGGTCTGCTATGCCATGTAATGGCCAGTCTGCTTGCAGGGAGTTGGGCTAAGATGAGGAGGCATCTCTTGGCTTGAACTTGCAATCTGAAGCCAACAGAGGATAGAAACTCAGCCTGACCCCTGAACCCTAATCAGAAATACCTTCTGTTTTTCGAAGACCGCAAACCCCCCCAATAAATGTCGCATTTGGGCTGTCTGCTATCTCGCTACAGAAGCCTATCGTTTTTCTTCCGTCTTTCTATGTGGTGCTTTGTCGTCCCCCCCCCCCCACCCCCTTTTCCAAGTCACCTTCCAAAATGTTAACGAGGGTAGCGACTTTATATCTCTCTTTCCTTCTTTCCTCCCTCCATTCTCTCTCTCTTTCTCTCTTTAACAGGGGTTATAACATTGGAGTGCGTCTGATTGAGGACTTTCTGGCACGCTCCACCGTCGGCAGGTGTCAGGATTTCCGAGAAACGGCCGATGTCATCGCCAAGGTAATGGGGGAGATTGTGAGCCAATCAGAGCATGACCACGGAAGTCTACCAAGATGAGGTGGGGGGGGGGGGGGGGGGGGTAAAAGAGGGACAGAGAAATGGAATATAGAAATAAAATTTTTGATATTGGAGATTTAGCTTGCATAAAATTGTCTAGTTAGGTAAAGAAGAGGTTGGTATGGTAATGCAGCTGGGAGGAAGCATTTCTGCATAACTGTGCCTGAATAAGGAAGGCAACGGATTGAGACGAGGGACTGGAATTTGAACCCTCAACTTGTGGCAGCCTGCATTTGTTTCGAGGCTCTCATTGCTACTTTCTGCTGCTTTTCATTATTCTGGAGTCATGCAGCTCTGAAACATCTCAGCTATGTCACCACAAAGTCAACTGCTGTGATTTGTGTATGTGTGCTATTGGATTTAGGGATGGGACGATACGCGATATTATCGTTTATCGTGATAAAAAACATTCTCGATAATCGTATCGTGGAGATTTAATTTATCGTGATATCGTCTTCCTTCATGCATTGGGATCAATTCACCTTTTATTTAACAGATGTCCTCAAAAGGACATCTTATGTTGCGGACATGTCATTTTTTGGGGCGTTTTCATCGTTCCAAGGAACTACTTTATAAGGTTAAAGGACCTACACCATGAATTTTCACTTTTTCTATTTTAAAACCTTTTTTTGGGGTCCCACTGGCACCTTCTATCCTCACAAAGTCCTATTTCTGTACATTGTGTCTTTCTCTGGTTTTGGGAAGACAGAGATGAAAAGCTTTCCACGGGTTCTCAGAACAGTGCTGTTCTGAGAGTTGACGCATGTGACGTCACAAGCGTTTCCCGTTTTTTTTTTCAGAGTCAAAAAAAAAATTTTAAAAAAAAATTTTTTTTTTCAAAAATTTCTTTTTTCAAAATATTTTTTTTTTCAAAAACTGTCAAAAAGTCAAAAAAATAAATTCATTTTTTTTTTCAAAACTTTTTTCAAAATTTTTTTTCAAAAAACTTTTTTTTTCAAAAACTTTTTTTTCAAAAAACTTTTTTTTTCAAAAACTTAAAAAAAAAAAAAAAAACGTTTTCTTTTTCAAAACACTTCAAAACCCCACTAGATGCGCCCCTGAGCAAACAGAGGCCCTTTTGGTATTGCAGCTGGAGAGCCTCATTATAGTAGAGCTAGAACAAACAAAAAGAATGGTCAGAGTGTTTGTTGAGGGTTAAAACCTGTCTAAGACTCAATTTTGAGCATATATTTATACAAAAAATATAGTTTTAAAAGCATGGTGTAGGCCCTTTAAAAGTTTAGGTTAAGGGTAAAAGTTAGAATCAGGATCAGGTTACTTTCAAGGTAAGGGTTAAGGTTAGCCATACATTGGTGGGTGTTAAGCTGAATAGCTGATTATTGTCACAAGTATAGTACACGTGTGTGAGTGTAAGAATGAGAGATGCAAAGAGCCTGAGGTTGGAACCACATTCCTCACTGCTTGTTGTCTTACTTTAGTTCCTTGATAGCCAGGGTCTGAGATTCACTTACACTGAGGCTGAAAGGCAATCTCTTTGCCCAGAAACGTGACGCACGCTGAAAGACACCCATTCTCTGCCACTCTGGCTGTTTTCCACTCTTTTTCTGTGCTGTACCACCTGTACAGGTACCACACAGGACTTCTGCTTTCGCAATTACCTATAATTAATTATGTGCCAGTTTCATTTCTAATCAAAACGCTGAACTAGCCTAATATAACTAGTTGGTCATCTTGGCTTCTGAATTGACTGAACTTCCTCCTGAGGGATTAAACAAAGTATTCTTTTGTATTTTCTCATCTCAAATTCAGTCCATTCTTTCTTAAAGAGGTGGTGCCATAGTTTTGTACGTTTTCTGTTTTGTATATGTGTCTATGGAGTTAACATTACTCTATTAGATCCCCAGGTGTGGTTATAATACGCAAATTTGCCTTTCCCATGTATTTTTGGTTTCTTCATGAAAGCTGAACGCCTCTGAGTCAAAAGGCCCGATCGAAAAACACTGATTTAATGACATCATATAATCAGCCCCTCACATTTTTACACCCTTACACACTGTGGGTGTGGCTAACTTCAGCTGGGTCACCACCCACCTGACAACCAGGCACGAACTGCCTGGTGGGTGTGGTCACATAGAAACATAATTTAACAATTTCTGTAGACTTTTTTTTGGAAAAAATCTTACTCCTACTATAATTGGTCTTTCTAATCCATCTTTGTCTCTGCTTGACAGGTGGCATTTAAGATGTACCTGGGCATCACCCCCAGTGTGACCAACTGGAGCCCCGCGGGAGACGAGTTCTCCCTCATCCTGGAGAACAACCCCCTGGTGGACTTTGTGGAGCTGCCAGACAACCACAGCATGCTGGTCTACTCCAACCTGCTCTGTGGGGTCCTCAGAGGAGCCCTGGAGATGGTAAGACAAGCGGGAATTATCTTTTAGACAGGTATATTTTGAGAACGAGAGCAATGTTTAATTAGTGTATCTAGTCGTACCTGCTCATGTCATGTCATGCTTCCAGTGGCCGCACATCTTGTCGACATCTGTTCTTCCGGATGAATTCCAAAATGCTATCCAAAATTTTAATTTTTCATGAAATTAAAAACAAATCAAAACAAAAAATGGAGTTAGGAGGTATTCTCTATCATTGATAAGAACAGCTCAAAAGCTCACAATGACCTCAAAGCTCACAATGAGGTTGGAGGTCAAAAGGGGGTGGAGCCTGGAGTTATCAAAACCAGCTAACTCCACCCCTCATTTGGTGGAGTTAGCTCAAGGCCTCAGAACGGCTTGTACACATTGAAGCCGTCAACCATAGTGGCCAAAGCTGGAACTGCAGGTGTGAGAAAAATACATGCACAAGCAAAGAGCGCTCCACCGGGATCCTCCATGGGGTTCAATGGACGTCGTCCGACGTTCGTGACGTAATTACGTCTCGACTTAACAAACTTTGGCACATCCAGAGATACCAACTTCCCCCACAATGCACCTGGATTCAGCTTATTCTGGGTGCTTCAAAACGCCACTGAGCACTTGCATTGAAATGAATAGCTGGGGGCGGGGTTATCCGTGCTCCATCTAATCTGATATATGAAAAAGAGAAAAAGAAAAACATTTTGAGTTGGTTTCTGGCAGACAGCGATGATATGCAAATGCACTTGGCTTTCATACTGTAATTCATACATTATTGTTGAGCATTATGTATGCTCCAATGTCTCTGCAACATCCTCCCCTAGACAAATTCCTATAATGATAACCTTATTTAGGAAATTGATGAAGACAAATACAATCTAATAATGCCCAATTCAACAAAGGTCAGCCATAAGACTTAAAGATTAGAAAAAGGAACCGTGAGGTATTGCAGTCTGAATAAAACGGGTGAACATGAAACTAAAAGGGCATAAAAATGATTCATACAAAAGGCTTTCCTGCCCGATTGCGGTTCAGGTCCAGATGGCGGTGGACGTGAGGTTTGCTCAGGACACTCTGCGAGGGGACAACGTTACGGAAATCCGCATGAAATTCATCAAGAGAATCGAGGAGAACTTGCCTGCTGGAGACGAGTGACGAACGGGGAGTAGAAACTACCCGTCCTCATTCTCCCCTCTTTCTCTGTCTTGTTCTTATTGGAGAGAAAGAGAGAGAGAGAGAGATGGAAGGAATACCTTCACATACAGACTATTATTGAAAGGAGGGAATCTCAACAAGTTGGGCGGTGCATCTCCAAAGGTCCAAAGAATATTTCCATCTCCCCCTCTAACAACGTTGATAGAGATGATTTGTTTGCTCTTGAGCTTAACTGTGAATTCCAAGCCACTCCTTTGACATCAGATACAAAAATAGTCCGTCTTCAATAAGGAATATGCCTAATTTCACTTATGTTTAAACAATGTTTTTGCAACCGACTACACAAGTCTAAGTCTAATATTAAGGGAACACTCAGAAAACAGCCCAAACATAGCCCTTTTTAAAGGGCAAGCATCTTCAGAAAAATAAGATTGTGATATGAAAGTCAATTGGAAATATTTAATGTTATTCAAATAACTGAATCTTATAGTACATGCCACAAAGTAGTTGGCTAATAGTTAGTCTTTTAAATGACTAGCCTATTAAAGGGCAGCACTATTTAATAGACTAATCTAAACACATCCCTACTGCTCAATTCCTCGCATCTACTTTTGTTAATCTTGTTTTCGCTAAGATTATTTCTTTGAGACAGATTCAGGGGGATAGAACGACTGTTTACACACTGTACATGCAGTATATGCATGGTCTCCTCCATTCCCTGCTGGGTGGAAATGATTCTTTGGCAATGGTCATTTAGCCCGCTTTGGCCCTCGTTTTCCAATGGGGATAAGGGTAGAGGTCGAGTGGGTTTATGCTAAATGGTAGCAGTTTATTGTTCAGGGAAGAGAAACCAATGTACACATCGTCACTGTTGGGTGGAAACCTAGATATGTTCATGTATGGGTGTGATATGTTCATGTATGGTATGTATGGGTCTTCAACAGGGGGTTAAAGACCCATACAGACTAGGGGGTTTCTGTAGGGGGTCCTCAGAGGGGTCCTCAGAGTTACTACAGGTGGTCCTCCAAATCTTTGTGTGATGGAAGCTTTTTTTCTCCTTTTCTATATTAACCACTTGAACCCTAGCGTCCATATTCTGAGAACCTTAGCTAAAAATAGCAGATCTACAAGCTCACAACGCTTCGAGGCGTTGTGAGCTTGTAGATCGGCTATTTTTGGCAAAGAGGTTTGGTGTAGAGGGGCAAAAGAGCAGACTTAAGGACAGAGTGAAAGCTCAAGTTTATTAAGTATTGACGCCGACGGTTCAAGTGGTTAAATATCTGAAAACACAAATTGACATGAATCCAAAATATACTGATGATTGTGCTGTCAAACGAAACTATATGAAATCTATGAACAGGTTGTGGGGGTCCCTGCTTTAACTGTCTCTCAACTAAGGGGTCCTTGACCTGAAAACTTTGAAGACCCCTGCACTAGTATAACAAAGTTACGGTAATTGACAAAAACACAATAAAAAGTTGAAATATGGACAGAGATGAGATTTCCACCCAACAGCAACGACATACAGTATACTGTATCTGTAATCATCCCACATGGGAATCTGTGGTATCAATGCTAGAGAGTTCTGAATGCATTTTGTGGGTGAGCTGAAGCACATTTAACCCTGTGGGCCGAGCTGGCAGGACTCGGGGCAAACCAGATGAAGTCAAACGAAGCTATCGATTTCCAATCCTCCGTCTTGTATAGTAACTTATCATCGATATTTGGTCATTTGAAGAGAGGGGTCTGTTTGTCACGTTTCTTTTTCTCTTTTCTTTTTTTTAATGTAAAATGGTATGTTCAATACAACTGCCATTGGTATGGCGTGCTAATTTATGTTGTAACATAATGTCATTTAATAAAACGAGCATACTCAATGTTAAACTAAGGTTTCTCCAGTGTGCTTGTTGTGAGGGCGATGGTGGGAGAGTTGACACTTCATTACATGCGTGCAAAGAGACCCGGTCCAGCATAAGTAGTCAAACAGACCTTGCACACACACATGCACGCACACACACAACCACACACACTCTGTTCGCTTACCACCTTGTCAATTCCAGCCCAGTGTACTGTGGGAGGGTTGTTCCTTCAGAGTACCACGGCAGCAGCCCTGCAAAGTCAAACAACAATAACAGAGACCTAATGCCGCGCATGTGTTTGTTCAGTGTACATGGAAGCAATCAGCCTGCCTGCGTGCGCGCCTGTGTATGTGTGTGTGTGTGTGTGTGTGTGTGTGTGCGCTGAGAAGCATGGGCAGCTCGACATAAAAATAAAGCAGCAACCTATTACCAGAGCGTGGTTCTGGCCACAACACCTGCAAATAGCTTGACGTCATCCAGAAGTCACGAACACAACTTCTCATTTAGGCCCACTACTCACCTCGTCAATCACAGCACACAGAGCCAGCCATTCAGTCACACGTGCACGCACGCACACACACACACACACACAACTTAAACTTCTACACACACACACAGCATCCCTCGGTCCTACTTAAACAGTGATTGACAGTTTTCTTTAGATACCTTGAGAACATTTTAAAATGTTTCTCCTATTCTCTTTCTGCGTTTTAGTTGTGCGTTTCCACTGAGCAACCTTGCAATAATACCCGCATCAAATTCATAGCTCTCCTGAAAGCACTTACAAGATGACATTGTCAGATTAAGATTTCCTTTTGGAGAGATCTGCAAGCTATTAGCTGCCCGAGACCTTGAGTTTAAACACATCCTATTTTATAACAGCTGTTACGTGAGCACCTTTATGGCTCTGCACTTTCATAATTCAAATAAATGTACCTTGACTGATTTCTCTCTTTTGTTTTAAATGCCCACCAGAGGTCACTGTGAACATACATTCTCCAGCTGCAAGTCTTTTTGATGAGGGCTTAATATGAGGCTTGAATGTTCTGTGTACAGCATGTGCCATGTTAGGCAAAAGTATATTATGGTGGTAAAGAATTAAATACATTATTTCTAAAATGGATATTTAGGATAGTTGCCAGAAAACCTTAATAAAAATGTCCAGTTTTAGATTGTCAGTATAGTATGACCCTGTATGTCAGTCGAAACATGCAATGAACCTTACAGTATATCAGCACCATAGTTGGTGCCAATATGTGACTATAACCATGATTTGTATTTTCTGGTTGGCTGGAATCACACATCGGACGGGATAAACACCATGATAAGTTCACGCGGAGCAAGCTCTGTCAGCATGAAATAAGCCCTCGGGCCCATACAGAGACCTCTTGCCACATTACGTCCACATATCTAGATACATTCTGTTGGTCTGTGATGTGGATATTGGACGGTGAGTGAAAAGGGAAATGGTTTTGTACAGATGCCCAATGTAAATCACTTGGCTGAATTAGAGCGCTGTATCTGGGGGATGGACAGCTGGGATTGTGTACTAGTGCGAAAATCTGTATCATTCTGCCATATGCTTTCAGGAATTTAGCCCGAGACGCACACATTTCTGACCCCCTTCAGAACCAGACTAATGGTGAATGTATTACCACCACTATACCCTCTTCTGGGTATTTGCACTCACAGTGAGGACCTTGTCCAAATACTCGCATAGGTCATTTTCTGTTTCCTATCCCTCATTCCAATACATCTGTTCACTTTTAAATTGTGATTGTTTCCACAGTTTTACCTGATGAATACGATTGTATGGAGAATAAATTGAATGACTGTTCAGTTATGACTTAACTCCTTGTATAATGGCCCTGCACTGGGGCCTGTGTGTGTGTACCTATGAATCCTGTTCCCTGTGCTGCTAGGCTGTTGTTGCAGGAGGAGGTTACGGGGAGCGTTGCAGAAAGAAGAGATTGTTTTTCAGGCACTTAACCACCCTCCCTACTTCGTAAAGGAATACTTGGTTGACTCTGGGGTCAGCTCTGTACGTGGTCTGATCATCTTTTCCCTCCACCAACTCTGGCCAATCTGCAAGCTCGCAATTGCGTCATGTTTGCGACGCATTGTGAACTTTTAGATCTGCGATTTTCACCGAATCTCCCCACCCTGAATAGGGATGCTAGGGTTCAAGTGGTTAAGCCTCGAGCAAAAGGCTTTTGGAAGCTATTTTTGTCTATTGTCCCATACATACAGTACACCTACACACAGTACTTTAGACCAGTGGTTTTCAATATGGGGTCCAGGTACTCTCGGGGTTCCTTGAGGGGGTTCTAAATTGACCTTTACAAGTGTGTAACTCTGACAATATACAAATGGAACCAAATGGACCCGTTAGTATATTGTATTTAGGGAGGTCCTTTACATTTTTAAAGTTTGAGAACCACTGCTTTAGACACGTGGGTGAAAAGGAGGTTCCCCATCACTCGCTTTTTTTGTAAACACAATTTGCTAAATTGACCGTCTTTTTTTTTGTGGCTCCCCACATTTTTCAGGAAACTTTATTAAGACGGCACTGGGCAAACAAGTAGCAAATGTTGCAGGCCAGAGACGATGTGCAGCGAGCTGCTTTAAGCGGCCTAAATGCTTCCATGTGCGCCTTTATGGGAAACAAATGGAGAATGGCACGCTGTGACAGTAAAGCCTAGCGTAGATCCCCGTACTGACCTGCATTTATTGAATACTGCATCCCCTTCATCTACTGCCATTCCATCCATTTATCTACCCGTCCATTCATCCATCTACCCATCCATCCACCCCTTAGTTTCCCCCCTTTTTGTCCCCCTTTCATGCTCTCCTCCATCCTGATTGCTTTCATTCCTCTCCCTTTCTCACCCTTGAATCTCTTTCATGTTTTGCCGATGAATGGGACGCAAGCCAGGGGAGTCTCTTGAGTCAGAGGGAATACCCCCCCCCCCCCAAGTCTTATGGCCACGTTCTGGGGAGATGTTGGGGAGGAAGAAGGGCATCCAGGTTGTAAGGGAAGACACGGTTTGTTTTCCAGAGGTCATTCTAAGGCGTGTGTTTTACATTTGGGCCGGGGGAAGAGGGAGATGACAGGTGTACGGATAGCACTCATTCACTTTCAAGGAGGAAGAGAGTGCAGCGAGTCAGCACTCTTTCACTTTCAGGCAGTGAGCGAGTGCAGCAAGTCAGCAAAGAGCTTGTTTCCTCAAGGATTCCCAGCTTGATATGGCCGTGATTATTAAAGGGGTAACAACAGTAGTCTGTTCTGCTGATGAGTTTGTTGTTTGCAATTGAGAGAAAAAAGTTTCTAAAGTGCATGCGAGACCTCTTGTAGGTGTATGTGGGAAAGCTAAGACAGTGGATAAAATACAAAATGTACTCTATTTAACTGAAGAATGTGTGAGTTCTCTTTTTTTTGCACTCGATTTGAGAGAAAGTGAGCATTTGCTTTCAAATTCATGAGAACAGGCACCTCACAGCAAATTCATTTGGATGTGGTTTTGCGATGTAATTGTAAGCATCCAGGCACAGTGTGTACCCACAGAAATCCGCGCTCCATCTGCAAACCATTTACAATATGAATCATCACCCACTTCCAGGCAAACTGTTGAGCACTTCCTTTAAGCCTAATAACTCATGGCTTACCCTTACCGTTTTGAACACACAATTCATCAGTCTGAAAGTGAGTCTTTTCAGAATGGCATTAGTTATGTTCGAGTCATCAGAAGCGATGTCTAGAAATGGTAAAATGAGCTAACAGAAAACCGTGTGTGGTGGGTGGTGGTGGGGGGGGGGGGGGGGGGTTATGTCTCAGACCTCAAAAATCCCCAGAAATGGTCCAAGTGTGTGCAGGAAGGTAGGACAGCTTGACACAAAAAGAAAACAAAACAGAGATGGGTTCTGGTTCAGTGAAACTATACAGTGAAGTACTGTGTGAGATATTCTGGATCGCCAGTGTCACAAGGGATTCCCGTTTGAACTCGGAAGAGCAGATATTTACAATGGGAAGACATGTCAGGTTGAAGTCATTCCAGAGAGGGGTCTCTTTTCTGAAGACTTCCATCCATCCGTTCTTCTAGACCTGGGCCAAGCGGTCTGATGCCTTGTTTTCCTCTTTCTCCCAGGCCTTTTTGGACGTGAGCTGCTTAAGCTGCCCGCCTTCTGCTTCCAATTTCCCGCTGCTCTTTTGTTCTTCCTCTCTCGACAGGATTTGATGAAGAGTTGTTTCTTCCATGCAGGCATTCTCTGTGATACCAGGTTCTTTATGATATTCATTCTCCCTCTTTATCTTTCACTCACCCACCCCAATATTCTCAACTATTTTGGGGCATTCTTCTTATCTGTCTGTCTCTCTCTACACCTTATTTTTTTCCCCTCTCTCACTTTCCTGACCCCTCGGTGGCTTTAGGTGGAGTTTATGTAACTGAGGCAGAACTTTCCAGCTTGGAACAGATCACTCGAAGATGGAGTGAAGGGAACGAGTAGTAGAGAAAGGGAGAGAGAGAGCGAGAGAAAAAAAAAGTGTCATGTTTAATTTTACACCCGTAGGCCCTGAGGGCGAATGGCACCTCACCTAAAGCTTCATTATTCCATGGCCTCTCAGTCCAAACACACATATGTAAGCATATATTTATATCAATCTCCCAAGCAGTAACGAATATGCTAATTTCTATTGAAAAGCAGGAATGTGAGTCCTGGTTTGCCCTGGATTAAAATCAAACCAGGCTTTCCCCACTCGGAGCAGAGTGCAAAGCTGCTTGCAGGCTGCACACCAGCTGCCCTGGATGGGACGTCGTCATGTGCACGTGTGTGTGTGTGTGTGTGTGTGTGTGAGTGAGAATGTACTGTATATGATTATGCGTGTGTGCATCTGCATGTAAGAAACACTTCAGCAATGGAGCGAGTAAGCACACGCCACCACATCAACACAAAACACGCGGGATGAATCATGTCTTGCATGCAGGTTATCAATCAATCCATCTAACTTTGGAGCAAGATATTTAGGCTAATAGTCTTGTAAATCCAGGCAGCAGCTCTTGACTTAAGCTCTGAGACTTTAACAAGTCCCCCCCACCCCCCCTCCACTTGCTTCCAGCATTTGCAAGTCTAGCAGCCGTCAGCATGATGGGAAGGGGGTCTGGATGTCCTATTATGTAGCCTAGACATTACAGGTCTATGAGTATGACTTTCCATATTAAACACCTCAAGCTGTCACAATGGAAAATGAGACGGAGACTGACTGGAATCTAAAATGTAGGCCGGGAGTTCCACCAACCTCCCCCCCAAAGTGGTGGGGACACATGGCCGTGCATTAAGACAGATTTAAACCCAGTTGCGTGGTGGTGTCACTTGTGAAAAAGAACTGACCTCCAAGCTAGGGATGGGACGATATGAATATGTCATATCACGATTATTGTGACAAAATAAATTGTGATTGACAATATTATCGCGATAATCAAAATCCATTATCCTGGGGTGGAACATTTGCCAAAAAATAGCAGATCTACAAGCTCACAACGTGTCGCAAGCGTTGTGAGCTTGTAGATCGGGCTATTTTTTGGCAAAGACATTTGATAGAGAGTGAAAAAAAGAACGTATATTACCTTTTACCAAATATAGAGGGTTTAAGTGGTACCAGATATGCAGCTCGGCAAATAAAAGCTGAATTGATCCCAGTGCATGACGGAGGACGATTTCACGATAAATTAAATCTCCACGACACGATTATCGTGAGTGTTTTTTATCACGATAGACGATAACATCGCGTATCGTCCCATCCCTACTCCAAGCTAAAAATGGGTCACATCAAATCTTCTTGGCGAGTGTCACTGTCACGCAATTGGGATATATACAGTACAGTAAATTGAGCTTCACTGAAGGCATGGTCCGCTCTGGTCTGTGTCTGTTCAGCCGCTTCATCTTTGAGATGCCGTATAAGGGAGGTCACTTGTTGCGAGTATGTGACCACAGGTGTTCTTTTTTTTCCATCAGGTACGGTAATATGCCGTTAATGTATGTAATATGGCGGGTCCAAATCCAACTGCCTTTCAGAGTCTTTGTGTCGTTGCCAGTGGACCTCTTGTTCACCTGCTGGGCAGAGATTCAAAGGCCTGCGAGTGTTGAGAGCTTTATGTTACGCTCCATATTTATCAGGCGGTCCCATGTGCACCCGGCGTGTCTCCTCCACCGATCCACGGTGCGAGGCCCGGCTCTAATTGAGATTAGTGAAACAGTTCATTCTGCATTTGGCGACGAAAGTTGGAAAACCTCACACGTTTAGCACAGGAGGAGGGAAATTTCATACTATTATCGTTTTATTGCCAGACCTTTAAATGCTCTGCTTACAGGTGTTTGAAGTTGTAAAATGGCTGATCTTAGGCAACACAGCGTTATAGTAGCCAAGAAATAATACTAGTGTGTGTATTAAATATTAGCATAAGAGCGGCACTAGCTTTTTAGCACCCCATTAGCACAAGAGGGGATTTTTTTTAATTTCAGATCGCCCACGACCACACTCCACCCTGAGAGTGAAAAAACTGCTTGTGTGTGCATAATATACATGCATGGATGGATTCAAGATGTGTGCATGACATGTGCATATATGCATGTTTATGCGTAGGTGCGTGCACGTTTAGGTGAACGTGAGCATGCATGCACTGCCCATCATACAATCTCATGGTAAATGCACTATGTGCCTTTGGGATGCAGTGTGTGTGCATGTGTTATCAGTTTGTAGCGTGCAGGTCCCGTGCTTGTGCAGCCGAGTCTACAATACATATCGCCTCCATTCAGGCTTGTCAACTCTCCTGGATTTCCCAGGAGTCTCCTGGATTTTGAACCCCTCTCCTGGGAGTCTCCTGGATTGGCAAATCTCCTGGATTTCTCCTGGATTTTGTATCAAACTCCCAAAATTCACCAGAACACAGGAAATGACATCTACTATGTTAAAAAACATTCTGGGGGAGGACCCCCAGACCCCCCGCTTTAGGGGTGGGGGCAATGCAAGCAATAAAGATAATACAGATATTCACTTAATTAATGACTTAAATATGAGAAATCACTATTAAAGATGTCCTTTTGCTTCAGTCATAAAATCTGTACGCCAACATTTGGCATTTTAAGGCTGAAATTACCTTACTAGCAAGTACCCATGCTAGTAAAGCAAGCCTGATAAAAGTATCAAACATGCACAAAATTCCCCAGAACACAGGAGATTAAATCTACTATGTTAAAAAATGTTCTGGGGGAGGACCTGCTTTAGGGGTGGGGGCAATGCATGCAAGATCATATATTCACTTAAGTAATGACTTACAGACGAGACGTCATTATTAAATATGTCTTACTTTGCTTCTGTCATCAGATCTGTGCACCTACATTTGGCATATTAGGCTGAAATTGTACACATGCCATTGCTAGTAAAGTAATCCTGATAAATGTATCAAACATGCACAAAATTCAACAGAACACAGGAAAATATATCTATTAATACGTTTGGGGAGAGGACCCCCCCACCCCCAGACCCCGGTTGGGGAGTTCCACGCACGCCCCAAAAAATAAATCTCCTGGATTCTGACAGTCCAATGTTGACAACCCTGCCTCCATTCCCTTGCTCTGTCATTCAGTGGTGCGCTATGAAGCTAGCATTGTGCCAAAGCATTGTGTATGTACTATGCACAGTAAAATGCATCCTTTTGTGACTCTTGACACGACGGTGTACAAATGTAACATGGGTCCATTCGGTTGCATTTGCACGCTCTCAGAGTAAAAAATGACACTCAGACGTTTATTGTGTGCGTATGTGACTGCGGCTCATATGTGCCTCCACCGCCCCAATCCAAAGTAGAGGTGATGAAAGCACTCTCCATGGGCCTCATAAGGCATGGACCTTTTTCCAATTAGCCCGCCTGGTTGAGCCCACTGGTCCTCAGATCCAAATCTGACCCAGACATAACACCCACCCTGTCCTGTTCTAGAGAGAGAGAGAGAGAAAGTAATTGATGCTATGAGCGAGGGAGAGAGCGATCAGTCCAAACCTGTGTGGGATATTTTTGGATGGCATCTGGTCCTCTCGTGCTGCAGGTCGCCTCGCCTGGCCCTCCGACTGTCGTCACTCACACAAATGCGTCTCGGGCGTTATTAGCCGGCGAAGAGGACAATCATATGGTTCCAGTAAGGATTAATAAGGCAGACAGATTCTGCTCCCTGCGGCTGTGTTACAACCACATGACAGGGCAGACATGCGCGCGCGTGCACACATACACGCATACACACATGGATGCATTTACAGCCACACACATATATCAAATCTCTTGTCTTTTCGATTCCTTTCCAGGTCCGTCCTGCCAGAAGTGTGTCTTTTGTCAACAGAACCGCGTCTTTGGTTTTGATAAACAGCGTTGTCGCTGATTGTCACCGAGCAGTCTCACTGGATTTGTTCGTCTTTCCCAGTGGTGTAAAGTAACTAAGTAGATTTACTTAAGTACCGTACCTAAGTATAATTGTGAGGTATTTGTACTTTAGTTGAGTGTTTCCAATTTCCAATACTTTACCTTCTACTCCACTACATCTCGGATCCAAATATTGTACTTTTACTCCACTACATTTATTTGACAACTTTATTGCTAATTACATTGGATTATAATTACAAAACATACATGCACTTCAGCCCTATATACATTTTGGCCATTTGACAATAGACGATCTACAAGCTCACAATGTGTCGCGAAACTTGCGATGTGACGCATTGTGAGCACACGAAGGCTTATGTTTCATAACGACGAGGCAATTTACTTGTTGATGCATTCGAAGCCCAATAATGTCTACTTCCCCTCCTTCCTTTTTTTCAATATTAATCTGCTTCATTGATTCAACATTCCATCTGTGCTCACTCAAAATGATGTGTTGTTTAGAAAGCTTTGTAAACGGGGGGAAAATGAAACATAATCAGCTAAAACAAATCCTTTTCTTTTCCCACTAGAGCATTGGTTCCTTTTGTACATGCTGTGTAGCGCGCAGCATGGAGATATGCAGTGATTCGCGGCGCACATAAAATCCCAAATCCGATCTGGAACGGTCTCGGAGCAGTGTTTTGGAAGAGATGTGTCTCGACCAGGATCCTGACAGGAACCGCAGCGGAACATCCCACATCGAGCTTCACATGTCTTTATTTCTTTGGCACGTGCAAACGACTACAAGGAGATGTCGGTGTGGGAAGGATGAGGCCTGACATGCGATGCATAAGGGGAAAGGATGAGGACAACCACTCTTCTATGGATATATTGACCAGATTGTTATGTCTCAGTCCATGGTGGATAGTATTAGCTATGATCTTGCGATGGCTCTGGAACAAATTGTTTCAAGTTTTATTTTGCCAATAGAAAAGGGAATTAAACTATACGATTGCTTTCATCGCAAATACATCACTTTGGAAATGCACCAAGTTTCCGCCATGTTAAAGTCTGTTTCACGACCGCTGCAAAAGTACGCGATTTGTCCGTACTGGACTGAAAAGACACATGCTGCGAAAGCAAAAGCAGTATAATGGCTGGACTTGATTAGGGTGTTGTTGATACCTGAGGCAAAAGGCATCCACCATCCCCATGGCTATAGGGTGCTAGGGTGGTAACCAGAGTTGCGAGGGTGGGACCGACTTTCCGGAACCTCAAAGACTGGACTGTTCAGACACACAGCTCGCTTTTACACTCAGCCCTGGGTGCTGTATGGCCTGGTAGAATTTTACAACGAGGGGCCTCAAAAAAACATGCTTCGTCACTACTCCGCCTCAAAGATTAAATAATAAATGTGTGGACAGTTTCTCTCACACCTCTATTTTGCACAAAAATATACAGCTATCCACCGTTGTACCGAGCTTTCGGCGCCGCAGCCGAGTGTGATTTACAAGCTCACAACGGGTTGCATCTGCAACGCGACGCGACGTGAGCTTGTATGTCTGCTGTTAAACCGGAAGTGTGGTCCAAATAGGTCCAAATAATCACCAGTAAACTCCCGCCGAAAGAGGTGGATACATACATGTGCAAATGCACATTTATATCACTATGTATCGCTATACAAACAGTACATGTGCACACACTTGTACTTACAGACTTACTGTATACACAAGCGCACACGCGTGGGACTTCAGTTTTTGACATGTGTTAACTTGTGAGGCAGGGCAGAGCAGCGGTGTATGCTGGGTAATGAAGACGTCATGCCATCACCGGGGCAGGTGATGGAGTGCTGTGTCACGCTGTGTTTGGTTTTCTAGCTTCGACCATATTAGCAATAACATCAGCTCTGGGAGAACATGTCAGCAAAGGCACCGCTCTGGGCCGGCGTGCTAACTAACGGTGAGAGAAGAAGAAAAAAAAAACATAATCGGCATAGAATAATAACTCATGTGAGGGGAGGTGTCGCGGAGAATTCCGGAGACTGAACATAAGCGGACAATTATAACGAGCCGCCGTCAATCACCATCGCAACCCACACCGGGTCCGGGGCCTCCCTTCCTCTCTCCCTCTCTCTCAGTTCACACCTTGGAGACGCACACTGCACTGACTCACACACCCCGACAGCAACCAACACTGGGCTCCTTTAAGACATCAGATACCACTCAACGCCTACTGCATTTTGGTTGCACGTGTAACGCCCTGGGATTCGAACCTGGGTCTCTAAAAGGACACTAAAGCCAAACGTCTTAACCACTAGCCTAAAGGGGAATTCCCCCTTGGCCAGGGAGAGATGTAGGCTTTTGGTCTTCAGGCAGAAGCTCTGAGCCCCTCTGCTACGCACGCATGCGTAGGGATATGAAAAGACATGGGTCTTGGAAAAGTAAGGGGGGGTATGACGCATACAGTAGTGAAGATGGATGGATGGATTGAATGAAAGGATACAGTGGTATGGGGGGGAAAAAAAACACATTTTAGTAGGTAGAAAAAGCCATGAAGGGATGCGTGTGGTTTTGTGTTACTTCTCAGAAGAAGGAGGGAGAGATAGAAAGAGCCAGGTCAAGAGAAAACACTTACGGGTCCTTTTTTTTTTACACACAGGATTTTGCAAAGCAAATTAATGCCATAAAAGCAAAACAAGGTGTGACGGAATGAATCGGCAAGGAAAGAATGAGAGGTGCCGCTACTGGGCAAATGTATTGGATGTCACCCCTGAGGAGTGAGTCATCTAGTCATTTGTTAGCACCTTTCACTGGGTTGCAGGAGCTCGTAAAAGAACCGCTAATAGTTCTTACCCCAAATTAGCCCTCGATCCTCCATTTGGAAAACGATCTGTTATTTTCCATGCACAGATTTATTTGCTCGGGGGGCTTTCATGCGTGTGCCTACTCCAGTGACGGAGGTGTCCCTGTGTGACACATGCATCACACCACCTCTGGCACCACCTCGCGCGTGTGGGCGTCCTAGACGCGCCACAGGCCACGCTTCACGACTCGCTGCCTCCTCTACCTCACACCACCTCCAGGGAGCCATGACATCATGTTCTGTTGGGGATGGAAACCCTGCTTATACCCACAGGTGTGTCATCGCGTCTCACAATGAACAATCCTTTACCTGTGTAGCGGCTGTGGTCATTGAAACTGCTCTCCACTATATTTAGGCCTAACCTAATCCATTAACTGGCGTAGATTCTACAACAGGGGTTCCCAAACTTTTTTGTCTCAGGGCACCCCATAAATATTTTTTTTTAAATCCGAGGCATATTTATTTATCATCTATAAAACCTTGTATGTCGTATTTATCATCTATAAAATGTACTAAACTAGTGAAAACAGCAGATCTACAAGCACACGCCTCACATCGCGAGGCGTTGTGTGCTTGTAGATCAGCTATTTTCACTAGTTTTGTGCGACAGTCTTGTATGGTGAAGCAGGGCTTTACTTTACCAAAAGACGTGCACATTTGAAACTTGGAGATACAAAGTTTCCGACAGTGACGATATTTTAGTGATTATGTTGCGAGGAAAATGTTGAGATAATAGCCATTTTGGTGTCCAAGTGAATTCCAAATATTATCAAATTATCTTGCGGCACCCCTGGACTTCAGTCACGGCACCCCAGGGTGCCTGGACACCCACTTTGAAAACCCCTGTTCTACAAAATGCCTACTGAATCCGTAGATCTCAGACATTTTCGTGCCAAGGACCCCCAACTGAAAATGTTTTGTACCAGGGACCCCCCCCCCCCCCCCGCCCCCAGAAGAGAAGATTTGTGTAAAAAAAAAAAAAAAAAAAATGGCAGCTGTACAAGCTCGCTACGATAAACAGCTATTTATTATTTTTGAGGAAGCCATTGGATACTTTTCATTTATGACAATGTAATTGCTGAGACTTGCTGAGGCTTGCTTGAGATGGGTAATCTGACACACGATATCATAATGTGGTTATTTGTTTGCCATCGTTTTTTTATTGTTGCATTTTAATGCAGATTTCACTTCCGGTCTGTCTTTTTTTAATCCTGTATCTTGTATGAGTTCTCTCTCATTGGATACAACTAGACCTGTGCCCGGCGGCCACCAGCCTACTCGGGAATGATGCAAGTTGGGAATGTTTGCCCCACCCTGTTATGCAATACCCTTACCCATCAGAGTACCCGCTGTAGACCTCTGTTAGTGTATGTAGTTATGTAGCAAAAAGAAGTTATTGGAATTTTTCATATAGATTCTTGTAAACCATGTTTTTTCTGTTCTATGGACCCAGTAGGACACAAAAAAGATGGTTTACATTTTTTTCCCCACCCTGGCACTATTTTGGCACCATGGCAACATATTATGGCAGTGTGAGGCAATATTTTATGTCTGTCTGTATTTATGTCGACATAATTTCTTCAAATCTGCCTGGCAGATTTTCACCAAATGTGGTGCACAAGTGTATGGTATGTCCCAGAAGACCCCTTAAAATTTCCACCATGATCGGCCCATAGGTGGCGCTACAGCAACCAATTAAAAAAGCAAATTCATGGTTACTTACAAACTACTCTTCCAATTTGTATCAAATTTGATGTGTTGTTGCATCATGAGCTGAGGCACAACCTCCGAAAATGTGACCACAATCCACCTATAGGTGGCGCTACAGCAACAGATTCAAGAATCAAACACAGGACTTTCAGGACGATGATCTGCATCAATCATATCTCAGCAGATTGTTCAAGCCCACAAATCTAATAGTCAATTGTTGCATGACCCAAAGACCCCAGATGCAACATTTCGATCACAATTGAAACTCCTATCACACTCTGCATTTCACTGTATTGTGAACACAAATATAGAAGCCAGAAACTGTCCAATTTGCTTTCTCATGCCGGTATAGGAGTTCCATACAGACGAGTCAAGCAGTGTGTTGCTCAAATCTCAGAAGGAGTACAGAGGAATATGGAGAGTAATAATGGAAGCTATCTACCACCTGGACTACAAAATAAGAAGTGGCTGCGTTTCTCCATCGACAACCTGGATGCAGATGTTGATACATACTATGAAAGAAATTCATTCCATGCAACAGCTATGGCTGTGTATCAACAGGAACCCAGAAGGGAGGAAAATGTGGAAGTAACAGAGTATGCAATCCCCACACAGAGCAAAGGAACAGGGCCATTGGAGGATGTACCCAAGACTGTCATCCCATTGATATCAAGCTGGATAAAAGGGGCTCCTAAGCCTCACAACAGTCCACAATATCCACACTTCAAATTGGGAATGAATGAGAAGGAGATCAAAATACCTGCAACTGATGTTCTAGCTGTTGGTTCGCCATTCCGATCGATCGCACTGATGCCAAACCAACAAGTGACCCAGCCGAGTCGCATGATGACAGTCATGTTCAACAACAGCCTGTGCCTGTCTGGACGGCATACAATTCACTTATGCGTGTGTCAGGCTGTCAGCAACCAAAACTGAATCTATGACACTTGACCGAGTGCATTCACTGCCTCTCATAAATGCACCAGACCATGAATGGACAACCCTTACTACAGCATTGACTCAGCTCTACAAGCTCAACAAGTTGATGATGGAAGACACTCAGGATGTTGAGCCTATACTTGTTTGGTTAGACATGGACTTGTACGAAAGAGTTAGAAAACTGAGCTTCTTGACCAACAGTTCCAATCCATCATCATAGCAAGTTCAGGTTAGCCTGATTTCAGACTCTACGCTGCAGCTTGAGTCTGAAGTTGCCTCCATTCTATTTGATTGAAAAGGGGAGGGGATTTAAAATTTGAAATTCCCAATCACAAGAGATCTGGTGGGAGGGGTTGTGTTTGACTTTTGCACACAAAACATTCCCTCCTCCCCCTCCCCTCTGTGACATGCACCAAACAGGTCATTGTCTTTGATGTTTCATTGATTAGAGAGAATCACTAACGAGCTATCGACACTTGTAGCTGTAGCTCTTTTGAAGTTCAAAGGAGGCAATTAAGAACTCTGGTGAGCCACCCCTCCCTCCACTGTTTCTGTTGATTTTCAAAAGTTAGACGCACCCCTCCTCCGTATTGCATTGATTTCATTGGTCGGTAGGCCAAGATACCGTATCAAGAGACGCGTCATATGACACATCCAGACCAAGAGAAGTAGTTCACTCAGAGAGTGGGCGGGTCTATTGGCTGGAGCCAGGCTAAGTTCAGGTGCCTTACTGCCTTCCGTGTCGTGCTGTGTGCTGTACGATGTCTCGGAGCAACCCTTGAAGGGAGTGGTCTGGATGAAGCTTGGGTTGAATCCGGTCTATATAGCAGTGTTACAGTTGTACAAATACTGAATGGCAAGCACCACAACAGAGCCTTGGAAGCTCACCAGATCACACTGCAAGTTCTATTTGACTTGTGGATTGAAGCATTCTTCGAACAGCACCCAGTGCTACACCAGAAACTGACGTCTGCACTCGAAGATCAGAGAAAGGCGTGTGAAAATGGACTAGGTGTTTCTGAAGCCCATGGCACACTGGTCAACATGATATCTGATCTGCAGCTGATGGAACTTGACCAATTTCACAGTGAGAATGAGAAGTACCCGATGTACAAATGGGCTTGTATATATATATATATATATATATATATATATGAAGCAGGTCAACAATCTTCTCCAGTTCATACGAAGTACTCGTGATCAAAATTGGCTCTTGCACCTAGCCTCATTGGAGCAGATGTATGTCTAAACAGCTCAAGGCCAATCAAGGTGTGGAAAAGATATGTCCAATGCAAGGGTCCATCATAGAACATATCCTGCGAGCACATTGGCAAGCCAATGTATGAGCACAAGACATTGCAGCTCAGCCAAAGGTTTTAGATCCACTATCTTTGGGATGGAGGCAGCAAACAACACATTGAAGTTGTGTCCCTGTAGTCTCAAAGTTTCCACCTGCACCAGAGGCCGTCGTAGAACTAGTCAAGTGTGCATGTGTTGCCAGCAAATGCACCGGCCGCTGTTCTTGCAAAGTCAATAATCTTCCATGCACAGAGCTCTGCAAATGTGAAGCTGCAGAAGATTCATGTAATAATCTTCCAAATGACGACGCTGAGAGTGATGATGATGATGATGATGATGCCTACAGTGATTGATTCTTTGTTAAGTTGAGAATGGGTACTGTTGAGCGTTCCTTTTGGGTATTATTATTATTTTAGTTCTCTTATTATCAAGGATTCATTTTATCAAATGTTATCAAAGGTCCAAGACAAATAAACCCTTTGAATTGAAATTAAACAATTTCTGTTTCTGATTAAATAAGTTATTTGTTAAAAATTGTCTGGTAGCTTTTGCACCATTGTGTATTTGCATATTGAATCTGTGGCTGTAGCGCCACCTACAGGTGGATTGTGGTCAAATTTGCTGGGCATGTGCCTCAGTCTATGGTGCAACAACCCAGCAAGTTTGATTAAAATTGGACAGGTAGCTTGTAAGTAATCATGAATTTGCTTTTTGAATTGGTTGCTGTAGCGCCACCTATAGGCGAATCATTGCCAAAATGTTATGGGGTCTTCTGGGGCACATCATACACTCATGCACCAAATTTGGTGAAGATCAGCTTGGCAGATTTGGAGAAATTATGTCGACAGAGATACAGACAGACACAAAATATAGGCACACACAGCATTATATTGCCATGGTGTCAAAACATGGCCAGAGTGGGGGGAAAAAATGTAAACCGTTTTTTATGTATCCAACTGGGTCTATAGAACAGAAAAAACATGGTTTACAAGAATCTATATGAAAAATTCCAAAAAATACACAATGACATACTATGTCTGCGACCCTTTGATGCCTATATACAGTATGGAGATCTCTATATCTGTCTGTCTGAATCGGGCAAAACTCCATAGAAGATCATGTCTCTGACTGCAGCGTGTCAAATCTGGTGTGTACAGAGTGTAGCTACAGTAGCATCAGCTGGATGGGGCTGTAGCCTAACCTGGCAACAAGCCACTAGAGTCATCCGCGGGGTTGGTCAGCCAGTTCCCATGTTTGGATGGAAGGGGAAAGGGCGCACAGGGACGCGTGATTATGGATCCCACTGGGAAAGATGGATAACCACGCCCCTGACTCATTTTTGAAGCTTGTGATTGGCTGAACCGGACGTACGGAGCGCTCCGTTGTAGTCACTTGGACCGCGCGAGGTGCACCAAAACCCAATTATCATTGCCTTACGGCCTGGGCATAAATAGAACGATTGCATTCACCACGGCTTCGTAACTCGCGCGGCGCTCCGCCGGCTGCGCGGCCCTGGCCCGCTCTTCGCGGGCACTCACGCCTGCGGAGCTCGGGCGCGAAGAGCAGGACCAAGGTCCGCTGGCCTTCGCGCCGCTTGTAATGTCGTGGACAATAACTGTGAAAACGAGCGCTCTATGCCGTTTCCATCCATCTTTCCCAGTGGGATCCATAATCAGGCCACAGGGACAGATGTGGGAGAAGTGACCCTCCCTGGCGCTGAAAGATGAGGTCACTGGAGGAAATGGAAGAGGGGCGGAGTAGACCTGTGCTGCCTGTGTGTCAGCTGGGCATGAGCCGAGGAAATGCGGGGCGTCGTCTGCCCTGAGCCCGGGCCAAGTGTGTTGTCTCTGTCTGGTCTATACTGTACTTTATGTCCTCCTCTCATTCTGGCTGTATGGCTGCCATCAGTCTCGCTTGCATTTTATAATAGGTAGATTAAAGAGGCGGTGCCATAGTTTTGTACTTTTTCTGGTTTTCATGTGTCTGTGAGGTTGACAGTATTTCATTAGACCCCCTGGTGTGGTTGTTATGAGCAACTATGTATTCCCTTAGTATTTGGGGTTTCTTCCCGGAGGCTGACACCTTGTGGGTCAAAAGTGCCGATCCAAAAACAGTGATTAAATGACATCATATAATCATCCCCTCCTCTTTTACCATTCACCCAACACTGTGGGTGTGGCTAACTTCAGCTGGGTCACAACTTTCTGTACGCGTTTTTGGACAGAATCTTCCTCCTAGTATAATCATGATAATCATGTTTTAGGGAGGGGGAGGGGGGGAATCATTGCAGTGCATCTTTAAAGGGCTTTCCACTCTGGGAATGACACCACGCCCGCGTACCCACTTGGATCTGTGGGGTCGCACTGTGCTTCTCATGTGAATACACAGGCAGACAATCGCTCTGCGAGTAAAACACCAGGTGATCTAGAGTATGCGTTGTGCAGAACAAACGTTGACCGCAGTTCAGCTCTTGATGCGTCCGGGACTGGGTGTGTGAAGACGAGCACGGACGCAACAATTTCACGGGGTCGCAGCTTGCTTGTCTGTCAGATTGCCCGGGCCGACCCTACAGTACCTGCCCACTCGCCTCTCATCGAACATGAATTACAAGGCACGTGTCGATTTCTCCCTGCGTCAAAAGCCCTTTATTCTCTTATTTCTAAATTGTGCTGGTCGGTTAGGAGCTGTGGTTAGAACGTGCAAATCTAATGTAACCTGGTATGGGGTTGTTTGAGCAGTGATTTGTTGAGTCATTTGTTTAGACTAAAGCAGTGTGGCGTGTGGGGGCAGCTTTTTTTCCTCCTCCTGCGTTTCTAATTGGGATGCTGATGTCTCTTCTCTGACAAGCTCCTATATTCTTGGCCACGGCGGCGAGGTAATTGTCATGGAGATCCCGCAAAGTAATTATAAGGTCGGTGGTCCGAGATAATTGGCTTCTATTATCTTTGTCTGGATGACTGAGAGCAAACAAAGCCATCTTCCAGGATAGGGGAACGGCGGTCAGCCCTCTGCCCTCGCACAGTGAACCTCTCTGGGGGTGAAACCAGAGCGGGGCAGTCCCTGTTGTGGAACATCTCTGGATGGCTAGGATTCATTTGGACTCAGATACCGTATGAGGGGGATTACAAGAGACACAGAATGGCAGATGTACGTGTGTGTGTGTGTGTGTGTGTGTGTGTGTGTGTGTGTGTGTGTGTGTGTGTGTGTGTGTGTGTGTGTGTGTGTGTGTGTGTGTGTGTGTGTGTGTGTGTGTGTGTGTGTGTGTGTGTGTGTGTGTGTGTGTGTGTGAGAGAGAGCATGTGAACAATCCATTCCGTCTGTCTTGGGAGAGAGTGTGCACAACATATTTGTGTATGTCTGTGTGCATCTCAGTATCTATACAGTACAGTATGTGTGTATATATACAGTACAGTATATATATGTGCACGTGTGTATCTGTGTACAGTGTATGTATGTGTGTGTGTGAGCGTGTGTTTGTCCTGTGGCCTAATTACAGTGAAACCACAGGAAAACCCTGGATACGTTCACTCATTCCAGAGCAGTGTTTGGCAAAAACCACAGATTGGTTTTCCACTTCTCCGCATCCCATCCCAACCCCCACAATATCTCTTCATTGGCTTTGCGTTATTTCGCCGATAGCTGCAATCCACTTCCAGTGACTTTGCCGTCCTTCCGACTCTCGACAAATCTCCCCCTCTCCCCCCCCTCTCTCTCTCCCTCTCTCACTGGTCTACACACACTGGACCCAGAGTAGGAATGGGACGATTATCGCTATCATCGTTCATCGTGATAAAAAACACTCACGATAATCGTATCGTGGAGATTTATATTTATCATGCACTGGGATCAATTCAACTTGTATTTGCTGAGCTGCGTATCCGGTACCAACTATAATCTATAATTGGTTAAAACGGACCTGGAAATAACATACTTGATACAGTCTTTTGTTCACTCTACCAAATCTCTTTGTGAAAAAAATAGACGATCTACCATCTCACAACGTGTCGCGTTGCGGCGCGTTGTGAGCTTGTAGATCTGCTATTTTTTGGCGAATGTTCCGCCACAGGTTATGACTGTTGGGGATATTTTGATTATCGCGATAATATCGTAAATCGCAATTTCTTTGGTCACAGTAATCGTGACATGAAATTTTCACGTGGTCCCATCCCTAACCCAGAGTCACCACAGGGCCCCAGCCCAGCCCAGAGCCCACTTTCCCTCATAAACCTTTCAATCCTATTTCCCAGACGACTATTATGTTTGCATATTTCATTCCCCACGGAGTGCAAGCGAGAGGCGTGGGAGGCCAGCGAGAGACGCTTTGCTTTCTTTACCGCCACGTGTTGCTGTAAGATGTTAATTTCCTCTGCGATTCCTTAAGGGGGTATCATAGCACAGTCTGCGGTGATAAGCTATCACCGCGCTGTAGTCTTTTAAAGTCAGAAAACTACAACATTACGTCATTACCTGTGGTGAAGAGCCAGCCAACAAGTATCCGCTATTTTAGATCTGCTATTTTTGGCTAAAGTTCTCAGATTATGGACACTAGGGTTCAAGTGGTTAATATAAGAAAGGGGGAAAAACCTGAGTTCCTATCACACAAACATTTGGAGGACCCCCCTGTAGTAACTCTGAGGACCCCTTAGGTGTCCCCCTTGTTCCCCTATCCTGTACATACAGTATAGTGTTTTTATAACTGCGATATTATTGAATGTTTTCTTTGCTTGCTATTTGTTATGTCCATGAATTAAATACCAAGGACTTCCAACGTAAAAAAGACCGTAAAAGGTCTTAATTCTGATGTTCCTTTTAGGCAGGGTGTTTAACTGTACTGTACATTTCTATTGTATTGACTATACTTGTACTGTTCTCCATTTCTGTCTAATAAAATAATCAATCAATCAATCAAAATGATTCAAGGTCACGGGATGCCTCCAAGTTAAGTTGACATCCTCATCACAGAATCATAAAATATCATAAAAAAATGAAAATAAAAAACACCATTGTGGTTGTATGTCAAAATGCAAAGTATTCTGGCACATCTGCGACCAAACATAACTCATTCCATCTGGGGGGAGAGGGACGTGGGCTGCAGAGGCGTGTCACACGCTGCTGCTGTTGACTTGTCATTTTGATTTTGCATCAGGACCATTTGCTCCATGGTTCTCATGCACAGTAGTAGGGCTGTCACGATTATGACATTCTTACATGACGATTAATTGTCACTCAAATAATTGCGATTAACGATTTAATTGTGTATTTGTCTTTGACAATTTAATTTCTGTTTGGCTCTCAGGCTTTGAAAGTTGCACATGGCAGATATGACACATAACCTAAATATACAAAGAAATTACTGACATATATGACAAATTTATACTTTAAAAAGAACGATATGCGGCGCGCTGTGAGCTTGTAGATCTGCTATTTCCACAAATTTTTGAAAGTGTTTGAAACTATATGAACATTTCTCAACATGGAAACGATTGTGACGATTATGCAAAATAATTGCGAATGCCTAAAATAATTGCGATTAGACGATTATATTATAATTGCGACAGGCCTACACAGTAGTGTTGTCAGAAGTCAGAGATGCTTATGAGGTCTCTAGTTTAGAAATGTTCTTGTGTTTTCTTTTTCCCCATTTCATTTTATCCTCGCCGGGCCGGAATGGCTCGGGGCGTGGCTTATGTTTTTGATCCTGTGATGGATGTCCGTCTGTCTAGCTGTCTAGCTAATCTCGGGCGCCGCTGGACTGATCGTCATGAAACGTTGCACGCTCACTTCCAGTAGGCCAAGGAAGAACCCCCCCCCCCCCCCCAGATTTTCCAAATAGGGGAGAGTGGGAAGAGTAGTCCTAGCAGGTCTTTAGGCCTAGAATTATTGAATGCTTTAACCAGTGAAAAATAGCAGATATACAAGCTCACAGCGCGGCATCGAGTGCCGCGCTGCGAGCTTGTAGATCTGCTATTTTTGAAAAAGTCATGAAAATGTGTGCAAATCTTTGAATATATGTATTTTCAAAGCGAACGTTTGTAACTCAAATTTTGCTTCTGGGTGGTCCCTGGAACTAAATATTTTGAGATGGGGGTCCGTGGCCAAATACATATCATTTTGGGGGTCCTTCACATGAAAAGGTTTGAGAACCACTGACATAGTTGTCTCTCAAGAACAGACTAACTGAGCTCTAGTTAAGTGAAAGGGACATTTTCTTTGACGATGGCTGGCCAGATTTCTGACATATAAACATAGGTTTTTCAAAACACCTTAGAAGGATTCAAAAGACACTTCGGGTCAAAATTCTAATTCTCACTATTTTTCAAAAATAGCAGATCTACAAGCTCGCAGCGCGGCACTCAGTGCCGCGCTGTGAGCTTGTACATCTGCTATTTTTCAATAGTTAAAGCATAAAATAATGATACACAATAATGTGTACCTGTTCTAAATGGGTTAATGGCACACCTGTAGCTAAAAAAAAACACGTTCAGTCCCAAATAAATCATTGTAATCATAAATAGTGGCATACCACATTATAGACTTTATAGTGAGTAATAATTACTACACAGAATGTTCTATAAATAGGGCAGTCATAGTAAATTGAGTTTCAAATCGACTAGCTGTGTCCCTTTCACAGACCGCATGGCAAATATTGTGGCATGGTCATGCTGGACCTCCAGAAGGCATTTGACACCGTCGATCATTCTATTCTGATCGAAAAACTCAAAGCTATTGGTCTTGATAGCACAGCAGTGAGATGGATGCACTCTTACTTGGTGGGGAGGGAACAGATGGTGGAAGTCAACGGAACCCTGTCCCCCCCCTCCCAGTAAACTGTGGAGTACCTCAAGGGAGTATACTAGGACCACTGTTGTTCTTAATATACGTAAACGACATGTCATCTGCTTGTGACTGCAATCTGTTTCTGTTCGCGGATGACTCGGCTCTCCTAGTCTCAGGCAGAGACATTTTGCAGGTTGAAAAGGCCCTTAACTGTGAACTTAACAAGATCTGCACCTGGCTCAATGACAACAGACTCTCAATTCACCTAGGCAAAACTGAATGTATCCTCTTTGGATCTAGTCAGAAACTTAGCCTAGTTGAGAACTTCACAATTAAAGTAGGTGACACTGTGATAGAAAGAAAAAACCACATCTGCTACCTGGGTTGCATCCTGGAGGCTAACCTATCCAGTGAAAAAATGACCACCAAGGTAATCAATAAAGTCAATCAACGAATTCGCTTCTTGCAAAGAGTTGCCCCACTGATCAATATTAAATCCCGAAAGACACTAGGAGGTGCTCTTATTGGGCCCCTCATTGATTACGGAGTCCTTGTCTGGTATCGCGACGCCCCAGCTGCCTTAAAGCTAAAGCTCCAAACAGCCCAAAACAAACTAATTAGGGTTGTGCTTGGTCTCCCTCCTCTGACCCACCTTACCGAGCATCACCACGAAAGCGTGGGGTGGCTCAAAGTAGCTGACAGAGTACAGCATCTTGCAATGGGCCTGGTGTACAAGATACACTACACCTCCAAGATTCCCATGTACCTGACAAACTACTTCTTAAAGGTCAAGGATGTTCACGATCATAACACCAGAGGCAGCTCCACTAATCATCATCAGCGTAGATTTAACACTAAACAAGGCGCTAACTCGTTCTCCTGCTATACCATCAACATGTGGAACGCCCTTCCACAAGCCCTAAAGGAGAGCAAATCCCTAGCCTCCTTCAAAATTGGTATGAAAAGTCACCTTCAGACAGCAGCTACCCGTGACTTGTAAATAGACTAAGCCCCCATGCTCCCCCCCCCCCCCTTTTTCTTTGTATTCTGCCTTTTGTATTTGATGTTATGCTTTTGAAACTGATATTATCCTAGATAAAGTACTATGTTCTATCCGTCTGTCTTTCAATGTTATATGAGATACTTAAAGTGTGGTTCCTGTGGAAATAAGCCTCGGCTTTCTAGGATCTCCTTTTAGTTGACCTTGTACCAGTGATTTGTACTGTCATGAAACTGTACTTTTTTCTATTGCAAACTTCTAATAAATTCTTCTTCAAAAAGCGGCAGGGTTTGGCCTGAGGTCGTTAATCACCTCCAAGCATTTTGTCTTTGGACAGAAGTGCATACTTTCTTGTTGTGTGAGGACGTCACCAAAGCATTGCTGGAATAATATTTAACCAGGTGCTCAATGTGGAATTGGAAAGCAGTTTGTATAACAGACAGCTTCATGGAATCCATATTCATCCTTTGCTGCGCTGTAAAAAAAAGAATTGACACTGAGTTAAATTAACACTCCGGATTTTGTGGTGCAGGTTCTCCTTGGGACCAGATGGATAATAAAGAGGACTGTATTCCAATTGACCCCAGAGAGAGAGAGAGAGAGAGAGAGAGTGTGTGAGTTGGGAAGCCAGAGTGAGTTTGTAGATCTGCTATTTTTGGCCTGGGACGCAGGTTACGCCGGGGTATGAATTAAGCATGAGTGTAGGGAAAGAGCGCGACACATTGATGGAAAGGCTGCGGAAAGAGAGTGAATTCCAGAAGTAAACGGAGACTAATACGTGTCTGACAATGACAGTCATATCCCATATCCTGCGATGCCGTAAATCAATCTCGGCATTACCCTCGGTGTCTCAGAACAATTTGTAAGTTAGAATTCCTGTTTTTCCCTGCGTTTGTTATAGAGGCCTTCGCTCTACGAGAAAAAAAAATACAGCAAGTGTGACTGAGTCCCTGCCCTTGGAATGTGTTTGCAGACATGTGCTTCATATACTGGAGGCTGGACTGAGCCCATATGCTGCGCTTTATTTTTCTAAAGCTGACACCCACTGGCATGTAACATAGCTGTGGTTCCAACAGGGAGAGGCTTTCGCGGTGTCCAGAGTTTAGACCCCACCCCGACCGCCGGCCTGAGGCGTGTGCACGGCAGGCGCTTCATACGTGTGTAATAACTAAGAGTCATGGGCGTCACGGGGGGGGGGGGGGGGGGGGGGGGGGGGGGGGGGAGTGGGACTGAGTTACTAGGGCCCAAGGTCGAGGGTCCTTAATTATTTTATACTTTAGCTATTGAAAAACAGCAGATATAACAGCAGATATACAAGCTCACAGCGCGGCACCGAGTGCTGCGCTGCGAGCTTGTAGATCTGCTATTTTGGAAAAGTCGTGAAAATGTGTACAAATCTTTCAATATATGTATTTTTTAAGCGAACATTTGTAACTCAAATTTTGCTTCTGGGGGGTCCCTGGAACTAAATATTTTGAGATGCGTGTCCGTGGCCATATTACATATAATTGTGGGGGTCCTTCACATGAAAAAGGGTTAGCACCACGGACATAGAAACATAGGTTTTTCAAAAAACCTTAGAAGGATTTGAAATATTCAAAGACCACACATTTTCAAGATTTTTCAAAAATAGCAGATCTATAAGAGTGCCGCGCTGTGAGCTTGTATATCTGCCATTTTTCAATAGTTAAAGCACAAAATAATGCGTAATAATGCGTTCCCAGTCTAAATGGGTTAAGAATGAAAAACATTCATGGGGGGCCCGCAGTGAATCCTTGTACCCAGGGCCCAGAATTTGGTGGCAACACCCCTGCTAAGAGTGCATAGGGAAGAGAGAGCGGAGAGTTGGGGAAAAATAATCACTGACCCCCCGCCCCACAAATAAATAACACACAGATAATGCTTTTCCAAAATTCTCTATTTAAGTAACATGTGTGCCAATCACCTGTGATGAATTTAATCAAATGTAATTGAAACAAGAGATGGGGGTGGTTGAGCGACGGAGAGAACGAGAGGTGATGCAAGAGAAAAGAGAGGGGTGGGCTGGGGGGTGGAGTATAGGGTTTGGACCCTGCCTGCTCGAGGGCCACCTCAATGGCTAGTGTTACCTCGGCTCAGTCCTCCCTTCCTCTGTTCCTTCGTGTTTTTCCTCCACATGGACAGGAAAACCCTCCCTCTCTCTGAGCCAAGAGAGAGAGGAATGGGAGAGAGAGAGAGAGAGAGAGAGAGAGAGAGAGAGAGAGAGAGAGAGAGAGGAGAGAGAGAGAGAGAGAGAGAGAGAGAGAGAGAGAGAGAGAGAGAGAGAGAGAGAGAGAGAGAGAGAGAGAGAGAGAGAAAGAACGGCAGATAGATAGACGCAGGGAGTGAGAGAAGAGAGAGAGAGCTAGAGGCCTGTCTTATCCTGAAGAAAAGCACCAGGCATCTCATTGTGAGGCACACACCAGCCACAAGCACACACTTCTACCTTCAACTACTCTCCTTTCTTTCTTTCTTTCTTTCTTTCTTTCTTTCTTTCTTTCCTTCTTTCTTTCCTTCTTTCTTTCCCGCCTGACACTGGTGTTTCTCCTCCGTTTCCCTGCAGCCTCATAGCCTAGCTCTTTTTCTCTTTTCTGCAAACGTGCAAACATGTCAGTGGTAATTCATGTTGATAGCGGCCTTTTGTCCAAATATTTCCACTGTAACCTTAACCAAGAAATCGATGGCAAATCCTTTTAATCGTGCTGTTTGCTGAGGTGGTCACAAATTCCTGCTTTCCTTGGCTACTTGGCAACAACCTGTTTAATATACACCCTGCTCTGTGTTTAGAGTGGGGTCTAGGATTTAACCCTTCAGCAAGCCAGCCATCACACCTGATGGGAACAGATAGGCTGAATCCATTCAAGCTGTCAGTCAGTGTGTGTATATAGTGTAGCACTCACACACACGCACGCTCATACACATACACACTGAGTGTGAAACACACACTAACACACACTATTTGTGGTAAGTGTGAAACGCTGTGTGAGTGTGTGTGTGTGTGCACGCGCGCATGTGCATTCATTTGAATGAATCACATGAGAGTGGATAATACCGATATAATACAAGAGTTCATACTGTATATACATCATTACTGGTTATTACCATGTGTCTGTTAGTATTCACTGAATCCATGCACTTGTACAAACACACAGACAGGAAAACCCTCGCTCAATTGAGTGCAGTTCTTGCAACAGAAAAAAAGAAATAAGAAGAATTGATTGTGAATTGAACTGCAGCTCTGCACACCCACCCACACATACCTAGCTTGTAAATCAGTGGTTCTCAACCTTTTCAGGCCGCGACCCCCAAAATAATCATATTTTAACAGGGGACCCCCCTACCCACACCTTGACGAGCACGAAGAGTTGAGGCATTACATTTTGTATAACACGGTTCTATTAAGAAAATAGCAGATCTACATGCTCACAACGCCTCGCAACTCGAGCGGTTGCGAGCATGTAGATTGGCTATTTTCACAATTTCTGTCTCTAATATTTGACAATTTGGCCAGTGTTTAATTAGTCATTTTAGAGGTATTAAAAAGTCGTAAAATTATCAATTAACAATACGAGTTTTGACGACCCCTCCTCACAGCTAAAATGGGGCTGGAGCGACTCTCCCAAAATCGCTTATTTCGGGCGCTCCAAAGTTAGTTTTTTCTTTCATATTTTTATAGTTCCCCGAGACCACCCGAAGTGTTGTTACTCCACCACATATTGACCCAGATGTAGCCTACGCTTGCGTAGTTTGCTATTCTAGCGTACGTTATCTTCTCATTCATACCACTGGATTCAAGCGAAGACTAACTAGATTATATTATTTTGCTGCTATTTTTTTATATACCATGCCGCGTTGTGTATAACTGGCAGTAATAACGCCAGGACAAAGACTTCTTTACGCTTCAGAAGTTATGCTAGAAGCGTAGTAACCGGAAGTCTCGCGATACGCTAGAATCTCGCTTTGGAAACAGCGTCATCGTTTACAGCCCGTTTCTCATCCGTGTCAATATGTGGTGGGGTAACAACACTTCGGGTGTTCTCAGGGAACTATTAAAATACGATTAAAAAAGAATCGTATTTATCGAAGTGAATGGCAAATCGAGTGGCAAGGTGAGTGGCAGTTTAACGCTGTTTAATGCAATCAGATAGGACTTTTCTGTTTGGATGTATGGGCTGTCAAGGCCAGAAAGTAGTTTTTTTGCCACTCAGTAGGCGTTCCCGGATAACTTCCAGGTATGATGATGATGTCACACACATACCCTCTATTTTTTACTGTACTACATTTATTTGAAATCTTTAGCTACTATTTACTTTGTAGTTATAAATGATTATAAAACATACATTAACTATAACCCTATTTTATACCTTGGCTATTTGAAAATAGCCGATCTACAAGCTCACAACGTGTCACGTTGTGAGCTTGTAGATCTGCTTTTTTCATACATTTTGTACTTTTACTTTTGGTACTTTAAGTACATTTTAATGCCAACAGTTTCATACTTTTACTAGTGCATACTATATTATATTATGAATTCCAGACTTTTACTTGTAACAGAGTATTTCTATATAGCAGTAAAAAATATAAGTACTTTTTCCACCACTGCTCACAACACGCTGCAGCGTGACGCGTTGGGTTGGGTGAGCTCCTTCAGCGTGATCACCGGGGTGCAGTGCAACCACACCCCCAGTATCCGTATGGTGCCCAAAGCTTTCTCTGAGAATAGCAGATCGACATCAGGGAAAGCTTTCCCCACAATAGCAGAAAACAGAAAAGACACCAATAGTATAGAGCAGGGGTCCTCAACGTTTTCAGGCCAAGGACCCCTTAGCTCTGAGAGAGATGAAGCAGGGACCCCCACTACATATCGTATACAATTGTGTTGCAGATTAAACATGTACATGGATTATTTCTTATACAGTTTAGACTTGACAGCACAATCATCTGTGCAGGTTGGATTAATGTGTATTTTCATATTTAACCGTGAGGTGTTGTGAGCTTGTAGATCTGCTATTTTTTGGCTAACGTTCCATTAAGAGTAGGGATGCTAGGGTTCAAGTGATCAAACATGATCACCAAAGATTTGGCGGATCCCCTGTAGTAACTCTGAGGACCCCCTAGGGGTCCCGGACCCCCTGTTGAAGACCTCTGGTATAGGGACCTGAGGTACTCTGCTCAACCATATGGGGTTTAAGCGGACTTGATATTCATGCACAGTGGGTGTTTTTGTCCAATTGCAGGCATTTTGTACTGATGAGCCATTGTGGTAGGGTAGAGAAAATGGGAAAATAATGGCACGCACGCACACACAGGAATCTTTTCCTAATTGTGTACGCCTAACTCCCCAAATCTGTTTTAACCATAAAAGAACCATTTCTCTTGTGGCGACCAGAAACCTGGTCTTCACAATGTCTGCTTCTCACATTCTGCTATACTTGCGGGGACATTTGGCTCTGGCAGTACAAGTACACACACACACACACACACACACACACACACACACACACACACACACACACACACACACACACACACACACACACACACACACACACACACACACACACACACCTCCTCATCCTTCCCTCACACATATGATCCCAATTATAGCAGGCTGCAAACAGCCCCACTCTTCCCGATGAGAAATATTATGATTGTGGGACTTTGGGGAACCGAAAGTGTGCCACCCTGTGGTGTGCACGTGCATGTGCGTGAGCACACACACACTCATAATCATAAGCATTCTTTGCATGTACTGTACTGTACTGTACACGCGCGCGCACGCACGCACGCACGCACGCACGCACGCACGCACGCACGCACGCACGCACGCACGCACACACACACACACACACACACACACACACACACACACACACACACAGAGTCGGTTCTCATCTGCAGCCACAGATGTTCCCTCTCAGAGTGATCTCGCGGATTTGGGGAGCGTTTTGAAGGGCTGGACTGATGGCGCGCTCCAAAGCCCCAGAGATTTCAGCGGCGGGCCTCTAAAAGGGTATTTGTCCTACCTGCTGAACTCTGCAGACATGCTGAGCTGGTGCTGACCATGGTGTTTGAAGGGGTGCAAACGTGTGTGTGTGCAGGGGTGTCACAAGGGGGGTGGGGGGAAGTGGGACTGAGTTACTAGGGCCCAAGGTGGAGGGGCCTTAATTATTTTATACTTTAGCTGTTGAAAAATAGCAGATATACTTAAAGACGGGGTGAAATCAAAAACATATTTTTCACACTTTTAGAGCATATCTGTAGTGATAATATGGCCATACCTAACACTAGATGCCAGAAAAATAGAAAATAAACAATTTTTGTGTATATTTATATCAAAGGACCCTAAATAGGCCATTCTTAATTACTTCCTGTGAACAGAAATTCAAAAAGTGATGACAGATAGAGTTTTTTAATATAAATGGACCTTTGATTACATTCACCTGTTTGTTTCCCATTGCTGGCTCCCATTACTCAGATTTTAAATCCCATCGCCTGAAGGGCTGGTCCCCTCGGATAGGTTCAGAAACACACAGGCTTCCTTTTCACTGAAACTTCAAAATAAAATACCCAAAATAGTCATTTCATTGGGTCTTTAAGCTCACAGCGCGGAGTGCCACGCTGCGAGCTTGTAGATCTGCCATTTTTGAAAAGTCGTGAAAATGTGTGCAAATCTTTGAATATATATGTATTTTTTAGGCGGACATTTATTGCTTCTGGGGGGGTCCCTGGAACTAAATATTTTGAGATGGAGGTCTGTGGCCAAATACATATCACATGAAAAAGTTTGAGCACCACTGACGTAGAAACATGGGTTTTTCAAAAAAACCTTCACGATTTAAAAAAAATAGCAGATTACAAGCTCGTAGCACAGCACTTGGTGCCGCGATGTGAGCTTGTATATCAGCTATTTTTCAATAGTTAAAGCACAAAATAACTCTGGGAATCCTTGTACTCGGTGCCATACCCCTGTGTGTGTGTGTGTGTGTGTGTGTGTGTGTGTGTGTGTGTGTGTGTGTGTGTGTGTGTGTGTGTGTGTGTGTGTGTGTGTGTGTGTGTGTGTGTGTGTGTGTGTGTGTGTGTGTGTGTGTGTGTGTGTGTGTGTGTGTGTGTGTGTTTGCGCGCGCGACTGTGCGTGTGTTTGTGTGTGCATGTGTGGTGTGGTGAAACTTGAAGCCTGCAGTTGTACGATTGTGTGTCCCGTGCCCAAAATAGCCGATCTACACAATCACAATGCCACGTGATGTCACATAGAGTTGTATTGGCTTTTGGCATAGTATAAGGCGTGATACACAATGTCTATGCTTGCAATTAAAACATGTATTGGAGCCAAACACACAGGCCCTCTTCTATCCTCTCATCTCTATCTGTGTGTGTTCATGGTCAAACTGATTCACCTTAAAGTTTAAACCCTATACTGATCATTGTTGAACGGAACAGGGATTTTCTCATGCACATGAACACATGTGCTACAGGCATGCAGTCTATCAGAAAGACAACTGAAAACTTGACAAGGTTTTCCCATATCGTTGCTGTTGAGCAGAAAAAAAGAGTGTCTCGCAAAAGTAGCAACAATAGCAGTTCTACTAGCTTAAAACCTATTTTTACAGCAGATATTGTGGACATTTTGAATGTGAAAGTGCATGTGGTTAATCTGTTTGTGTGTTTTAGGAAACCAACCGCACAGATATGGGCTGTCTTCCTCCATATATTGGCATTCCCATATGAAGTCCTGTTAGATATGGGCTTAATATTGATGACATCAGGGATCTCCATATGGGCATAAAAGGGATTCTGTTAGAGTGGTTCCCATGACATCACAACATACAATATATTTTATGCCCATACATGGAGATCCCTATCTGAACCAGCCACACAGATATGGAGATATGGGCCATCTGGCCAGTGATATATATCGATGACATCAGGGATCTTCATATATGGGCATAAAAGGGATAATGGGGAATACCCACATATGGATGTTTACATAGGTGATGTCACAGTGATGTGTCAAGGGAACCAACCCATAGACTGTAAAAATTTGTACACACACGGCTTCACGTCTACACGTGGACAAGCTGCGACATTTCTCATGGCAAACTAAAAGATTATTGCATCGTGGCTGTGAGTTGTGCAACCTCCTGTTCTTGGAGGCCTATCCCCCGTCCTGTCCTCACTGGTGTGTGTGCTCCTATTCCTTTGTTTGACTAAATAATAACTACCTTGGATGCATTGGAACACAGGTTCTTTGTTCCGTTGCCGGAAAAGCAAGGGTTTTGGACATGCAAGGTTTCCGTCCGACATCGGCGCTATGACCCCTCCATAGCCCCGTTGCAGTAATGGGCCTTTGTGGATGGTTGTGCAATTGTGTCGTTACAGGTAATGTTTAGTGTTGAGTTGGCTTGATTGAGTGAGCTTTGATTTTTCAGAGTCTGTCTGGAAGCCTTTTTCTTTCTTTTTTTTTGCGTACAATTTCCCACTGGCAACATGCCTCCGATAACAGATGTTTCCTATTGCCTAATTGGAATGACTCTAAATCGATGCCATTTACATATTTTATTTTTTCCTAATCACTTGTTGTGTTTCGTAAATCCGGTCTGTCAGAGGTGGGAACGCGAATGTGGAGAAAGTTCCCGAATCCCGATACAAATGTGTGTATTAAAATTCATTCATGAACCCGAAGCACTTGTATAGATCAGGGGTCTTCAACAGGGGGTCCTCAGAGTCACTACAGGGGGTCCTCCAAATCTTTGTGTGATAGAAACTTTTTTTCTCCTTTTTTGTTTTAACCACTTGAACCCTAGTGTCCATATTCTGAGAACTTTAGCCAAAAATAGCAGATCTACAAGCTCACAACGCCTCGCAGAGCTTGTAGATCGGCTATTTTTGGCAAAGAGGTTTGGTGTAGAGGGGAAAAAAGAGCACACTAAATACAGAGTGAAGGGTCAGGTTTAGTAAGTATTGACGGTTCAAGTGGTTAAATATCTGATAACACAAATTGACATATGAATCCAAAATACACAGGTGATTGTGCTGTCAAACGATGAAACTATATGGAATCTGGGGGTCCCTGCTTCATCTCTCTCTCAGCTAAGGTGTCCTTGGCCTGAAAACGTTGAAGACCCCTGGTATAGATGTTTAGCTCTGTTCTTTTATTTCTTTATTTTGTGTTTATTTCTAGATGTAAATGTTGCTTTTTTAACGAATGCTGACCACTGAGCGTGACATCGGGCAGACATGTGTCCCATTATGAAATAATGCTAACGGTTTATATGTTATTGGTAATGGCTTCACCGCGGGTGGCGGAGACTAAAAACATTTAGCCGGGCAAAATATGCGGCATATTATCATTTATTGTTTTCTGACATCATGTCTTTATGTACCAGCTGGCAATGGTTTGGATTTGACAGTTACAACACACAAGGACACACTGGTAAACCATACCATAAATCTACTCAAAACAGACTCAACAGACAGAAAAATTAACATAAGTTCTCTCTCCCCCCTCAGACTATGCTGTGGGGGGAAATTTCTGAATGATAAACAGATTGTGGAAATGGAGACGAGGCGACTTTTACCTACTTGATAGTCGCTGAACAGCTGTCCCATTTGGCACAATCAAAGGACTATTATGTGAAATACATAAAATTATGTGCAATCAATAATGGGGACAAACTAATAAATGGTAACAAGAACTTTGGTATCCATTTAATGAAACCGTTGGAAGCTGGCCCGGTCCTCAATCAATATTCCAGTCTAGTCCAATTACACAGGGCCTTACAGTATGCTTTTCCAATGATCCCACTATACATTATAGCTGTCGGAAGGAAACCTTGTACTGTATGTCTAAAGGAAATGGTATAAATTATCTGTGTTCCACTTCCAAAGGATCCATTGAAATTGCTCAGTAACAAGCTCAACACTTTCTATTGGTTCAATATTCAACCTACAGACAGATATAGCACATCTATAAGCTCACCATGCATCTCTATGCGATTACTGCGATTGGCTATGCTGCAATGCCAATACTGTACCTTTGTACTTATACTCAAGTTCATTTTGAACACTGGACTAGCACAGGAGATTATTTTTTGTAGGTCTTTAAGTCCGAGTGTATCAAAAAAGCAACTGGGTTAAGCACAGTTGGTCCGACCAGTTTAACATTCACCAAGTTAGCATTCACCCGCGTCGGCAGTTTAGCATTCACCAGTTAAGCATTCACCAGCGTTAGTTTTACTGAGGTTAGGGTTAATTGCAGTATTGATACTTTAGCATAAAACATGTGAGTAGTTCTTCCATCACTGAATGTCATAAAGCGAGTATAAAATTAATTCATGATAAAAAACATAAAAGGATGAAAGGTGGAGATACAAGGTTTCTGCCCAAACAGCAACGACGTCAAAACGAGACGTGCTTAGCATCACTGTGATCCAGCTGCATAGTAAAAGCTTTTTCTTCTGTGATGGCATGCTTTGATTAAAATCATGAGGGGAGTGGAATACATTTTGTTATAGGCGTTCCCATTTTTCCGGGGGGGTTGCACAGGCTGTGGTCAATTTGGCCTTCAGCTCCATCCTCCATTGCGATGATTTCTGAACGCAGAAGACGTTATACCGACTTGATGATTCCCAACATTTACATGCACACACAGGCAGCGGGACTGGTTGCCGTTCAGCTGTGGCGGGCAGCTCGGAGCCAAGAGACTGTGGAGGAGGTTCCATTCCAGTTCCTGATTATACACTGCAACTATCAGGGCACTTAATGGTATTGTAAGCCCTCTGGAATCGAAACCGCCAAGAATGTGTAAAAAAAGGAAAGAAAATATTCAAGGTTGAGACAAATACAACCACGATAATGTTTTGTTTGTGAGTGCGCAATCAAGACGACTAGTAGTGGCATTTCGCGGCCCTGTAGGCCGCAAGGGTTCACAATTGACGTTATGTAACCCTGTTCTGAATCAGCAGCGCTTATTGCCGATGAAAAATACAAGTGCTGGATCTCTACCTACTCGGAAAAAAGCCAGGGTTAAATGAACTCTTGAGTTGGTACCTTTATAGGTCCATTCGTACTCTTTCAGAGTTAAATAAACACGCTGGATTATGACTGTGTAGCCTCCAATATGTTTCCATTTTCGTCCTCAGAACCCGCACTGGAAACACAAGGCCCTCGGCCAAGACCGTTTTTGAAACGAAGGCGCATATGACCGAACCTTACAACTTACAAACATGTTTTTATTCTCACCAACACACACACACACAGTCTCTCTCACACACACACACACACACACACACACACACACACACACACACACACACACACACACACACACGCACACACACACACACACACACACACACACACACACGCACACGCACACACACGCACGCGCGCAGAATGGAAAGAGAGAGCGGAGCTCACTATGACTTACCTCTAATGACGTTTCTTTAAATAGACCAATCCATGGCAGGGTCTGCCTTTCCTGTGACGAGAAAAATACACTACAGGCTAAAGTGTTGTTAGTTTGGGCCTCCTTTCAGGTCTGAAGTGCATGTGACCTCTTCTGGTGCACAGCAGTATTGACAGTACAACTATGAACATGGCGGATTTTGATTGATTGATTGAAGACTTTATCAGAAGTTTGCATAGGAAAAGGTACAGTTTCATGACGGTACAGTTCACTGGTACAAGGTCTACTAAAAGGAGATCCTAGAATAGACTAAGCTTATTTCCACAGGAAACCATTTAAGTATCTCATATAACATTGAATGACAGACGAATAGAACACAGTACTATGCAGTAGATATGTAAATAAAATAAAATGAAAGAACAAAAAAAGAAAACAGTAAGTCTAAACAAATAGTAAGTATCTGCTCTCTGAGGTTACTGTCCGTTGTCCCAGTACCAACCAACCAATGCCTCTAAAGTTTCATAATATTTCCAGCTTAAACCTCCAAAGCGTTAGCTATAGTCAATATGTGACACTACTGAGTGCACAGAAGAATGGTCTAATTTCAGCATCTATGTCATGGACACAACATTGACACGTTGTGGTCTGTAACTCTCATAAACAACAGTTTATGACCGTTTTTGCTCATCTTGCCGCTGTAGCTGCATCAGTATCAATGAATTTTTGTTCTTGTTTTGTGCCCTATATGGGTGATCACTTGTGATACATGAGTTCTATACCCTGCTTCCACCGAATGCCTTTGTTTCTGTGGTTCTAAAATTTTCCACTGAGTCAACATAGAATGTACTGTAGCCCCCTCTCTCCAGGCTGTGGTGTGTGTCTGTGCGCGTGCACGTGTGTGTGTGTGTGTGTGTGTGTGTGTGTGTGTGTGTGTGTGTGTGTGTGTGTGTGTGTGTGTGTGTGTGCGCGCACACACGTGCATGTGTATGTCTGTGCGTGTGTGTGTCTGTGCACCCATGTGCTTCTAAAGGCTAAGGATGGGATTCATTGAGGTTTGAAATGGGAAACAGACTAGCAGAAAGTCTTCCAGGGGTGATTATATCTGTGGGATAGTGGGGTCCATCCAAATGTGTGTGGTGTCTTTGTCTCTGCCTGACTCCCTGCTGCCCTTGAGCAGGGCGGAGAGAAGCAGGAGGGTCTCAAAGGCAAAGTACACCCATGTCGGGGAGAACTTGGCTCTCGCGCCTTCGCCGTCTTTACTGACATTGGCCCGCCCCTGTGCATGGAAAGAGTTTGGTGTTTTGGTAGGCGAGAGCCTGCCATGGTTTTCTGTTACAAATAGTTAGCGCTGCTGAAACCCAAGGGACTGAAACAACATGAAAATACCACATTGATATCTTTACAAAAGCACCAAGCTGTATATAGGTACATTTAAAGACACACTGTAGATGTGAACAGACTAGAGAAATGAAAAGAAATCAGAGTTAGTTTTTTTGTATTATTTACATCATGTTATTGGTAAGTATATTAGTTGCATATTGGATCCATGGTAATGTCTTGGACCAGTGGTTTTCACCAGTGGTCCTTGAGGGGGTTCCAGGTGGTCCCCAGCAAAATGATGGAGAGTTGGTAACCAAATGAACACTTATAGATCTTTAACTCTTGAGAGTGTAAAATGAAACCAAATGGACCCTTACCGGTCCATTTGGTTTCATTTCACGACCCTCAATAAAGAGGAGTACCATTATTGTTAAACATCTGCATACTTAATTTATAAGACAACACAGTTACGCTAGGGCTCCAATAGGAGCGTTGCGTTGTGCCGGCGGGGGAAATCTAGCTATTTCTACGTACCATCAATTTCGAAGGGAGTCTGCAGGTTTGCTACTCACCCGCGTCACGGTTAATCAGGTTAGGGTTAGGGTTTGGGTGCCATAAAGGTTAACATTCACCCACGTCGGCAGGTTAACATTCACCCGAGTCGAAATAATGAATCGTCGAACAGATGCTATGTCGCAATATCGCCACGCTCCCATTCCGGCATCGGACGGCGTTAACCGGGGTGAATTTTCAGGTTTGACGCCGTCACCGAACGCAGCGCAACGTCGGCAATGAAGCACCCTTCGTTGATTAAAAACAGAACATTCCCTGCGTCGACGCCTGCATGACGCCTGATGGCTGCAGTGGAGCCCTGGCGGAAGAAAATGTAGAAGAATTGTTATTTTGATCAATGTTGGCCTGTTATCTCTCCTATGGTACCACATCAATACGGCATGGAATTGTGGACAAATCTTAACCAACGATAACAAAATATTCTATTAGGTCTGAGAGGCTAACATCTCATCAAATGGTGGTCTGTGGCTAAAATGCAGAATAAATAATGATGTGAAAAATGTTGAAAACCACTGTCTTGGACTGTTTTGCCAAGGCTACACTCACCATTCTGGCATGCAGAAGACAGGACACAGGAAGAAGAGAACTTCCTCTGTCTTGGTTTTTCCACACGATTCCAGTGGTGTGACGATTCATCCTAACCCACCTTGATTTATTTCCCCTTTTCCCCTGCCCTGTATTGTTTTGTCTTAGTTGGAAACAGGACCGGTCCAGATATACGCTGGACCTCATTAAGAACAAATTTAGGGACTACTTCACTTTGATTACTTCAAGATGAGGGCTTGCGTACAGTATCCATTACCTGTGTATCAGTTGGATATTAAGCCCAGATAAACTCAAACATCTAATATTCGTCCCATTGGGTCTGAGACTATTATTCGCACTCGATTCAGAAATAATGTGTCCCATTCGTTTCTACTGAGGGGTGGAGCTTCTTGTTGTGGCAGGCTGACATATCGCGTTGTGGAGTTCAGCGATGGTAAACCTTGACCGCCCGTCAGCCAATGGGAAAGGAGCCTGTGGCTGACCCCATGCCCATGGCCAGCTTTTTGCTTGCTGTTTTTTGCACCAAGTGCCACGCAGTGAGCAAATCTTTGCTTCTGGGGGTGTCCCTGGAACACAATATTTTAGGATGGGGGTCCGCGGTCAAATACATATAATTCTAGGGTTCCTTGATGTTAAAAACTTTGAGCACCACAGATAAAGAAAGTTTTTCACGTTGTTCTGGCACCAGCCCAGGTTAAAGATTTCTGACCCCTAGTGGACACTTTTTTGTATTGATTGTCTTGCCTTAATTATCCCTTAGCCAAAACACCTTGTGCTTCCAGTGTGCTCAGTAGACTAGAGAGCAGCTAACAGTTTTCTCCTGTCAGCTAAGCTTTGAAGATGATGTGTCTGTACTGTAAGTAGCAATGTAAAACAGTGTTGTGATGACAGTTTGCATATGAAAGTTGCTCTGTAGAAGAAATTAAGTTGTTTGATTCATGTAGACTACACATGTAGTTTGTTACTGTACATGCTGTAATATGAAGGCCTGGTCTAAGCTAACGTGCTAACAGTACATTCCTATGTTCATACTTCCATGTCCTGTCACCAGTGAAGAAAAGGGTTACATTTTAGACTTTGAAGACATATTCTGTAATTCATTGTTGTTTAGAGTTTATTTCATGTTGTTAAATTCAGTGATAATGAAAGTGGCCGGGGGTCATTTTGTCACAGTGTGGAAATGTTTATTTTTTTATTTATTTTTTTACACCATTATAATGTTCTCATTTTGATCATTAGACCCAATCACTGAATATCGGTAGGCCTACGTCTCCAGCTTCAGGATATGTATGATACTGATTTACTACGAGACTGTGGCATTTTATGAGTTCAGTAGTTTACAATCTAGGCATTTAGCAGACGTTCTTAATTCAGAGCGACTGTGGTTGTCAAAACGTTTATTTTGACCATCATAACTAAACATCATAACATAACTATGGCCATACTCTACCCTGATTGGTCGAGGACTGGCTGGCCACCACTGAAAACGGAATCTAGCTATGCTCGCAACACGGGCCATGGTGGAAGTCCTTATATGGTCAGCACACATTCTAGTGAGGAGAATGAATGGAAAATGTACAAATTATATTTTTATTTGAATGAAATACAATCACTGAATATACCTTTAAAATAACCATTTTGTACATGGAACTATTTACAACTACGCTGTGATTTAATTTTGCACTGTGTATTGATAGATACGATACATGCTCTCGACCAGTAAAGCCACACTCTTTTGCAAGAAAATGTTTAGCTAAGCTGGAGTTTGTTGTTAGCTAAGCATCAAGCTGTTGTCTGGGTACACGACTGCGAGGACGGAATACGCGTTGTCATCTTGTAGATTTACATTTTTTTTTTGCCCCAAAAAATTATTATTTTACCATTATTTTACGCTTTGTGTGGTAATTTTTGAACAGAAACACATATATGAAGCTTATTTTTTCATAGAATATTTTTGAAACATTATTTTTATTTTAGCATCCGTTTTTCAAAAAAAAAAAAAGTTGACTATAGCTCCTTTAACTCTTCCTAAGTTAAATCATTACTAATATGAACATGAACTTGTTTTCTTTGTCTTATTTGAGCTGATTGATTTGCTTGATTGATTGTTTTTACATTCTGAGTTATATCCAGAAGGTATGATTGACTGTATCAATGTGTTTGTTATTGTGCAAAGCATAGTATGTTTGTCAGTACCAGTCACTATAAACAGAAAAAAAAGGGTTTTGTCATTTTAAAGATGGGCAGCGCAGAATCCTCTTCGTTTATGTTTGTTTGTGTACTAATGTCAATGGGAAGATTTAATTTTGTATTTTTTTAATCTACGGCCTATTGAAATACATTGTATAACTACCCGTATTAAAGATAACTCAGCAATATGCTGAGTAACAGCTTGGCAACGCAAACACAACCCAACCCAGGTTGGGAGTGGCTTATTGTCGGTTTCAGCCAGTAACACGCGGGAGTCTGTCCCTGTTACAACGCGAAAGAGTCTAGCGGCTAGACCCCTGGGAGATGGATTGCTAACTTTTTCTCTGCCATTTTAAACATAGCCTGAACTCAGCAACTGCCAAATTGTCCTTACATTTTAACATGGGCACGTGCACGCATCGCGCACGATCTGTGCATGTAACATGTACCAGCGTTGCAGACCGTACCACAGCTTTCGAAAAAAACAATCCCATTGGAAAAAGAAATATCCGTTGTTAGGCTGTATCTGCCACTGTTTACAGAAAAACTCATGTAAAACGCAGAGCTGTGCGCTATGGTCCTGCGAGGGCACGTCGCACACATAGCAGACGATATGTGCGCAGATCATATGCCAGGCGGGTAAAAGAATCAAACAGCTTCCAAATAAAAAAGACGGCGTGAAAAAAGACCATGTTATGCCCGTCCAGGCAGCTTCCTTGTTTACAATGAAGCTATGGGATCGGAGCTATGACGCAGCCTTAGACCGGATACGGAAACCTAGATACGGTCAAAACAGGAAATACGGCCGGATACAGTTAGGACAAATAAAGGTTGATTGATTGATTGAGGTGGGCCTAAAGAGTCCGAATTGGCTATATCAGCAATCATACTTTTAATCGTTTCATAATGATTAAAGCTAATTAAATTTCCGGGATCTACGGGCATGGCAGCGCGGTACAGCGGGAAATATCTGGTTTCGACGGGGATAGCAGGAAATGAGCTAAGGTGGAGCGCCACACCTACCATCAGTTCAGTTCCCAGAACATACGCTGTGTCGGCGGTGCCCGGGATCTAATCCATGACCTTGTGGTCCAGTTAGATTGGTTTGATACACAAGTCTGCCACTAATAATTGTGTGTTGTTGTTTTTTTTCTTTAGCTCCAGTAAATACATCGTCTCTAAGGATGGGTTTGTCAGTTCAAACCACTTTGGTCTCCAGGGGCTGGTAGTGGGGCTGGAAGAGTCAAACACCATTGTTGTGGCTGATAGCAATCCCCAATACATTGATCAGCCAGCAGCCATAAGCCTGGGAGATAGAAATTGTATGACGCGCATGTTGCGCACATTAAAAGGACATCACTAGTGACACTCCCACCAACACAGTGCCAATGCGGTGTCTACATCTATCAGTCTATCACAGGGGTCTTCAACGTTTTCAGGCCAAGGACCCCATAGCTGAGAGAGAGAGATGAAGCAGGGACCCCCTCTACTGCTCTATTGTATAAATGTGATGCAGATTTTCATCAGTCTATGTTGGATTCGTGTTTTTAGTAATCTTGACCTTTCACTCTTGGTTTGCTCTTTTTTTACCTCTACACCAAACCTATTTGCCAAAAAATAACCGATCTACAAGCTCTCAACGCCTCGAGCTTGTAGATCTGCTATTTTTGGCTAAAGTTCTCAGAATAGGGATGCGAGGGTTCAAGTTGTTAATTTAAAAGAATGATCCTATCACAAAGATTTGGCAGCCCCCTGTAGTAACTCTAAGGACCCCCTAGGGGTCCCGGACTCCCTGCTGAAGACCCCTGTGTGTGTGGCAGTGAAAGGATATCTAATGGTGTATAACTGTGGATGATTTATTTACGTGTCCTTTACTTGTAGTGCATAAAGGCCCTGGCTATATAATACCAGCAAACCACCTCTCAGCCATGCTTTTACCAGCCTCCCGTGATCATTGCTATAGACCTCTCCCTTTTTGGGTGTTTGTGGCGGCGAGCTGTAATCTGAACCGTATGTTCGAACCCCGGTCGCGTTCGTTACCGTCGGCGTTCCTTTTCAGTCGAACTTCCGCTCTCTCTCCTCTCTCTCTCTCTCCCTCTCTCTCTCTCTCTCTCTCTCTCTCTCTCTCTAAGTCTGTGTGTGTGTGTGTGTGTGTGTGTGTGTGTGTGTGTGTGTGTGTGTGTGTGTGTGTGTGTGTGTGTGTGTGTGTGTGTGTGTGTGTGTGTGTGTGTGTGTGTGTGTGTGTGTGTGTGTGTGTGTGTGTCTCTCTCTCTCTCTGTACCTTTAAACACTCTCTCTCCCCCTTTGTCTTCCTGACCCTGCAGCTGTGTTTTGGGAACATTTTACTTGGTTTTTTCCTCCTCTATTAGATGTGTGTCTTAATGTATTACCGTGGTCAGAGTGGATTGTGATGCCTATCTTGTGCCTTCTTCTTTTGAGCCTTTACCTCATCTAAAGCCCCACTGTCTGTGTGTCTATCATTGGAAATCAAAGGTGTGTGTGTGTGTGTGCGTGTGCGTGTGTGCGTGTGTGTGTGTTGTATACTCGGCCCGTCCGCCCAATTCAGCACATCTGGGCAACAGCTGGACACTCCTAAGGGCAACGACTGCACTATTTGGGTTTCGGCATTGTATTATTTGCGTGTGTGCGTGCATGCACTGTAGGGACACATTTGATTTTCGCGCGTATGCAGATTACGTGCACTTGTGTCCGAGCGTTCCCGTGCACTCCAGTTCAACCCCACACGTGTTTACATGTGCCTGCTGTGAGTGCTTGTGAGCATATGCTGTGCGTGTGTGTGTGCGTGTGTGTGTGTGTGTCTGTGTGTGTGTGTGTGTGTGTGTGTGTGTGTGTGTGTACGCATTGCAAATAGGGATGGGACGATATGAAAATGTCAGATCACGATTATTGGGACAAAATACATTGATTTACGATATTATCGCGATAATCAAAGTCCATTGTCCAGGGGCGGAAGCTGTGGAACATTTGGCCAAAAATAGCAGATCTACAAGCTTGTAGATCGGCTATTTTTTGGCAAAGACAGCTGATAGAGAGTGAAAAAAAGACTGTATCAAGTATGTGTATTAGAAGTACCTTTTACCAAGTAGAGAGGGTTTAAATTTAAATGGTACCGGATATGCAGCTCGGCAAAAAAAAGGTGATCCCAGTGCATGACGGAGGATGATATCACGATACATTAAATCTCCACGATAAGATCAACGTGAGTGTTTTTTATCACGATAAACGATCATATCGTGCATCGTCCCATCCCTAGTGTGTTTGTGTGTGTGTGTGTGTGTATGTGTGTGTTTGTGCGTGCGGCTGTGCGCATTGCAAAGCACATTGTCTGTACATAAAGCGCAGGTGCACACGTCAACCGCACAATGCACTCAATCACCTCTCTGCTCCGCAGGCCATCCATACGCGTCCAGAGCCCTGCAAAGCTAATATTTTATCAGGTAACCAAATACAGACAGCCCCAAAGATCTTGTACGTTGCTTTACATTGCAGACATTGCAGTCCTGTTTTATTTTTAGCTCCGGGGATCAGAACAAGGCCTGCAGACAGGGGAGGAGGAGGAGGAGGATGATGATGATCAGGGGCGTCACACCAAATTCTGGGCCCTGGGTACAAGGATTCACTGCGGGCCCCCCATGAATGTTAACTATTGAAAAACAGCAGATATACAAGCTCACAGCGCGGCACCGAGTGCCGCGCTGCGAGCTTGTAGATCTGCTATTTTTTTTAAATCATGAAAATGTGTGCCAAGAAACCTATGTTTCCATGTCAGTGATGCTCAAACTTTTTTATGTGAAGGACCCCCCCCCCATCTCAAAATATTTAGTTCCAGGGACCCCCCAGAAGCAACATTTTTGTTACAAATGTTCACTAAAAAAATACATATATTCAAAGATTTGCGCACATTTTCACGACTTTTCAAAAATAGCAGATCTACAAGCTTGCAGCGCGGCACTCGGTGCCGCGCTGTGAGCTTGTATGTCTGCTATTTTTCAATAGCTAAAGTTACTAGGGCCCCTCCACCTTGGGCCCTGGTAACTCAGTCCCACTTTCCTACCCCTTGTGACGCCCTGGATGATGATGATGGTTTATGGAGAATGGTCCGTTTCCCACCGCAAGCCTGAAGCCGGGGTCGTTTGGCAGGCGTCGGTGTCTACGCATGTTGAGCCAGGTGATGGTCTTTTTTTCCCTCTTTTTTTATAAACCCCCATCTGTGTATTTTCTCTGCTGTATATAGAAACATAAATATTTAGTGTGTGAAGTAATGACATTAAGTGGGAGCTGTTTGTGTTCACTACTGTGCCTTGAGAGTTTTATTAGTCCATTGGTTTTGCCGTGGGCACACAAACGTTTGAAAAGCAATACCTTCCCTCTTCCCTGCACATTGCATCCCTGTTCACTTTGCATATGTTATGGATCAGGCACGTGCACACATAGACATCAAAGGGGGCTTGAGCCCCTGCCCTTTTATCCGTCTGTATGAATGAATGCAGTTTTTACTATGGTGAAATAAATACAAATGCCCTCTTTCCATGCCATACCTGAAGGCAGCATTCAATTGATTTGCCTTGTCCAAACTCTCCTGAACTTGAAGGCAGCATCTTATGTTGAAAGAATTGCCCTCTCTGTGTAGCAATTAATGTTGTTACACCGTACCACATCTCCAGTATTCACTTGATTATGCCTAGTTTAGTGTGGTATCAAGCAACGAAAATTGCAGACCTCCACCGCGTCGCAGCGCGACGCGTTGTGAACTTGGAGGTCTGCTATTTTTGATGCTTTCACCAAAAGGCCCTTTTAGAAATTTCAGCCCCTGCCTCTTTAACATTCTCTACACATCCCTGTTATAGATTGTGCTTGATGGCTCGGATTTGAACGCGTAACTCTGAATGTTGTAGCACTTGAGACTTCTCAGTATGGTTTGAGTTTCAGTTTGTCATATGAAAAAATAACAAAAATGACCTGTGGCTGACTTTCGGTTTTGCTTGGGTGGGTAACGTTTGACTTTGAGGTCTATAGTTCCAGTGTTCCACATAGCCTGGCTGCCTTCGTGCCTTTACCTTTGAACACCCAACAGTATTGTATTGCAACTGGGAAATGAGGTGGATCTCAGAATCCACATAGAAACGACAGGGCACCAATGTGGATGTCAGACTTCATGACCTCATGACCTGTCTTTGATGTCAGTCATCTATGACATATCTCTCCATATTTGGGCAAGGTTTCACAGCATCCATTATGAAGTTGAATATAAAGGTATAAGGTGCTGGGCATAAAACCTCTCATCTCCATATCTTTATTTTTATTTTTATCCCACGATTTTGTAACCCATTTTTCACCCGGTGTCGATTATCTAATCATTAGATAATCGCGCCCAGGATTACATTAGATTCTAATGTAATCCTGGGCGCTACACTCCCTCTGCCAACCTGGGGAGACAACGGACTGACCTCATGCTTCCTTCAGTGCAGGAGGAGTTTCCCCGGTTGTACGTTGCGTGTGGAAGGAACACGTTATTCCAACCAGTTCCTTTCCCCTCCATCAAGCGCCCCGGCTGGCCAGGGGGAGGCAGTATAGGGACCAGGATTACTGCATGTTTTTTGTGAGGGTACCTACCCTAGGAGACACAGGGAGAACATGCAGACTCCACACAGAAAGGCCCCTTTGCCAACCCCATGTATGGGCACTGATGACGCGGAGGAGAGAACACGCCCCCAGTGTCGCCGGCGGGAATCGAACCCAGGACCCTCTAGCTGTGAGGCGACAGCACTACTGACTGCGCCGCCGTGCCCCCCTCAGGGTCTAAGTTTGTAATTAGACATGCATGGCTTAATCTTCGAGAAAAGCATATGCTACTTTTCAGGATCAACCCCGGCATCTCCATATCCCGGCATCTTCTATGAGCTTTCAGATCTGCTGTTTTAGCATTTCTTTTCAATTGAGTCCTGAAAAGTACCAGTTTTGGACATATGAAGATTCCACCCAACACAGCAGCGACAATAATGTGAAAAAGAACTACTTCTGTGGACCTACTGGCAGAATTGCATACAATGTTTGGCGCTGATCGGTCCAGCACGGTTTGCGAGATTAGCTCCGGGTGGACGATCGCACACACGCAGGCCCTCTCGTAAACAGCCAGCCTCTTGCAAAAGCCACTATGACCGTAATAGGTAGCTCACAGGTTAGCGTCAACCGCTGGAAGACCAATCCACGTTAGCAGCAGATGCCGAAGCAGGGAGTAAAAGGATCGGTGTACACAGCGAGGAGTGTTTATGACCCCGGCATAAAACGGGCGCATGGTTTAGATCCGCTGCACCGCATGACACGTCTCGCTTCCAGCTATGTCATCTGGCCTGTTACTCCTCGATTTAGTGTTTTTTTGCGCTCATGTGGTTAAACAAACTGCGGTGGAACGAGACTCGGCTTGAACGCACGCTGAAGGAACAAGAAGCAGAGCCGGGGTAAAAGACGCAGCAGATTTCCTGAAATGATCCCCCTGAGCTCGCTACACATGAGTCCCCATGATTAATGGGCAGGGGAGGGCAGTGATTGGGTGCGATCGGTATCGCAAGGCGCGGAGCCGCGTGCGTCCAAATGGAGATTAATGGGGAGGGTCTTGTACTTAAAGTTGCTGTCTGGGGGCGGAAACCTTGTATGTCCAAAGTTTCCTAACCTGTTACTTTTTTCAGAAAATGTAAAAAACACAAAAATAAACACAAAATGGATCCAGTGATCCAGTGTAGTTATTATTCTGTCACAAGCTCTTGTTAATACTGTTCATCTGTACAATATAAGAACGCACAGACAGAACTTTCACTTAAAAAAATAAATCTGAAAGCTCATAATGCGTTGTATCACAATGCGTTGTGAGCTTGTAGATCGGCATTTTTTGCTACTTTTGTGTCTGACACTGCAGTGTGATGAAGTAGAGCATTAATTATTGAAAAAAAACAAAAACATAAAGGGTTGAAATATGGACATATGAGGTTTCAGCCTGTCAGCAACGTTATACTTTGCTGCCCTGCACTTCCCCTGCACTCACAGATGCTTGACAACACCCTACACTGAATGGATTCAGTTTTATAAGACTCTTGAGTTGTTTCCTCAAAGGTCTTTTTTTTATATACATGGAATAGATCGGGACCAGGGACGTGCTGGCCATTGGGAAAAGCGGGACAACTCCCGAACGGCCGGTTCATTCCCGACCGGTCCAGGCCGGCATTTGGGAAAAAATTAAAAATAAAATGTCGGCCTTCGTTCCATTTTGGGGGCTGTGCGGCCAACAAAGTCTGGCAGAAACCTTGTATCTCCAAGTTTCAAATGTGTACATTTTTTCGCAAAGCAAAGCCCTGCTTCATCATACAAGGCCGTTGCACAAAAGTAGTGAAAACAGCAGATCTACAAGCACACAACGCCTCGCGGTGCGAGGCGTTATCTGCTTGTAGATCGGCTGTTTTCACTAGTTTAAATCATTTTTAAAATGATACATACAAAACAAACGGTTTTGGACATAAGGTTTCCACCCGACAACGACGAAATATAACTAAAATAAAATAAAAATGAGGGCCTCTCCAACTCTTTTTCCCGGGCTGAATCAGGGGCCCAGCACGTCCCTGATCGGGACTTTTCAACCTTTTTTGGATCATGACCCTCTTTGAACATGAAAGTGTTTGGCTGAGCATTCTCAGAGCGTGCATGTTATTTAATTTCTTTTTAGATTTCTTTTGGGGGATTTTTATGCCTTTATTGATCATGTGGTGAAGTTGGACAGGTGACGGGGCGAGAGAGATGGGGAGTGACCGCGCAGTGAAGCCCGTCAGGATCGGGACTCCAACCCGCAACGCGCTACAAGGCTACATTGGTGCCCGTCCGGGTCAGATTGTGTTCCGGCTTGGATCATTAATATCGTCGTTGACGTGTGGAAACCTTTGTATGTCCAAGACCGTTCGTTTGGCATTTCTCATTTTATAAATGATTTAAAATAGTGAAAATAGACGATATACAAGCACGCAACGCCTTGCAACGCAGGGTTTTACTTTACGAAAAAAAGAGATAGGAGGTTTCTGCCCGACAGTGACGATATGCTTTTACGTTCCTATTGATCACAATGAAAACAATTCTTTCAAGTATAACGTTTTTTTTTTTGTTTTTTTTTGTGTTGCATACAGTATATCATCAACAAAATCTTAGTGCTTTCCCAATTATCTGGGGGCCATCAGGGGGCCCCGACCCACAGGTTGAAGACCCCCCCATCACCACCACCGTCATCCATAACCACACTTGTGTCTTTGCCAGTATTTATTCTTACAAAAGATACGAGCTGAGAGCGCACAGAATATTTGAGAGCCGCCGTTTTTCAAGTTGACTTGAGTTACTTCTCTTTACTCCTGCGTCGTCGCTTTTTGTGGATTTACTGACCTGTGACGGCAGAGGGGCAGCACTGGTATGAGGGAGAAACACACACACTCATGCACGTACATGCGCGTGCGTGCACAAGCACAAGCACAAGCACACACACACCCCCTGCGGGCAACGTACGAGTCCTTATCACGGCACACAGACTCAGGCATACCACTTGGGTCAGTTAATGCTATAAAGTCAGCATAAATTCTTCCAGAGGTGAACAGATTTACAACACAGTGGATTTACTGTTTTCATATCTGTCAACATACACACATGTACGCGCACACACGCACGCACGCTCGCGCACACACATACACACACACATGCGCGTACACACGCACACACAGAACTTTTAATGCAGAGAGCAGACTAAACATGGAAATGGAAAACCACAATAAAGCAAGAATGCAGGGAACCAAAACGGTGAATATAATGCTATAATGTAGAAACAGCCAATGGGATGAGCTGTAAATCTGCAGTTATTCTGACCTCTGCATGATGGGAGACTGGCTGCAGTGAGATGTCTGAGTTTTGACATCCTTTATTAGCCCTCTTATGCTTGCGCGTGTGTGTGTGTGTGTGTGTGTGTGTGTGTGTGTGTGTGTGTGTGTGTGTGTGTGTGTGTGTGTGTGTGTGTGTGTGTGTGTGTGTGTGTGTGTGTGTGTGTGTGTGTGTGTGTGTGTGTGTGTGTGTGTGTGTGTGTGTGTGTGAGTGTGCGTGTACATGTAAGCCCTTGTGTGTGAGTGTGTGTATCTGTGGTTGTGAGCCTGGGAGTATGGTTGTGTGTTTGTGCAGTACTGTACACGTATTTTTGTCCACATATATACCGTATACGCATGTGTGTGCGTGTGCGTGCAGTCCCGTGTGTATGTGGGTGTGTGCGTGCTCGCAGCATGTTTGTCCGGCCAACTTTACTTCATAGTGCGTGCATCTCTCACAATTTATAAGCGTGGAATGTTAGGCATAAAAGTTGAGTAAGACATCAGAGGGTCGAATCCCTCCCTTCTAGTTACAATCCCTCTTGGCTTCCAGGGACTGCCTATTGCCTTAAATCACAAGCATATAACAGGTCACTCGTCATGTCTATACACATGACTGGGTTACACAGGGAGTGAATGCAGCTTGCTAGCACTCACACGCACGCACGTGTGTGTGCGTGCGTGCGCGTGCCAACGGAGCACCCAAACAGGCAACGCAAAAAGAAAACAGCGCAAACTGCTGCGCTGAGATATCCTGTCGTTTACCGCGTCTGTCTGTCAGTCTGTCTGTTAGTGAACCTTCTCTCTCGCTCCGCACAGATGAACCAAAAAACCCACTTGAAATGAGGGCTAATGGAGGGAAGCCACGCATGCCAGAGAGTAATTTGGTTCCAGACATCACTGAATGAGTCTATCTATCTGTCAATACGCTGGCCAGACACACAGGCACGCTGCCCGGGTCACCTTTAGGAAAATAACCGGGAGGCTTGCGGCCCGGCCCGTGTGTGTGAATGAATGTCCCATGTTTTGTAAGCTGTCACAATCAGACATTCATGAGGCCTGGAAGACAGATTAGTGCCCGACCAGATTTTCGGGGCCGATTTTGGAGAGTCCTAGACCAGTGGTTCTAAACCTTTTCTGTATCAGGGCCCATCTCAAAAGCTATCTCGGGCCGACCCGTGTTATGTGGTAGGATGTGTGGGCTGTGTGCATTTTCAGTTTATTTTATTCATCTTCATCATTTTAAAAATGATAAATACAAAACAAACGGTTTTGGACATACAAGTTTTCCACCCGACAACAACGATATACTGTATTGGTAAAGATGAGGGACATTCCTAATTCCTAGTAAACACGTAACACAGACGGGATATTATGGTGAGGACTCCTTATCTTAAACAGGAAGTGTTTTAACGCGAGCGACAGTGCCAGTTTGTTTTCACAATGGCTTGTTTAGGCCTCCACAAACAGCCATGTTTCCTCTGGCCGTATTGTGTTTGAATCTCCCCCTTTTTATTTTGATATTCTCGCCCTCTCCTTCCAAGTAATGAAACACACGCCTTTCATTCCTTGGATTCACTCGATGTGACGAAAGTTTTTCTTTCTGTCTTTTTTTTTTTTTTTTTCATTATCACTCACTGCAGCCTATATAGTCTGGGTTTTTGTTTTGACTTTTTCTCCAGATGACACGGAAAGATCTTTTGTTTTGCTGAACCAATCACGCCAGCTTAGAGCGGGAATGTGTCCGGTTGTTATCGGCCATCTTGTGAAAACACACCGTATAGTGGAACAGCAAGCGTGTTTTGGCATCTTCACAACTGTACAGTGGTGGAAAAAGTACTCACGTATTTTACTAAAGTAAAAAGTATCAATAATGCAATAAAGAATTACTCTGTTACAAGTAAAAGTCCGGAACTCAAAATGTACTTGAGTAAAAGTATGAAAGTATTGGCATCTAAATATACTTTAAGTACCAAAAGTAAAAGTACAAAATGTTTGAAAATAGCAGATTTTGAAAAAAGCTCTCAATGCGGCGCCATGCGGCGCGTTGTGAGCTTGTAGATCGGCTATTTTCAAATAGCCTATGTATAAAATAGGGTTAAAGTCGAATAATGTATGTTTTATAATATAATCATTTATTTCTGCAAAGTAACTAGATGGGTTTGCCGCTTTGACATCATGCTCTGACTTCACTGTGATGTCACACTAACAGAATCCCTTTTATGCCCATATATGGAGTTCCCTGATGTCATCAATATGATGCCCTGTTAGAGAGATCCCTGTGATGCCAGGGGGAACACATCCCTTTTATGCCCATATTCATGGGTTGCATTTGTAGTCCTACACCCGCCATGTTGAGGACCAACACAGGTGTTCTGATTGGAATAGAACATTAGTTCTGTGCCAATCAGACAAATAGAAACACCTGTGTTGGTCCTCAACATGGCCGTTTAGGACTACAAATGCAACCCATGAATATGGAGATATGGAGATCCCTGTGATACCGGGGAACAAATCACTTTTATCCCTGATGTCCACATCACTGATGTCCACATCACTGTGGTGCGACCTCGCCCTTTAGGGTGAGGTCGCTTGTCGCCCTGAGGCGTCTTACTAGTAGCTAAAGTTTTCAAAAAAATGTAGTGAATTAAAAGTACAATATTTGGATGTGGGATGTAGTGGAGAAGAAGTAAAAGTATTGGAAATACTCAAGTAAAGTACAAAGGCCTCAAAAGTGTACTCAAGTACAGTACTTAAGTAAATGTACTAAGTTACTTTACACCACTTCAACTGCACTGCAGCAATGACCACCTATACAGTACGTGTACTGTATATCGTCTCTGTCGGGGCCAAAGCTGTTCATTTTCAGGATTCAAATTCAAAAATGGCAAAAGCTGCAGATCTACAAGCTGAAATGCTCAAAGGCTTTGTGCCGCATTTCAAACTGGTAGATCGGCTGCTTTTGATGCCTTTGTGTGACGCTGTAGTATACACTAATTTCAAAGGCACTAATTACTAAAAAATCACACCCGTGTGAACTGAGCGGTGGTTTACCCACCTCATAGATCATGTGTACCGATTTTTGTGACATTTGAAGAAAATATGTAGGAAAAGGAGCAAAAAGTGTGTTTTGGAGAAAATTCAAGATGGCGGAAAATCTATCCTGGCCCAAGGAATCCAGGGAAAAAAGAATTTTAATTTTCCGATCTACGGTTCAAGAGTTACGGGGCAAAACGTAAAGTGGGCCGTTATAGCGCCACCATGAGGCCGAGTGATGTAATTATTTTTCGATTAATTCTTAAAATCATTATGAATCTCCTCTCCGAGGTTTGAAACTGTAGCTCCTATGGTTTACGAGAGAAAAATACTTGAAAGTGATTTCTTGCATTGTCCCATTATAAGTCAATGGGGACAATTAAGCGTCGTTTTTTGCCGATTACGTCGGCATGGTAGGGCGGATCGGAACGAAAGGTAATAGCACACCATTCCCGGCCGAGCCGCACATTTTGATGTATATATTGCGCGAGTGGCGTAAATGGTGCGGCACTAGTTACGCGCCGAAGTTTAGGCTACATACAGACACGGACGGAGATAGACCCACACACACGGCCACGTATAGGAGCGTTGTGACCACCGCTCAAAAACACAAAAAGTTAAATATGGAGATAGGAGGTTTCTGCTGGACAGCAACAACATGGATAGAGTGATTTATTTAGAAGTGGAAATGTAGTGTTTTGTCTGCTCACGTCTTTGTGTCATTACTTTTCAGTTGTTTATCCTGTGTCCTGTATATGAGTTCTCTCTCGTGATTGGATAAAATTGGTATCCCAACCTGAAAATGCTTTTTTCCCCTGTTTATTAAAGAGCTGGAGAGACAGGGAGAACCCCTGTTAATACACTCTGTAGCCATGATTACTATCAGAGTATAAAGCTATTCAACACGTATTTCAACAAAATATAATCACATGCTGAACCTTTAATGTGTGTCATGAACTGTAAACTTTTATTTTGAGCCTCATTAGTGCATGTGAAAGTGTGTGTGTGTGTGTGTGTGTGTGTGTGTGTGTGTGTGTGTGTGTGTGTGTGTGTGTGTGTGTGTGTGTGTGTGTGTGTGTGTGTGTGTGTGTGTGTGTGTGTGTGTGTGTGTGTGTGTGTGTGTGTGTGTGTGTGTGCGTGCGTGTGTTTTCCTCTGCACTATGGCAGCAGAATGGCTTCCTTGGATTGTCTCATCAGGAAACAGGAAGTGCTTGTTTGCTGTGGCGCGGCATTAAACTCGTGTTCTGACTAGACTGACCAGTGACACTTGGCAAGCAGCCCGGTTTCTGTCAGAGTTGCCACATCCTCTTAATATAAGCCACTTTTGTAAAGTTGCTTGCAAATAGTTGCGGGTTGGGTTTTTCAAAATGATGTTTGTATGTGGCCACACCCACCTGTTCATTGAGTGTGCCTGGTTGTCAGGTGGGTGGTGACCCAGCCGAAGTTTGCCACACCCACAGTGTTGATTGAATGGTAAAAAGGGGAGGGGATGATATTATGATGTCATTATATCAGTGTTTTTCAACTGGGCCCTTCAACAAGTAACCAAAAATACACAGGGAAGACATATTTGCATATTATAACCACACCGGTCTATTACAGTAAAAAAAAATTGTAAGATTTGTTTTTGGGCTTTTATGCCTTTATTGATAGGACAGACTGGACAGTAGACTGACACTAAATGGGGGAGAGATGGGGAGTGACATGCGGCAAACGTCATCCGGATCGGGAATCGAACTGGCGGCGCCGCCAGTTGTGGTATGTGGTATGCACCTGCTTCTACCACTTTTTCTAGTCACATGATCAAATACTGGATTTTGATTGGTTTAAAACAGTGGTAAATGAGCCAACTCCAGTGACTTTCTCAAAGTCCCAGGATGCGCAAAGTCCCAGGATGCGTTGTCATGTTAATGAGGCACATTTCCGAGATCAATGCGCCTCACAACGCATCCGGGGACTTTCAGAGTTGGAACACAACGCATCCGGGGACTTTCAGAGTCGGAACACCTTTCCCCAACCAAGAATGATGTAGGTCCATGTGGTCGCGGGCGTCCTATGTTTACTAGCGAACGTACTATCGTCGCCGATTTTTCCATTGGATCCAATGCAATCCGCCAACTTTAAAGCCCCTTTTCTCTGAACCCATGCTTTTCTGGAAGCGACCAGCCTCTATTTACGGCCGAAACTGTGCTTCTAACTAGCGTTAGCCTAGCTGTAAGCTAGTCATGCACCTCAGTATGGACCAGAGCTAGCACTTCAGCAGGAGTTGGCGCCATCTGGTGGTGACTAGAAAAAGTGGTAGAATGTTGTGTTTATGGGACTATTTGCTGTGGTGGCGAAAGTTTGTGTATTCTGACACAATTAATGATTGTAACTAAAGATCCTTGCAAGTTACAACTGTGTTGTCTTTCATTTATATGTAAAAAGTGGTTGAAAAGCAATTAACATTCAAGGTCGTTTCAGGGTTGTTTGCCACTCGCCTGGCGGCTCGTGGCACAACCCTGAAACAGTGGTAAATCAGCCAACAACCCACTCCCTCTCATGATAAGAGGCTTACATAGAGGCTGAATTTTGTGCAGGTGCTGAACCCAAATCAAGCGCTTTTTCTGTCTTTTTGTCGATTTTAATTCTGGAGGAAACACCTCTCTCCCACGCTTGCTCCCTCTCTCCGTCTCTCTCGTTGACTGACTGTGCCTTCGCTCCCTGGAGTCGCGCTGCTATTCGTGTATCAAAGTTGCATGTGTTGCGGGCTTGTAGAGTCACACCTGTCTCCCAGATAAATTTGCAGCGCCATAGTAACATTGTCCTCTGCACTTACTTGGCAGTGTGAATCTCATCACCAGCCATGGTGAAGACAAAGCCTATATACTTGCATGTGTATGGGAGCGTGCTACGGGCTACTACGGGTGCCACTCCCCACCAACGAGTGGACAGGTTGTCTGAGTGAATTGGTGAGCTACTGTAACTGTAACTGTGATGTAAATCTGGCAGGGTGCTCCTCATTATGGCCGGGAGCTTCAGCGCTGCGCCACCCACGGTAACGGCGCCAATGTCACTCGCTGCGCATTATTTTGAAGAGCCCCGGAAGCCACGATCATGTTCATGTTGTGGAAATTCAGTAAACCTGGATGTTTACTTTGACACGGAAATTAAAAATTCTAACCGCGGCTCAGTGTGGCCGTAAAAAAAAGCGTTTTTGGAAGTAGATTCCGAGATAAAGCTGTTTCTTTGCAGCAGCAAAGAATTAGCCTGGGTGCCAGCCTGTTCGCTCCGTTCCGCGATTTGTTTTGTCACTCCGCACCACAGTCTGGAAATGATTCAGTTGACTCCTATTTCAGGAAGCAAGTTGTGATGTAGGCGTCGTCGTTGCTGATTGGATGTTGTTCCAACGAATCAGAGTAGGGTTATCGTAGCAACGTCATCATAAACACACTCAGCATACTGGTGTGTTTGACAGACATCACCAAAGAGTAGACCAATCGGAAGCCATGGATGTGTGAATTCTATGTCCCTATGTCCCAGATAGGAGGCTAGACTGTGATGTGGAGAGACAAATCGCGGAACGGAGCGAACAGGCTGGCACCCAGGCTAGCATTGAATAGGAGCCTATGGAGATTAACAAGATTACAAGCATGTTCCTGGACGTAATTGGCACCGGAAGTGTTAAAATCGCATACCCCAAAACATTGAATAAGCAATGCGATGTGTGAATGCGATGTGTGATCATCACTTATCGGCTTCTTTTGGTTTTGTTTTCGGTTGCTTTTTTCTCTCGCAAAACGTGGCAACACCGGTTACTGTCTGAGCACACTGCAAATACACAGGCACGTGTGTGCGTGTGCGACTAAAGTTTGTTATTACTCTGTGTGTGTGTGCGCGCGCGAGTTTAATTGCAAATGCGTGTGAACGTTTGTTATTATATCTTGTGCTTGTCTGCATGTGTGCGCATACGCAACAGACACATGTACTGACATATTTATCTTGTGTGTATGTGAGGGTGGCTGGGTGCGTGCGTGCCTGCGCGCGAGTGTGTGTGTGTATTCCTGCCTCTGTAATGTGTCCCTTCCTCCGTCTATTTGTCTTCTCACAGATGGAGGGGGTGGAGGGGGTGTAGTGTTGGGAGATAAGCTGCCAGGGTCACAGAGCGCTCATAAAGCACCACCTCCTCCTCCTCTGTCTGACCTGAGCTCCACACCTCCACTACTGCAGTGGTTCTCAACCTGTGGGTCGGGACCCCCCGGGGGGTCCCCAAATTATTTTGGGGGATCCCCCAGATGATTGTGCAACGTTGTTTTCTCACTCAACAGCAAACAAAAAACCAACATAAAGTTTAAGTGTATAGAGGGTGTCTGCATATTTTCTAAAGTGACAATTTAAAGACTTTTTAAAACTTTATAGTTTACCCAAACAAAATAAAGTTACTCACCCCATGGAGACTTGAATTCATGGATATATTGTTTTGTTTTTGTCGCATTTCTAAGTCACTAATTTGAAGACCACAGCAGTGGCTCCCTGTGGAGACACAAAGTACCCTGCTTTGTTTCCTTTGGAGACACAAAGAGTCTCCTCAAATTATTTGCTTTTATGCTACAAAAACAAAAAAATATCCATGAATTCCAAGTCTCCATGGTGTGAGTAATCGATAGGAAAAAGGTCTCTGGGGGTGAGCTATCCCTTTTATACTATCAATAAACGCAGTAAAATATATATCGTCACTGTTGGGCAGAAACCTCCTATCTCCAAGTTTTACATTTGTGTGTTTTTAAAGCCTTGCTTCATCACACTAGACTGTTGCATAAGACTAGTGAAAATAGCAGCACGCATAACCCACAATGCCTCGCGATGCGATGCGTTGTGTCACTTGTGTGCTTGTAGATCAGCTATTTTCACTATTTGAAATCATTTAAAAAAATACAAAACTAACGGTTTTGGACATACAACCTCTGCAACGACACACCTCGGCAACGACACATTAAAAAAAAGATTGCAAGAGAGAACCTATTTTTAATAGCCGAATGAATATGAAACGGGGTTAAAAGTGGTCCCCGGACCCCCACTTTTGACAACCGCCGCTTTCAACTGCAGTGCGCGAACCAAAGCCAAGTGGAGCTGGAGCGAGGCTGCTGTATGTGTGCGTGCGTGCGGGCGGGGGGAACGTGGGCGGCCGGCCGACTGGCCGGGCGGGCGCCCCGGGGAAGATGGATGAAGTGTGAGCCCCAGACCTCTGCCTCTCTCTGAGGATTCTTCTCCTCCCTCCTCCCTGGAAGTCACCCCTGACCGGGGGCCCTATTTGTCCAATTCATATTTGCTCTTTGTCAAACGGAGGAACGCAAGGGAGGATGAGGAGAGAGGAAGAAGATGGATTGTGTGGTGGTGGAGCGCGTGCGTGTGTGCGTGCGCGTGTGTGCTTGCGGTTGTGCGTGCCTGTCTCGTACATGCCTGTCTGTGTATGTGGGTGTGCAGGGACGTGCAGAGAATGTTAGAGAGGCAGGGTCTGAAATTTCTAAAAGGGACTTTTGGTGAAAATATCGAAAATTGCCGACCTCCAAGCTCACAACGCGTCGCGCTGCGACACGTTGTGAGCTTGGAGTTCGGCTATTTTCAGTACTTGATACCACACTGAACTAAGCTTAATCAAGTCAATACTGGAAATGTGGCATAACGACATGGATGTCTACCCAGAGAGGGCAATTCTTTCAACATAAGATGCTGCATTCAAGTTCAGGAGAGTTTGGACAAGGCAATTCTCTTGAATGCCACCTTCAGGTATGGCATGGAAAGAGGGCAGTTGCTTTTCTTTCACCATAGTAAAAACTGCATTCATGGCCTTGAGAGGGCACGTTTTACAGAAGGATAAAAGGGCAGGGGCTCAAGCCCCCTTTGATGTTTATGTGTGCACGTGGGTGTGCTAATGTACGTGCGTGTGCGTATGTGTGCGGGTTACATAACAGCGCTTTGATATCTAAACCCATCCACCCGCACCCACGCGACCACCACCCCCTCCCCCCAAAACACACACACACACACACACACACACACACACACACACACACACACACACACACACACACACACACACACACACACACACACACATACACACACACACACACACACACACACACACACTGGGCTGTCAGAAAGTCCCTTTGATTGTGACTTGGGGGCCCCGAGCGGAGCGGCTGGGTAGTGTCAGGTACCCTGTGAAGCCCGGCCCTGCAGGGCTGTGGGAGGTCCACACAGTAATGACCCACTGGGGAGGAGAGACTTAATAATCAACCTGTAATCACCTGTCACCCCATGGGCTCCTAACTACCGCTGAGGTCATGCTAGCACGCGAGCGGCTTCAGCCTAGAGAGAGAGAGAGAGGGAGAGAGGGAGAGAGAGAGAGAGAGAGAGCGAGAGAGAGCTTTTTAGGGGAAGAGAAAGAGTAGAAACCAAAACAAAAAACTAGGTTCCCACTACTAGAGAAAGAGAGACAGAGTGGAAGAAAGACAAAGAAAGAGTGTTTAAGAGAGAGAGTGAAAGAGAGAACTGCTCAAATGCAATAGGTGGGTGCAAAGTCCGTCTTAAAAGGACTTGCCGGTGTCACATTTTTGGCTACACGTTTGGCTGTTTCCAACATTCCAGACATACATTGATGAGGGTCATTTGTCTAATGTGGTCGTTTTGCGTGCGTGCGTGCGTGCGTGCATGCGTGCGTGCGTGCGTGCATGTGTGTATGTACAGTATGTACTTGTATTACTATACTTGTAAGAACACACATGCAGTATAGTAGACTTTGAGAAATAAAAATTGCGTGGACAATATATATCCATTATATAATTTTAGAGAGAGGTCAGTCAGTCAGTCAGTCAGTCAGTCAGTCAGTAGGTCAGTCACAAATGCATTTCCACCTTTATCTCTTCAGCAACTGATCCCAATTTTCACATGGCATTGGCCATTAGCATTATACAGAGGCTGACGGAGCCCGATTTCCATTTTCACCAAATTCAAGCTATTTCTTAGCGTTTTTATACCACTTCTGTTCAACTCAACTTCAGCCTGTTGTCAGGGCAACGGTCCGTTCCTCCAGGCCATGGGATCTGTAACCCCACACCCACCAATCTCACAGTTAGGCATGTTGCAGTGTCTCTCTCTCTCTCTCTCTCTCTCTCTCTCTCTCTCTCATGTGGTTTGCCTGCATGCACGGGTCACTCATGCACCGGGTGCATTTGATGTGTGTCTTATCTTCCGACGGGTATGGCAAAATTATGTAGAGCAAGCGCATACATCCTCATACTTCTATTCACCTAATTTAGCTGTTAAATTATTTGTATCCATCAAAAAATATACACTCCTCCATGGGCTGCTCCTTACATTATGATGCCCCCACATATTCTCACGCACGCACCAGTTACAGTTACTTTCTCCATAACCCACACTCTGCACATATATTGGAGCACATATCTTCAAACGGGTAAGGTCTAGTACTGTATATATTAGATTTAGGCTTTCATTTAGGAACAAATCTGGTTAGGTATTTAGGGTTATGGTTATGGGGAATACACTTTATTTATACTATAAATATTTTGTCCCACACCAAAAGAAGTGTTGCATCGTGACAAGGCTGAGGAGGGGATGAGGATGAGGTGAAAATGAAAGGAAAATAAATTAGCCTCCCACTGTGGAGGGTGAAACAAGATGAGTGGAAGATCGAAGGAACAGAATTGGGAAGATACATACAGTTAGTACAGTTAGTATACTGTACATTGGGAAGAGGAAGATGACCGAGGGAACTATGGGAGTTCCACAGAGCTGGTCAGCTTTTTTGGGGGGAGGGGGCCGAGGAAGAGAGAGAGAGAGGGGGACACTGGGAAATGTTGAAAAACCTCACAATTGATGGTGTTTGATTTCTACAGTAATTACCATTCCTCTGGCTCCGTGCGATCTCCACTCCCCGGGCCTATCTTATATCCACGCCGCATTCCATAGATGACTGGCTGGCCCACTTCTGCTCCGTGCTGCCCACGGACTGCTGAGGGAGAGGTGGGGGTGGGTAGGGGAGGGGGGTGCTGGGGGGGTTGAGACAAAGAAATAATACACAGCAAAAGCGTTCATTTAAAAGCTGCGATCCATAGTTCCGTGTCCAGCTCGATCTAGCTAGATTTCTCAATTGAACTGTTGGGATCGTGTCCATCCATTCAAAGGGGGGCTTGAGCCCCTGTCCTTTTACCCTGTCTGTAAAAGTTGCCCTCTCCAGACCATGGATGGAGTTTTTACTATGGTGAAAGAAATGCAAATGCCCTCTTTCCATGCCATACCTGAAGGCAGCATTCAAGAGAATTGCCTTGGCCAAACTCTCCTGAACTTGCATCTTATGTTGAAAGAATTGCCCTCTCTGTGTAGAAAATCCATGCTGTTACACCATATCTCCAGTATTCACCTGATTATGCTTAGTTCAGTGTGGTATCAAGTACCGAAAATAGCCGACCTCCGACGCGTCGTGAGCTTGGAGGTCTGCTATTTTCGATATCTTCACCAAACGGCCCTTTTAGAAATTTCAGACCCTGCCTCTCTAACATTCTCTGCACGTCCCTGCGTTTTATTCATTCAAATAAGTTGCACTCTGCTACTTTGCTCTTCTACCCCAGATTTGAACCCTGGTTTCCTGCACAAGTGCTGACATTTTTACCATTGAGTTAATAGAGCCTGAGGCTCTATTGAGGCTCTTTTGGCTCAATGGTAAAATGCTCAAGGGATCATATTGAATATTGACCATCGAGTCAAATATTTTGTCAGATCCTGTCTAGGTGAGACATGACCTTTGACACATATCTAAATGTCTCAATAGGAGAGCACTGAGACAAAATACAACCACCGGTATGTACAGTAACAGGGACGTGCTGGGCCCCTGATTCAGCCCGGGGAAAAGAGTTGGAGAGGCCCTCATTGCGCGCTATAGAGAGAGATCTCTCTCTATAGAGCTGCTGCTACTCAAAGATTTGCCATTTCAGATCACGACAAGTGACAAGCCATTGGGCCAATTACTGTACATGAGTTATATTTCGTCGTTGTCGGGTGGAAACCTTGTATGTCCAAAACCGTTTGTTTTGTATTTATCATTTTAAAAATGATTTAAACTAGTGAAAACAGCCGGTCTACAAGCACACAACGCCTCGCACCGCGAGGCGTTGTGTGCTTGTAGATCTGCTGTTTTCACTACTTTTGTGCAACGGCCTTGTATGATGAAGCAGGGCTTTGCTTTGCAAAAAAACGGAATGAACCGGCCGTTCGGGAGTTGTCCCGCTTTTCCCAATGGCCAGCACGTCCCTGTACAGTAATAACATCTATCTATAAATGCGAGAAGTCTCTGCGTGTCTGCGTGTATGTAATCTGCGTATCTCGAGAACCGTTCGTCCCACCGGCTTCAGATTCGGCACGCGCGTTCCCCGCCGCGGCACGGAGTGCAGTGCCGGGTCTCGACCCGACCCGACGCGCGGTTTTCCCGAACCGGCGCGAAACGTTCGGAATCTCCTTATGCGGGGTTGATTGTTGACATCAGGCTGTTCCGGAGGAAATCGGCGAAAGCTCTGACTCATTGTGACATCACTTCATAAAAGGCTCTGACATCACGTACGCCACATGAGTCTTCCCGAACCGGCGCGAAACGTTCGGAATCTCCTTATGCGGGGTTGATTGTTGACATCAGGCTGTTCCGGAGGAAATCGGCGAAAGCTCTGACTCATTGTGACATCACTTCATAAAAGGCTCTGACATCACGTACGCCACATGAGTCAACAAAAAATCTCTGTGAGTGTGTATGTATATGTAATCCGCGTATCTCGAGAACCGTTCGTCCCACGGGCACGCGCGTTCTCCATATATGGGCGTTCGTCCCACGGGCACGCGCGTTCTCCATATATGGGCATATATGGGCATAAAATGAATGCCCCCATATATGGGCATAAAATGGATTGCAGACAGACAGATACAGATATCTCCATATATGGACATAAATGGACAGAGGCAAACAGATGGTCAAAGATCTCCATATATGGGTGTTCGTCCCACGGGCACGCGCGTTCTCCATATATGGGCATAAAATGAATGCCCCCATATATGGGCATAAAATGGATTGCAGACAGACAGATACAGATATCTCCATATATGGACATAAATGGACAGAGGCAAACAGATGGTCAAAGATCTCCATATATGGGCATAAAATGGACGCAGACAGACAGATACAGATATCTCCATATATGGGCATAAATGGACACAGGCAAACAGATGTTCAAAACGGGTCCTATGACAACAGGTATAATGAGGTTTGCATTAAAGGGGGAACCGGCACTGTGTCTGCAACACAGTTGGAGGCACAGACAGATACTCCATATATGGGCATAAAATGGACGCAGATAGACAGATATCTCCATATATGGGCATAAAATGGACCCGGAACTATAACTGCAGTGATCTCCATATATGGACATAAAATGGACGCCGACAGACAGACAGACAGATACAGATATCTCCATATATGGGCATAAATGGACACAGGCAGACAGATGGTCAAAACGGGTCCTATGAAAACAGGTATAATGGGGTTTGCATTAAAGGGCGGGGCATTCATTCCCTATTTACATTGTTCCGAGTTGGCCAGGTCGCCGACTAGACGCTGGGCCGCCCTTAGTACTCTACAATACGGCTTGGACACATTTACATTTTATTAATAAAAAGGTCACATTTCAGTAGGGCAACCTTAACTCTTGAGTCTAGAGTAGACTAAGTGTAATGTAACCAAACTGGCCTGGAACAGTCCATTTGGCAACATTTGTTCACTCTACTCTCAGAGTTACAAATTGATAGATTAACAACAGTTTTACTTTACAGTGAAAGACGAGGAAGTTGAGAGAGAGCAAGAGAAGGCTGGTGTGAAGAGAGAAAGGTAGATGCAGGGGCGTCACAAGGGGGGGAAAAGTGGGACTGAGTTACTAGGGCCCAAGGTGGAGGGGCCTTAATTATTTTATGCTTTAACTATTGAAAAATAGCAGATATACAAGCTCACAGTGCGGCACCGAGTGCCACGCTGCGAGCTTGTAGATCTGCTATTTTTTGAAAAATCGTGAAAATCTTTGAATATACAGTATGTATTTTTTAAGGTCCTTCACATGAAAAAGTTTTAGCACCACTGACATAGAAACATAGTTTTTTCAAAAAAGATATTTGAAATATTCAAAGACTTGGACAGATTTTCAAGATTTTTCAAAAATAGCAGATCTACAAGCTTGCAGCGCCTGTGAGCTTGTATATCTGCTATGTTTCGATAGTTAAAGCACGAAATAATGCGCACCCAGCCTAAATGGGCTCATCCCCCTCCCCCTATGAAGAACATTCATGGGGGCCCCGCAGTGAATCCTTGTACCCATGCAGGGCCCATAATTTGTTGCGACACCCCTGGGTAGATGCACAGAGAAAGAGAGAACGGAAGAGAGAGAGATTAAACGATGGCCAGGCTTCTCACACAGATCCTGCAGCCTCCATGCTGTGCAGAGTGAGTTGACTTGGCTCCAGTCATTCAGAAAACCACCAACTCACTCTCCTCTGTCAATAACTCCTGAGCGGTGCAGTGTGGAGGCCAGGGACGTGCAGAGAATGTTTGAGAGGCAGGGGCTGACATTTCTAAAAGGGCCTTTTGGTGAAAATATTGAAAATAGCAGTGCCATGATGTAATCCAGTTGTTGTCTCCACCAGCCAAAGGCATGGGGGAGAGTATGTTTTCCTCTCCGTCCGTCCGTCCGTGCGTCCGTCCGTCCGTCCGTCCGTCCGTGCGTGCGTGCGTCCGTCCGTCCGTCCGTCCGTCCGTCCGTCCGTCCGTCCGTCCGTCCGTCCGTCCGTCCGTCCGTCCGTCCGTGCGTGCGTCCGTGCGTGCGTGTGTCCTCGCCGTTTGTTACCACCTAATCTCAGTCGCCGTTGGCCCGGTCGCTGCCAAAATGAGCACACACACTCCCTGGATGCCAATTCAGAACCTCTGCCCCACATTTTTCAAATGGGCCTGTACTAGCGCCATCATGAGGCCGATGTTTGCAAAACACATTTCTGTACACTACTCTTAGAGATTTTGTCCAAAAATCCTACAAATCGGTAGGCAGTATCTCGACAGTCATGTGATCGACACGGATCTGTCCGATTTTGCATATTCCATCCTGATTGGCTAAGATTGGCTTCCAAAGTTTGTAGGATTGAGCCATTTTGAACAAAATGCCTCAAATCCGGAACGCAAAGTGCAATTATCATGAAATCGCGCACACATGTTCCCACTATAGGCAGAGGAAGAAATGCCACTTCAAATTTTTGAAATCAGCCTCATGGTGGCGCTATAACAGGCCGATTTGTGGTTTTACCTATAACTCCACTTATTAGTTGCAAACTTTGTAAGCGCACTCCCTAGGGTCAAAGGAAAAACCCTTTCCCTGCATTTTTACATCAGCCTTTTATAGCGCCACCAGGAGGCCGACTTTTGTAAGACACATTTTTGGACCCTTCAGAATTTACCCAAAATTAACACAAATCAGTACACAGTATCTCTACAGTCATGTGATCAAGACGGATCTGTGACATATTAAATATTCCATCCTGATTGGCTAAGATTGGCCTCCAAACTTTGCAGGATTGATCCGTTTCGAACAAAATGCCTCAAATCATGAACACAGCGTGCAATTGTAATGAAATTTGCCGTATCTCAACAGTCATGTGATCGTCACCGTTAAAGGCCAAAGAAGACATGGCACACTTTTCACTTGTAGCGCCACCAGGAGGCCACAATAATTAATACCTGACCTGGTGGAGACCTGTGCTCGGAAGAGCACTGCTTCTAGTTTTAAACTCTTTTCATATCAAAGGCCCATTATTTATGGGGCATTTGAGCCACGGACCACCATTTGGTGAGATTTAGGGCTCTATTTTTGTCCACGCCTTAGGCCTACCCCTTATCACTAAACCTTTTTTTTTTTTACTATTTTGAAAAACGTTTAAATAGTTCAAATAGCTGATCTACAAGCTCACAACGTATCGATATTGATTGGCTATTTGAAATAGTTTTAATTTATTTTCAAAATAGCAAAATAAAAGCTTAGTTTAGGCATAAGGGTAAGGCGTGGATGAAAATATAGCCCTTAGCTTCTCAGACCCACAACTTTGTTGGATGAGATTTTGTCCACAATTCCATGTATTGATGTGGTACCATTATTAGGAGAGATAACAGGCAAATGCTGACCAAAATAAAATCTACATTCTCTAATTGACCTCTTGTAAATTAAGTAATGCAGTAATAATGCAGCAATTACTCTCTCTCTCTCTCTGGTGTAAATATCCCTTTTTGTTTTAAATTATTATAATTTTTCAAAAGAATTGTCTTCTAATTTCATTACAGTCCTGCTGCTTCATTGGCTCACTGGCACTGTGGCTCCTGGTGTGTGTGTGTGAATCTTGGATGTGTACTCTGTGTGTGTGTGCATGTGCATGCGTTTGAATGTGTTTGTGTGTGAATCAGGATACATATTTGTGCATTATGTAACGTTGTATGCCTGCTGCAACTGATTATGCTTTGTGTGTGTGTGTGTGTGTGTGTGTGTGTGTGTGTGTGTGTGTGTGTGTGTGTGTGTGTGTGTGTGTGTGTGTGTGTGTGTGTGTGTGTGTGTGTGTGTGTGTGTGTGTGTGTGTGTGTGTGTGTGTGTGTGCGTGTTCATGTGCATAAGAATGTGTGTGCGGCATATATACAGTATGTGCGTGTGTGTGTGTGTGCGTGCGTGCGTGCGTGCGTGCGTGCATACATGTGTCAGTGTGTGGGTGGATGTGTGTGTTCTATCAACAAAGAGACAGATTCCAAGTTACCATGTCCAGAAAAGTAGGCTATAGATCATTGGGTCCCCTGATTCCCAAGCACCTGGGGGTCTTGGGGCCCGGCCGCTATCCCACCATTCTATGCATCAATCACAGCCCTGTTAGCCAGCGGGAGAGCGGGAGGGGGAGGGGGCTATACATCCTCAAAGACTGACTATAGTATAGAGAAAAAAACGTAGATATTATACAGAGTAGAGATGGGACGATATATGAACATTTCATATCACGATTATTGTGACCAAAGAAATTTGCGATTCACGATATTATCGCGATAATCAAAATATAGCAGATTGAGAGTGGAAAAAAAGACTGTATCAAGTACGTTATTTACAGGTCCGTTTGACCAATTAGGGTTTAAGTGGTAACGGATATGCATCTCTGCAAATAAAAGGTGAATTCATCCTAATGCATGACGGAGGACGATTTCACGCTAGATTAAACCTCCATGATACGATTATAGCGAGTGTTTTTCTATCACGATAAACGATAATAGCAATAATCGTCCCATCCCTATTACAGAGGAAGCAAAAGCTTTGTGCGCATTAAACACACTCAGGTGTGCGTGAACACACTCGGCGTAAACCGACGCGAGGACACATTTACCTTCCTGCGAGGACCTCTGGTCCTCACAAAGTTGGAAGTATACACGCACACAAACACATACACAAAACCATAACAATAAGGTCAAGAAGTGGAAAACTGAGACGTTCGGCAACAAATGATTTTGGGACGTTTCCAGATCCATAGACGCTGTGTGTGTGTGTGTGTCAGGGGCGTCACAAGGGGGGAAAAGTGGGACTGAGTTACTAGGGCCCAAGGTGGAGGGGCCTTAATTATGACATTTTGCTTCTGGGGGGGGGGGGGGGGTCCCTGGAACTAAATATTTTGAGATCGGGTCTGTGGCCAAATACATATCATTTTGGGGGTCCTTCAAATGAAAAAGTTTGAGCACCACTGACATAGAAACATAGGTTTTTCAAAAAAAGTATTTGAAATATTCAAAGACTTGCACACATTTTCAAAAAAAAAATATATATAGCAGATCTACAAGCTCGCAGCGTGGCACTCTGTGCCGCGCTGTGAGCTTGTATATCTGCTATTTTTCAATAGTTGAAGCACAAAAAAAATGTGTGAATACTTGTACCCAGGGCCCAGAATTTAGTGCGACACCCTTGGTGAGAGTCACTAGCAGCAAAGAGAGTCTCGTCTAGACAGAATACCCAGAGGTACTCTGTTCTGTTTCCTCTCCGCGCCTACGCTCTAATGTAAATGGACTGGCTGATTGACTGGCTCCAGGGGAACATGTATGAATCTGGTTATCTAATATCACCAGCCCTATATGTGTTATATAGGATTACGTGTTCGTTTGATCTGTTTTTATATCGTCGTTGTCGGGTGAAAACCTTGTATGACCAAAACCGTTCGTTTTGCATTTATCATTTTAAAAATGATTTAACGATCTGCTGTTTTCACTACTTTTGTGCGACGGCCATGTATGATGAAGCAGGGCTTTACTTTGCGAAAGAACGTACAAATTTGAATCTTGGAGATACAAGGTTTCCACCCGACAGTGACGATATATTTATTCAGGGTTCATTTGTGAACCTCTTAAAGGTAGGGTAAGTGATTTTTTTTTTAAACGTTTAAAACGTTACGTAAATGGCTTGGTATTCTGATATGATTCTGAACTGGAACACTATAACGTTTAAGCTGATAAAGTTTAAGTTGATAAATATCAAGTTTAACTCTTTTACTGCTTTGGACGTTCCCGTTCGCCCCAATTTTGAACGCGGTGCCAATACCATGGACGGATTAACCCCCACGAGGGCCCCTGGCCGATAATTTTTTAGGGGCCCCCCACCATAACCCCTTCTCCCTCCTGACGCGCACTATCCAGCTTGGATTTTAAGCCATGATGATCATCTGTGGACCAAGAAAGCACCTGTAGACAACAGAGGAGGGGCCCACACATTTGATTTTTGCTTAAAATATACATTTAATTTTTGTAAATTGTCATTGACCACGCGGGCCAGTTCCCCCAAGGGCCCCTGAGAGCCAAGGGGCCCCTGGCAACGGTCCCACCGGCCCAATGGTTAATACAGCCCTGGCCAATACGGCTTGTTCTTTTTTACCTTGTCTGATGACTGTAAGCTGATAAGGGGTCGCGCCACCGTGTACAGTAAAAACATCTCCCGTAACGCTGCTCTCAAAAATCCACCGCACGTTAACAATAATGGAGCCCCAAATCACTTCCTGGCTGTTTTCTGTGGACCTGAGCTAGATTATGTATTTCTATGCTCTGAATGTATGGCAACCGGAGCGGCCCAATTCACATTAATTCTTGCATAAGGCTGCCCTCTGCCGCCAGTTTGGCCAAAGTACACATTTGGGCGTCCATTGTAAAATGAATTAGTTTAGAAAGAACCAATAGATAATTTTCTATAACATCGCAAAGGTAAGCTGCTTTTTGCTGGCACCAGCCCCAATAAATAAATAACATCTCTCAGTAGGACAGTTAAGATGATAAATCTCTTGCGCTGAAATTGGCAACCCACCTGAAAATAAATGTTGTTTACACATTGACTGCCATAGTTGTTTTCCGTCTTTCCTTGCCACGCTGTCAGTGTTTTTACTAACTTTTAAAAAATCCTAGAATATTCTGCGTCGCTCCGCTCGCAGGAGCCCTCAAGAGATGTGCACGGGTGTTCTGCAATTGGAAAATAATCCTCTTCTAGACGTTCCGTTTGAAAGATAAGCTCTCGCATCCAACTTGCTTTCTACTACTCGTCCCATATACTAATGCTATGTGGCTTTTTCCTTAAAAAAAAAAAAGGGGGAAGCTGTTCTTGTTCCGGTTATGACATCGACCTGTCAGGTGACCTTCTGGGTACCCCGTCCTCCCGGTGGGGGCTCCTCACTGTTTGGTAGACATCTGATCTGATATATATATATTCTTTGGGGGGGGCTTTTTGCCTTTATTGACCAAAGGTCCAGTAGACTGACAGGAAATGGGGAGAGAGATGGGGAGTGACATGCGGTAAACTTCGTCCAAGTCGGAAATCGAACCGGCAACGCCGCGGCAACCATGCATATGTGGCGGTGCCTATGTGGCGGTGCCTATGTGGTATGCGCCTTGACCAGTAGGCCACCGGACGCCCCCACTGTGATGTTATGAGTTTCATAACATCACAGTGCAAAAATAAAATCCTCACTGTTAATTCAACTCTGAATAAAGTACAAATACATGGGACCACAATGGAAACAAGTCCCCAGGGCTTTTTGTTTGTGTTTGTCCAAGTGTTTAACTGTACTTCTGTGTTTTTTTGCATTTTTTATTCAATCAATATTCAATCAATCAAATGGACCCATCAATGCCGCTAGATTTTACTGTGTGAGAATAGTGTGTGTCAATGGGGTGAGTGCCCTTCTCTCTGCCCCCAAAAGCTATGTGCACGGCGCTTGCTTTGGCTTTCCTAAAACCACGATGTGATGATGGATGTCTTTTGTAAATGCACATTCTTTTCCATCTGTCAATTCCATGGCAGGGTTTCAATACCAAACAATTGAACACAGACTTGGCCCTTCGTGCTTGAGTTTGATATGTTCTTCAATAAGATGTCAGGTGATATCTCAGTTTCGTTTGAGACATGTCAGTTCCAAGGTACTCTTTAGGTTGCTTTGAGTCAAGTGGAGATTCTAGACATCTCACTCAGTGCAGGGAACAGTGCCAGTATCGAGCATGATGTGTTGTCTTGTTGAAATGTCTTTATTTAATTAGTCTTTATTCAGAATATAGGGTTTGGACTTTTTCAAGGTATTGAAGTGAGCTCTGTTGAGTTCACAGCAGTGGATTCCCATATATAAATGGGGGAGAATGGATAAAAAGCGGGGGGCGGGCCTCTACTGGGAGCCCCCTGGGAAGATTGTCGACATTGAATATTTGGAGCAGTGACGTCTGTGTATTTAAGTAGGGACGAGGAAAGTCTTTAAAGCCAAAATATAAAAGGGGAATACGAAAGTGAGAAAACAAACATTGAGGATTCAGCTGTACATATCGGTTGAAATATGGATATGAAACACATTTCCCCACTACGATGTTCAAGGACAAGCTTGCATTCCCGCTCTCCTTCCCTCAATGTCTTTATCCCTCTTTTCGATACTAAATTGAACACTTGGTCAAACAATGATGAAAATGTGTCACTTTTGTCAAAAGAAAAAGTCTGCCTTTGCAAAGCTGTTCACAGGAAGCCAGAATAAACACTTACTATAGAAAGCCAAAGAACAGCAGAGAATAGCACAGCTATACAAGCGCTTTGTGGGCTTGTAGGTCTGCTATTCTCGCGTGAGATGACACCGTCGCATGCATGATTAATAAGTATGAATTGGGCTTTACTGTAATATTACATCCGTTCCCAACAAAACTGTCTTATCAAATACAAAAGGTGACAGGCACAATTTTAAGTTCACAGCTTCAGGAATGTTTTTACAGCATAGCGCCAAACGGTGTTGCCCCAAACTCTGTGTTTATTTTCAGAGATTTATCCACTGAAACCCTCAACAGTTCAACTTCAACTATATTCAACTTGATCTTCTTTTGCTCTGTACTTGGTCTGCTCTTTTTTTGTTGTAAAGTCTTCACCGAAAAATAGCTGATCTACAAGCTCACACGATCGGTCATTTTCTGCAAATGTTCCCACCAGAATAAGGATGCTAGGGTTATTTTTTCCATTTGTGGGGATATGATTGATACTTCTGTGAGGAAGTATCTATCATGCAACCGGCACGCAACTTATAAGTACTAGTAAAACACCTGAGGGTGGAGTGCGACCTCAGGGTGACATGTGACCTCGCCCTAAAGGGCGAGGTCGCGCCAATTCTTGACTATCTGGCCAACCACAGCGTTTCTCTGACGATTCTAGTTGTTGTCATTCTGGGGGGAGTTTGTTCATGTTTTTGTGAGGGTATCAACCCTAGGAGACACAGGGAGAACATGTAAAACTCCACATAGAAAGGCCCTATCGCCAACCCCACCTAGGGTGTGAGCGATAGGGCCTAAACATGGAGATGTGGAGAACACTATATGGAGATAGTCCAGTCCATCATGTCATATGGGACTACCGTCATAGAAAGTAGCCATTGTTAGGCCGGAGTCAATGGCTGTCTGTCTGACTGTCTGTACAGGAAGTGATGTCACATGACATACTTTTTATGCCCATATATGAGTCATTCTGTACCACATCTCCATGTTTAGGCCAAACAGGTTCGCTCCATTTCTCCATGCATAGGTCCAAATGCCCAACGTCGAGCTTGACAAGGAGGATACCGCACATTGTACCTCATCCACCCTTTCTTCTCTCTCCTTTTGGTATCTTATATCCTCCTCCCCCTTTTTTTCTTTTTATTCTTCTCTTTTTTTGAACAGCCACCCCCATATTTACTTTAGAAAATATATATTAAATTCTAAGAACGTTTCGAGTACCAGTTTGATACAAGAGCGAATAAGCGCTACACTTCTGGAATCCTGTGCCTCGACTTAAAGTCGGATCCAGGCCTAATAACTTTATCTAGCCGCCCCATTGCCACCTCCTTGTTACATTTTCTTTTCTGAGACACATTGTACCTCATCCACACTTTCTTCTCTCTCCTTTTGGTATCTTTATCGTCCTCCTCCTTTTTTTTCTTTTTTATTCTTCTCTTTTTTTGTCTTTCTTCTTGACTAAAAAAAGAGAAGGATCTCTTTTTTTAGTCTTTCGTGTAGCTGCCCCGTACAGGAAGTGATGTCACAACTCGCTGACATCACACTGACATCACTCCCTGTACAGAAGGAAGGATACAGAAGGAAGGTTACAGAAGGAAGGAAGGAAGGAAGGAAGGAAGGAAGGTCACTCAAGTGACAAGGTTTTTCAGGGTAAATGCGACCTTTGGTCGCAATAAATCGGGCTTTAAGGCAGAAGATAGAGCTTGCATGGGGAGCCAGTGTGAACCTGCACACTGAGTTCCTGATGATGCTTATTGCTATGGATACTATAAATTCACTGATGGTTTTTACAAAGGAGCTGGTGAAAGGCTCCCTTGGATCAGACCCTAAAGGAGGGGACAGGAGCGCTAATGGCTCTATGAGCTCTGACAGCGCTGTGCTAAAAAGGTCACCATGGAGAATAACAGATGGCACTGGGGAGGAGAGGGGGAAGCAGGGTGGAAAGTGTCTGACAAAGGTGTTGCATCCAATATACCATGGCTATTGCCAAGTGTTACCCCAAATAAGTGGCGAAACACTAAGGCCCCATATAAACGAAGACGATACACTGAGTCGTTTCCAAAACATTTACTGTACAGACGGTATCGTCTCAAGAAATGTGTGTGCCCACATGAAACCACTGAGAATGGCGTCTCCAGAACGCATAAAAAACCCACTGTATATAGTATAGACAGGAAGCCGGCGTCCTCAGATTTATTCACTCTGGAGCCAGTTTTAAAGATGTGTGTTATATATCTGCTATTTTTCAATAGCTAAAGCAGTGATGTTGCTAGGTTTTCAATGTGATGGGTCCCGGGACCCACAGGTGGCCATTCAAATGGGTCCCAGAATTACTTTTTGGGTCCCGCGACGACACATGCTTTATGTATCAACAGCGAAAACATCAAAAAGGACATTAATTTAAATAAATTTGTCAAATAGCTACTTGTATATAGTTAATAAAGGACAGAAGCACGGATGTACAAGACAATCTCAATCATCTCATCAATAATGCCAGAACGCACAGCTGTGGACTGTGTGGAGACTCCACCACATTCAGCTCAGCTGGTGCAGTGAAATGATTGATAGCAGGAAGGATAGTGTTGTATGCATCCTGGGGATGCAGGGATGCTTAGTTAGATGCTTAAATGAGTCCTTTATCAAAAATACGAGTCAGGGAATCAGGATGCAGGGCTATAGTAGCATCACTGCTAAATATAAAATAATTAAAGGAGCTATAGAAAAACGGATGCTAAAATAAAAATTATGTTTCGAAAATATTTTATAAAAAAATAAGCTTCATATATGTGTTTCAATTAAAAAATGACCACAAAAAGCGTAAAATAATGATAAAATAATAATTTTGGCCATTGTCAGACCGACACTTTGTTTACATTCTAGTCTATAGACTAGGATGTAAACAAAGTGGTGGCCCTACAATGAAAAAGTTGACTATAGCTCCTTTAAGTCCCTTCCACCATGGGCCCTATAACTCAGTCCCACTCCCCACCCTTGTGACGCCCCTGCCCAATGCCCATAGCCTCCACTGCAGCCTAAAAACCCAAGGCAGAGCTGAAACACTTCAGGTTGTAGGCTGTTCATTCAGCCTACATTAGGCTATACTCAGTAGCTATTTAACATAACAAATACGGTATTTGTAGTCATGGTTCATGGTGTTTTAGCCAATACAGTGTATCATATTTAAATCGATCGGAGTCAGTGTAAACGCCTGGTTAAAGGTTCCCCAGCCAGCGTGATTTTACTACATATTTTTCCAATGCATATCCAGGGCTTTTTGACGGATTGGAAGAGATTTCGAAGCTCTGGGTCCAAAACGGAATGAATATTTAATGTGTAAAAATCCGCTGTATTTACATGGAAGTGAATGAACCCAATAGATGCGGCTGTGATACTAGTCAGGGGTCGAGGCGGAGACAGCGTTTGGAGGGGCGGAGTTGCGATCGGTTTATTGCTGAAGGGACAAAACTCCTGCAGAACTTCAGGGTTCTGTATTTTCGCGCCGATGGCATGAGGTTGAAGTAGCGATACAGTCGATGATTAGTGTAATTCATTATTGAAAGTGCTAAGCCTTTGATTGCCTTTTTGTTCATATCAGCAAGTGTGGGTGTTGGAAGTCTGATGATCTTGGTTTTTGTTTCTGTTAGACGTGGACAGTATATTGAAAAAAAAAAAAAAAGTGGAACAATACAGTTCCATTCATACAAGTCGGAACACGATCGATTGATTGATCGTTAAAATAAACATCTGAAAATGCACACAAAGCCTTCCGCTTTTGCAAATTTCCCTGATCCAGAAAAGGTTGAGAACCACTGCAATATACTCATGAAAGAGCTTGAAAAGAGGGGGGATATGATTCGCATAGAAAGCTTGTAAAGTTTCAATAAAATGGCACTCTATGTCTTTCGTTCTGAATACTGACGTTTGTGTCGTACTTGTCTACTATTCAACAGATAACACACCTGAACCATTTATATGCAGACGGCACACGTTTTCCGTAAAAAAAAATGCATATAATATAGTGTCACTCATCTCTTCTTTTACTAAAGAAAGAAAATCCATCATGATTTTCTTTCAGGCTTCTCTTCACTGTTCAGAACTATTGCAAGAATGGGCTGCCCCCTTATTTTAAGGAAGAGCAAGGAATGCCCGCCCATATCTCTCTCTCTCTCTCTCTCTCTCTCTCTCTCTCTCTCTCTCTCTCTCTCCCCTCTATCTCTCCCCTCTCTCTCTGGTCTGACCCTTCTGCTTTTCCACCCACTCCATTGGCAAGACAAGACAAGCATCAGTGTCGAGGCGCTAGTCTAGACTTTTGCGTGGGGATTGTCAAATAGATTGAAGAGTTGCACTGCAGTGCTGATTAACTACAGAATAATGATAGACTGCCGGCTGCTCGGCTGTAATGAGGATGGGCTGTAAGAAGGCTGAAATATTTGTTTTGTAGAGAGAGAGAGAGAGAGAGAGAGAGAGAGAGGGAGAGGGAGAGGGTGCAAACCTGAGGAGAGGACTGGAAGTTTTTGTCTTGTGCCATCATCCACAGTGCCCACCCCCAAATTTCATGTCTGGACTGGTTACGCAACCCACCCAACCTCCTCTTTTATCCGAACCAATGTCATTGGTTCTGTCCTATGCCATTGGTTGGGACAATACATTGTTTCTCAAAGTGGATTCCATGGACTCTGTAGGTTCCTTTATGGGGGTCTAAATGGACCCATACAAGTCTGTAACTCTGACAGTGTACTAATGGAACCAAATGGACCCTAACAGGTCCATTTGGTTCCATTTGTACACTGTCAGAGTTAAGGGGAGACCTTGAAATTTGAAAGTTTGAGAAGCACTGGGATAACTGACCATGCCATAGGACATTAGATGGAATGAGAGAGGGCCAAAATATATAGTGGTAGAGAGCGCAGAGGTCACACAGTTTATTTAGCGCGTCAGGAGACAGGACAGATGGAGGGATTGCTACAACTACTGGGTCGAACATGGGTCAGGGGTTAGACATGCTGCTGTAACTTTGGAGTCTTCGCACTGAAGTGAGAGACAGAGAGAGAGAGAGAGAGAGAGAGATGATGTGAGAGGAGGAGGGTGGAGGAGGATCTGAGGCTTTAGCGGAGCGTTGAAGGGCTCCCCCAGCGGTCTGGCATCTCGCAATCCTCCTCCCAGCAGTGAAAACCCCAGCGCCGGTTCCCAGCAGCTCTTCCAACATATCGGCCCGGGTGAGACGCAGATGGAGCGAAACCGAGAAGGAAGGGGAGGCCGACGCGAGGTGGACTCGGAGACGGAGGGAATAGCTTTGAGAAAGCAAATCAAAAGTCAGACCGTGTTTGTTTTACAAGTCTGTGGCGTGACTTCTCTCTCGCGTTCGCTCCCTCTCTCTCTCGTCCTCACGCTTTCTTTCACGCATCCACCTCTTTTTCCCACAGTCGGTGTTTTTCAAATAAACATTCGACAAAGGCTTTTTTGGGGGTCGGGGCAGGGGGTTGTTCTGACAGGTGCCATGGCGTTAAAAGTTCCCTCCACAGTGAGAGAGGCCGAGATCCCAGGCCACCGCTGACATGCAAGGCTGCACCCCTTATTTGAGGTGTATTAGGTGTAACCCTCCACTGTGCTCTGGGGGAGATGCTATCAATAGTACAGACGAATTCCAAAGCCTTAGCCCCCCCCCCTGCGCTCCTTCATCAAACCCCAAGCAATTTCTGTGCATGTTTTACATTCCTGGCTCACATTGACATACCTGGTCAGATTTGACCCATGCCTCTTACCCCCTCGACGTAGCCAATGAAGGGAATCGACACGGAGCAGTCGAAGTAATGTTGAGGTGTTTGAGTGCCGTTCCACAGGAGCAGGGGCGTCTGGCTGTTACAATATTATGGCGTGTTAAATCTCGGGTTATATAAGGCCCCAGATGCATACAGTAGACCCAGACTTATACGTGGACGACAGGTGTCAAATAAAAAAAGCATTAAAAGTGCACATTGTTTCAAAATTATCTAATGCCTAGGATGTAATTCTCTGATTATGAGTGGGTCAAGTGTTTTCCTTAGAGAAGTTCACAGCTTATAAAAGCTGCAAAAGGGGCCATAAATACTGGCCCGAGGAATAGAGTGGCATACCCCATGAGTGGTTTATACCTGGCTGTGTGTGCGTGTGTGTCCGTGTGCGTGTGCGTGTGTGTGTGTGTGTGTGTGTGTGTGTGTGTGTGTGTGTGTGTGTGTGTGTGTGTGTGTGTGTGTGTGTGTGCACGTGCGTGCATGTCTATTCCTCCGTACTTGCCTGTAAGTGTTTTGCATGAGGTGTGCAGGATGTCACAGTTTGTGTATCTTAGATTTTCATTTCGGAGTGATATTAACACCACTTACTGCGATGGGCGCTCTAATCTAATTCAATTAACCTCCTCACCTCACCCTGAGTGACTTCACTCAGTGTCAACCTGAGCAGGGAGGGGGAGGGGGGGGGGCAGGCCAAATAAACTGGCAATGGAGGTTTGTTTTCAAAGTGCTGCTCTGCCCAGTTGCCCACTTAATCACTGAAATCCTAGCGTCCCTATTCCAGGTATGTCATAACAGGAGAACGAGTATTCAGCGGAAAATGGCTGAGCAGAACGTCTATTTTTGCTATTCTGTGTAAAACGAGGTTTATTAATAGCCTACCTCTATGACATTGGTTCTCAACCTTTTCAGGCCGCGACCCCCAAAATAATCATATTTTAACTGGGGACCCCCCCACCCTGACGAGCACTAAGAGTTGAGGCATAATATTTTGTATGACACGGTTCTATTGTGAAAACAGCAGATCTACATGTTCACAACGCCTCGCGTTGCGAGGTGTTGTGAACATGTAGATCGGCTATTTTCACAATTTCTGCCTCTAATATTTGACAATTTTGCCAAAGTTTAATTTGTCAATAAAAGTCCTTGGTGTGTGCAGATATCTGCTTAAACTTTATGTTTGTTTGTTTACTGTTGAGTGAGAAAACAATGTTGCACATTAAGTTAATCATCTGGGGACCCCCCAAAATAATTTGGGGACCCCCCTGGGGGTCCCAACCCACAGGTTGAGAACCACTGCTCTATGATACCTCTATGAAATTGTGCGTTTTTCCTGGTCAAGTTTTACACTCTCTAAGCTATTCCAGGTTCCACTCCAGGTTGTGTGCTACGGAAAATGATGTACCCCAATCACGTCTCTGTGACTTTTTTTTCAGGACATCCTCTCTTTTAACTATCAATACAATCTGACACGCTTGGAGATGTTTTTCATCACTTTCCTGAGAGCTGCAGTCATATTGAGCTTACCATTTCCTTTCATATTCTGACGTAATGTTACTGGGTAAACGCAAACGGTCCTATTCAAGGTCTTTTCCTTTTTTCTTTATGCAGCAACTCAACCATCGTGACCATATACGGGTCGGATAATGAGTATCGCTTCGGAGTTTCAGTTTCCCGTGATTCCACACCTGTAACGACAAGAAGGTTCAAAAGAATATACACAGACATGATTGCGCCGAAATGAATGCGTCTCAGACACTTAGTTTCCGGACGTGTTGTAATTCAATCAGGCACGTGCACACATAGACATCAAAGGGGGCTTGAGCCCCTGCCCTTTTATGTAAAAAGTGTCCTCTCCAGACCATGAATGCTGTTTTTACTAGGGTGAAAGAAATGCAAATGCCCTCTTTCCATGCCATACCTGAAGGTGGCATTCAAGAAAATCGCCTTGTCCAAACTCTCATGAACTTGAATGCAGCGTCTTATGTTGAACAAATTGCCCTCTCTGTGTAGAAGTCCATGCTGTTACACCAAATCTCTTGTATTGAATTGATTATGTTTAGTTCAGTGTGGTATAACACACCGAAAATAGCCGATTTATATTTTCAATATTTCCACCAAAAGGACCTTTTAGAAATGTCAACCCCTGCCTCTCTCTCATTCTCTGCACGTCCCTGAATTCAACGATGAGAGGGCCTTGATGGCGACAAATGTTTCACGGTTCGTCGTTGTGCAAGAGTGCTTTTCCTGCCTGTGGCATGAATTGATACAGAGAGGTAGACAGACAGGAGAAGAGAAAGGGCTCATACCACAACAAGGGCCCAGGCCAGGAACTGGAGGCTTCTTGCTGGGATTATGGTGTCCAGTGTCCTCCTGATGGCTTTTGATCAGGGCTGTTTGATAATGCTTTCAGCCCCTCCGCTCACAAATTCCAGTCGTGTGACTCTGCCCTGGGGTGTCTCCTCTAATATATCCACGGACACACATGCACACTCACACACCTATAGAACACACAATTGTGGACAAAATCTCCTCCAACAAAGTCTTGGGTCTGAGAAGCGAAGGGCTTCTAAGCTTACCCTTATGCCTAAACTAAGCTTATATTTTACTATTTTAAAAATCATTTTGAAATATTTCAAATAGCCAATCTATATCGATACGTTGTGAATTTGTAGATCAGCTATTTGAACTATTTAAAACGTTTATTTATTTTTTCTTCTTCAAAATAGTAAAAAATGGATGAAAATAGATCCCTATATCTCACCAAATGGTGGTCTGTGGTTCAAATGCCCCATAAATAATGGGCCTTTGATTTGAAAAGAGTTTAAAACAACTGGGTTACATCATGGCACTGTATACAATTGGCCTGCCTATCGCCTCCACCAGGCACGTGCACACATAGACATCAAAGGGGGCTTGAGCCCCTGCCCTTTTATCTGTCCGTAAAAAGTGCCCTCTCCAGACCATGAATGCAGTTTTTACTATGGTGTAAGAAATGCAAATGCCTTGTCCAAACTCTCCTGAACTTGAATGCAGCATCTTATGTTGAAATCAAGAAATATGTAGAAATCAAGCATCGAAAATAGCCGACCTCCAAACTTACAACGCGTCGCAGCAGTGCACGTGCATACACACACCCTTGACCACATCCACACAAGTAGACATGTGGATGTATTTGCCATAATTTGTGTTTGCATCCATTTAGCATTTTCCTCTTTGTTACCTCTGCCAGGCCGGAACGGCCGGAGTTGCGGATTATGTTTTTGTCCGTGAGTCAATCTGTCTGTCTGTCTATGTGCCGAGTTATGTGAAACTTTGAACGCACAATCCCAGTAGGCCATGGGAAACCCCAAATTTTCCAAATTGGCCTCATGGTGGCGTTATAACAGTCTGCTTCACATTTTGGCCTACATCTCTTGAGCTATAGGTCATAAAATCAACATTTGGTCTCCCCTGGATTCCTTGGATCGTGATAATAAAATAATAAAATAAACAAATAAAATAATAATCCCACAAATCATGAACGCATCATCCAATATGTACCAATCATCAATCAGAGGGGGGGGGGGGGGGGGCTCTAAACAATGCAGAGCCATAAGTGATTTCACTTACAGGCCACAAATGCTACAAATGTCAATGTTGCAGAAACATGACCCAGCATCTCTATATGTTTGCAATAGTGGGCAGGCAGAGCTTATTCCTTACAACAAACAATGCCATTTATCAGGCATGCAACATCCAACTGGACTGCACTGTCGAGGTGCCAACTTGCACCTTGTGCACTTGTGGCCACACAGTATATGGCCTACTTGTATCCGGCAATCTGTACCGGGCTGACAGTATAAAGTAGTGTTCATTTCGTCGACTAAAACTATGACGAAAAATGTTAGTCCACTATCTTTTTGAGCGGTGGTAAACCGCTCCATAGAGTGGCTGTGCGTGTGTCTGTAGCCACTTTTCCTCAGCGTTTTGCCATAGCAAAACGTGTGTGTGTAGCACAGCCGCTCCATAGAGTGGCTGTGTGTGTGTCTGTAGCCTTTTTCCTCAGCGTTTTGCCATAGCAAAACGTGTGTGTGTAGCATAGCCTGTACATCCTAGACTCAAATCCTAGTCTGAAGACGTTATGCAAGCACGACCACCGCTCACTTCACATTGAGTGTGATTTTATCACTGACGAAAACAAAATAAAAACTAGATAAAAATGAAGCTATGATGACTAAAACTAAGATTAAATGTACTGACAATTTGGTCAACAAATAAAAACTATACTAAATGTTAGGGAGGGACTAATGAACTGGTGTGTGTGTGTGTGTGTGTGTGTGTGTGTGTGTGTTGTTGTACATGTGCGTGCAGCTACTGGGCTGGTAGTTCTGACCAGACAATGTTTGGCTGTACTGGGATAACCAGGTGTTGTCTTGTTGTAGCCTACTGTACTGGTTTGGTTGAACTAGAATCATTGGTTCTATAACCAGGTGTGGTGTATTCCTTATTGTGTTTTTCATCAAAAGGATGAGAGAAAATGCAATGTGAAATATTTTTAGATTAGATGGATATGTTATGTATTATTTGCTGACAAAAAATGTAAAGGAGTAAAATAATTGTCCTAAATGTCAACCTTTTTTGTTGACTAAAACTAGACTAACTAAAATTACGTTGTCTTTGACTAAGATAAAGACTAAAATGCTCAACTTTTAATTAACTAAAACAGAATGAGGTTGACTAAATGTGATGGAAACTAACAAGGGTGATTGAAACTGGACAAAAAATGGCTCATAAAATTAATAGTAGTACAAAGGGTGCTGTCTGTATGTATGTGGCAGCCAGAACAAAGGCAGGGCCTTTAGCCAATGAGGGAGCAGCATTCTCTGTGACGTCACCACAAACCAGTGTTGTCACATACCCACATACCCAGCACCGATCGCAGTTCTTGCACGCTCTGCTGGCGCAAGTAATAATACACAAAGATTGCCTATTCAGGGGCCTCTTTAGAGCTTACCTACAAAAATAGTATAACTGCTGCCTATAGGGGGCACCACAAAGGTAAACATTTGTACTGTCCTGTCGCATAAACTCTATTTCCCCTAGCAGATTCCTCGTGTCCTGATGCCTGTCGCCAGATACTATTGTTCACTTGTTAGTTTTACCACTAATCATGACTATGACTTAGCCTGACTAGCTAGGCAGCCACTCCTCCTCCTACCGCTGATCGTCCTGCTGTCTCTTTATCCTTTTTTTACTGGTCTTCCTAACTATTGCGCTCTCAGACCTGGGAGACATGCGCGACAAGAATTGAAGAAGCCGCTTGTTTTCTGCGTCTATGCGACCGACCTCAGCATTGGTAAAGGTGTAGTTTCTCTTGTATGTATTATCTCCACTATCCTCAACATCCTCAGGGCTGATAACATCCTCTGGCTGCTGCTGCTGCTGCTGTTGGAGACCTTCATTATCTGGCTCCTTGACAGAAGATCCCTCGCTCTTTTCCTCTTTATCCATTTGCTACTATATTTTAAATTTGTATTCTCTATCTCGATTATCTATGACTATCAAAATAGCCTATTCTCATTCTAAGACTGTTATTGTATAGAGTTCCTCCTGTACACGTTATTCTACCTGTTGCTGGATGTCATTACAGTATATAGGCCGTGCTTGGGACATTACGTAACTTAGCACAAACTGTTGCCCAAATATGGACCTCTGGGCAAACGTCAGCCACAAAAGATCTAAACTCTGTTGAACGGGATGCTTGTATGAACAAACTCTTGTCATTGAGCTTGTTTCATATAATGATTAGAGATGGCAAAATCCAAATGAGACAGTGAACACAGTAAGACGTTGGGAGGTTACCTCAAAAGTGTTTGAAAAACATTTTTTAACTAATTCTGTATCCTCAATATGACATGGGGTACTTCATACAAATAGTAACCAAAGCTGGTACGAGACAATATGAGAGGCTATGCAGAACATTCCCCGTGTAATGTGCATACAGCACTGAACGTCATACAGTAGGTTACATAATTATAATGGCCACACACATACAGTAGTGAAAGATCATCCAATAGATCATCCAATAGCCTACAGTATGTACATACTTCCAATATATACCATAAAAGTGCTGAGAGTTGCTACTGAATTTGCAGTGAAGTTGACGAACAGTTGACACACACACGCAAAACATCTCAGACATCTCAGGTATTTCCCAAATTGTAATTAACTAGAACAAGGTTCAATCTCTGTGCGTTATACAATATGTCACATATAGGCCTATATAGACATTAGACAGGCATGGATATAGACCGTTTTCCAGACAGCGGCCGGTGTCAGCGCACAGCCCACGGTAGGTGCCGCTTGACACGGCAGTCATGATTGCCGTCCTGAGAAATCGGTCTATAGCTGCACTCCTAATCAACGGTATTATAGTGCTTACCTAAAATTGAATTAAGCTGCCAAAACAGTGGAGAGCACATGTAACTTATAGCTTCCTGCCCTGTAATGGTGGGGGCCGGGAAAATGGAAAAAGGAGGAAACGGAGAAAGATGGAAAATAGCAGGAGGAGGAAGACAAATGAGAAATACAGGGGGGTGGATCAGCAGAACTGTCTGGATCAAAATGTTTATTAAAACATTAAAGCTCCCCTCTCTACTGTCTGTACACCACTCCATGGCCACACACAAGCCTGGAGAACACTAACCCCCCCCCCCCCACCACCACCATGGGAAGGCAGCTTTCCTGGTTAGAGGAATCAGAAATACATGACAGCAGGACCCTAATAATTACTGTTAAGCTTACGTGTGAATGCTAGCAGGTGGCAGTTGCCATAACCCAGGACCCCAAATAAGGCCCCTGATGTTGACTACCATGTGTAAGCTGTGGTAGACTTTCAGCGTATGGCATAAAATCTTGTAGTGCTAATAGCAATTTGAACAGATATAATCTGCACAAAACGCTCTACGCACAATCTATGGAAGAATATCTCAAATCTCAGTATAAGAAATGTTTACAGACCTGTAAAAAGGGTATTCTTTTAAATCTTTTTGTGTCTTCATGTTTGTGTGTGTATGCACACTGCTTTCCACACATTGCAATTCTATAGCGCCTTTTATCCAGAGTGCCTTACAACATTGATCCATTCACTCACCAATATAGTGGAGGCAACCATGCAAGGCCTGCTAATCTGGAGCACTTAGGGGTGCAGTGGTTTGCTCAAGGACATATTGACACGAGCCGTGAGAAGGGGGTTGAACCGTGAATCAGTCACTCTACCTCCTGAGCCACTTCCTCCCCTAACTGCTCACATATGCACACAGTATATCATCGCGATCGGAGACAGAATACCACGTATACCCATATTTTAAGTTTTTTAGGCTTTTTAATAAATGGACGCCCTATTTTCAGTGGTGTAAAGTAACTAAGTACTGTACTTACAGTAAGTACAGTTTTGAGGTATTTGTACTTTACTTGAGTATTTCCAGTTTTCCGTACTTTTACTTCTACTCCACTACATCTCGATCCAAATATTGTACTTTTACTCCACTACATTTATTTGAAAACTTTAGTTACGAGTTACTTTGCAGATATATGTTATAATTATTAAACATACACTAAGGACTTTTGCCCTATTTTATACCTTGGCTATTTGAAAATAGCTGATGTGACGTGTTGTGAGCTTGTAGATCTGCTATTTTCAAACATTTTGTACTTTTACCTTTGGTACTTTAAGTATATTTTGATGGCAATACTTTTGTACTTTTACTCAAGTACATTTTGAATTCCAGACTAAATATTAAACCAATGAAAAGTATGAACAAAGCTTTTGACTAAGTAATAACTACGTTGGACCCTTTGGAACATTTTCTGAAAACTAACGGTTTTGGAAACGGGCGCATAGATCATGCATGTTTCAGCATTTGTGTGTGGTCCCTTTTGTAACACAACATGTGGTCACGGTTTAAAGAGGTGGATCATTTTCAATTGTTGAATGATCAGAAAATAACTCCACGCCCTTAACCCACCACCTCCTCGGAAAACAAACGGACTCTAATGGCATTCCTGGGATGCTTTGTGCACGGAGCTGCTGTTTCTATGTTTCACGGATCTGAATGGTGCGGACCGGGCCGTCTGGAATTCCTGGCCGCAAGATCAGAGGCCTTGATTTATTGGGATGTACTCTGTGTTGAGCGTGTATGGTCAGGGAAACCGGGGAAGCAGCGCACGCACGCACGCACACACACACACACACACACACACACACACACACACACACACACACACACACTACACACTACACACACACACACACTACTCAAACACAAGAGCTTGGCGAAACACTCTACGACACACTGGAGGCAACATTTTAAACATCTCGGATTCTCGGATTTCCTGCACCCCAGTGTGTTCATTACATGTGCAATGATTTGACCTTGTGTATGTGTAGTAGAAGCATTATAGTTCACTAGGAATAGACTACACCTCTACTGAAGGTTAAATGATTTATCGACATATGAATAACACTACTTTTAGTGTACTTTTCAGGATTCCAATTCAAAATTAGCAGACCTAGAAAGCTTGAGCTTGTGGGTCTGCTGCTTTTGATGTGTGACCCTGCAGATGTGACTTCCCAAATACCACTCATTTTCAACATTGAACTAAGGTACTCTAAGGTATATTAATGGCATAGTTCAATGTTGAAAACTATAGTATTCCCCTTTAACTAAACCGAGCTTGTTATACTGTAAAGCAGTGGTTCTTTTCTCAACCTTTTCAGGCTGTTACCCCCAAAATAATCATATTTTAACTAGAGACCCGCCCACCCTGACGAGCACGTTGAGGCATTACATTTTGTATACAGTAACATGGTTTTATTTTCACAATATTTGTGAAAATAGCAGATCTACAAATAGCAGGTTGCGTGGCGTTGTGAGCATGTACTGTAGATCTTCTATTTTCACAATCTCTGCCTCTAATACAATATTTAACAATTTGGCCAATGTTTAATTTGTCATTTTAGAGATATTCAAAAGTTATTAAATGTGTCACTTTAGAAATGTGCAGATACCCTCTATACACTTACACTTTATGCTGGTTTACTGTTGAGTGAGAAAACAATGTTGCACTTAAGTTAATCATCTGAGGACCCCCCAAAATAATTTGGGGACCACTCTGGAGGTCCTGACCCACAGGTTGAGAATCACTGCTGTAAAGGAACAGACCTGCAAGCCGGAAATCTTGACAGCATGAAGCTGCGGCTAGCCAGGCGGATGAGGGATATGGCGTGACTGACGGTGGAATAATACCAGTCGGGGCTTGTGATGAGGCTGCTGCCTGATGGACAGGGGGCTGGAGTGAATGGGAGAGCCCTGTGGTGTGATGATGACCTCCATGTGGACGGATGGACATGGCCTGCTACGACGTGGAGGTGTAGATAGATAGATAGATAGATAGATAGATAGATAGATAGATACCTTTATTATCCCACGGGGGAAATTCAGTTGCCCAGAGGCAGCACAGCAGTTAAAGGTTACAAGTTACAAAGAAGTAAGAAAAAGAAAAAGAGTACTGTTGTGTACAGTCAAAAAAAGCAAGGCACAATAAAAAGAAGAATATAAACAAAGTGTCGAAAAAGCTGTCACAAAAAAAGAAGGAATATATACATAAAGTGACCAAGAAACAATCTCATAAGTGACATGTCACACACAAAAAAGCAATACTCAAATACTCGCACAACTTAAAGCAGTGCCAAACAAAAAGTGTATATAACAGTCAATGTTAGTCAGTGCAACACAAGTATCTCACCGCCATATCAACACAGCAATAGTATTCAATTCAACCAACACAACTCAATAGTGCAGGGCCAGAAATAAGTGTCCACAGTCAGTGCAAATAAATCAAGAATATCTTTTTTTAAAAAGCAAGAAAGGTGCCACAGCAAAACGCCACAAGCAACCCTCTCTGGGAAAGTACTTGGAGGTCAGAGTCAGTACAATTTTGTTCCACTATTGTAAGGTAACAGTTGTCCTAGGTTATCCTATTTGGCCTTGGCAAGCGACCGTTTTGAGTCTTGTTGTATTGCTTGAGAGCAACCGGCACAAAGGACTTTCCTAATCTTTCGCACCTCCGTCCTGGGTAGCGGAAACGGTTGTTTCCTCTCTTACTCCAGTAACCGAAGATCTCAGGGTAGAGGACACACAGAGCACACACAGGTGAAGATCTCAGGGTAGTGGACCCACAGAGCACACACAGGTGTGTGCTGAGGGGAAGTGTTTGGGAGCACTGAGTGCAGTCCTACAGTAGTGGGTTAACTGGATTTGCTCATGAAGCATTTGTTGGAGTGGGATGTGCTGGGGCGTCCGGGTTGGTGCGTGGTTGATGAGGGGGCATATAGCATGTGAGGGAAGGAATGGCCACGTCTATACGGCTATAGAGGGTATGCGCATGCATAAAGTGAATGGCAAAACGAGTGGCAAATGAGTTGCAAAGTGAGTTTAACGTGTAACTTAAATCAGATAGGACTTTTCTGTTCGGATGTATGGGCTGTCAAGGCCAGAAAGTCGTTCTTTGTCACTCAGTAGGTGTTCCCGCATAACTTCCGGGTATGATGATGATGTCACGCGCATACCCTCTATACAGTTCACGGTCAAGCAGGTGGCCTGATTATACTGCTGGCAGATGTGATAATAACAGATGTTAGAAATAACTAGAACTGCACTCTGTCGAGGTGCCAACTTGTTCCTTGTAGGCCATACATGGCCTACTTGTGCGCCAGCAGAGCACACCATGAGGTGTGCGTGTGCCCTGCTGGCCTCATTGGCTGTTAATGAAGACATTACCAGGAATATTCTTATACTATAATACTGCCAAAGATGTTGGTCCCTGATTGGGCTACGGTCTTCAACAAGAGGAGACACCGACATACATACAGTACATACATACATACCCAGCCGATTACAGTACTTGCACGCTCTGCTTGCGCAAGTACTGTAATAATAATAACCCTTCAGTTTATGTACTGTATAGTGGGAAGGTATTGCGTAGCTGAGCTGAGTTAAGAAACCATTTGGTAGTGCTGGGCCATATGGCCTTGTCTAATGTCGATATTTGATATGACTCCATATTTATCAGTATTAAAGCTGTAAATTTCCTCTTCTATTTGAATATTTCTGTCAAGTTTCACTTGAGCATAATTACAAACGTGAGCTTGTAGAGCTATAACAACATCTGGTGTGTGTGTGTGTGTGTGTGTGTGTGTGTGTGTGTGTGTGTGTGTGTGTGTGTGTGTGTGTGTGTGTGTGTGTGTGTGTGTGTGTGTGTGTGTGTGTGTGTGTGTGTGTGTGTGTGTGTGTGTGTGTGTGTGTGTGTGTGTGTGTGTGTGTGTGTGTGTGTGTTGTGTGTGCGTGCGTGCGTGCGTGCGTGCGTGTGTGTGCGATGTGTGTGCGCACATGCGCACGTGTTTGTTTAAGTACGTGCATGTGTGAGAAAGCAAGAGGAAAATCAAATGTTTTGAATAGCCTTCTGAATCCCCTGTATAAATGGGAATCATGTCCTTAGCTATATGGAATGAGATCACTGATGTTATCTCTCTCCATTTGCTGCTCATTCTCCCAGAACAGGAGGAGCTGAACATAGCATAGAGATTACACTTAGTGCCGTACAAGGAGTCACGGCTCTCTTTAGCTTCATACATTAATCGTACTTGACAATGACTTTCATCATCGGCCAATTGAACAAATTTGAAGTGGCCTGTCTTCTCACAACCGCTTTCATATAAGCCTTAACAGACAGCACTTGTTTGTTTGCCGTTGGTATTGCCTGTAACTGAACCTGATTTCCAAATGACAGACACTACGTTTCCTTTTCCTTTTTGGAACAACATGTGGAGTTGTGTGGAGAGAAAGTGAAAAGAAATCCCAGTGGAGTGCTTGTTGCCATGAGTGGAATGGCCAGGAGGGGACGAGCAGAAGTGGAGTGAAGGGCCTGCTGGCGTGGGAACGGTCAGGGACTTGAGTGGATGTGGAGTGGAGTGCTTGCTGGTATGGGTTGAAAGGCAATAAGTAGAAGTGAGTGGAAGCGCAGTGGGCCACTTGCTGGCATGAGAGGGAGGCGCGTGAGCATAAACGTGGTGGCACACTTGCTGGCATGAGTGGGAAGAGCTACAGTATTCACTTGCTGTAGTGATAGGGAGAAGCTATGCACTTGCTCTCGAGGTGTGCACTGGCAGTGATTAGTGCATTCTTGTGGCCTGAGTGGTGAAGGGGAATGTGTCTATCCGTGAGGACCCACTGGGGGCAGGTCACCGTCCATTGGGGATCAAAGGACAGAAATGTCTGTCTGTCTGTCCGTCTGTCTGTCCGTCCGTCCGTCTGTCTGTACACGATGAACACTGCTGGTTTTAGTAATCCCATGGCTTTTCATCTAGCGCCACCCGTAGGCTGAAATGTCCTTTTGTACACAAAATAAAATCCAATGTACTATACTGGTTAGATTGCCATGAAACATACTGAGTGCACTATGCCTCCTGGAGAATGAACCTGCACGGCCTTTCCTCTTTGTTTTTAAGCCACACTTTTTTATTTATTGTTAGCCACACTACTGAGAGCATGGGCGTAGCAATGTCAGTCAGTTCAAACCACTTTGGTCCAGTAGGCCTTGGGTGTAAGCAGCACACACAGCGAGGGGCTGCCTTTATAGTCTTACTGATACTGCCTTATGAATGCACGTCTTTTAATGCATTTCAACTGCAGGTTTGTGTTCAGGTCTGTTGAGAGCTCGTGATTAGCATATCCACCTGAACATATAGAAGCCAATCAGTATGACGAGCATTCTTTACTTATCTAGGGCAAATCACTGATTACAGCATATTCCAAATATACCGATAAAGATAATTTGCTTTAATGGCAATTTAATGGCTCATTATATGTCCTAACAACTCCCTTTTTTACATAGATTCATAAACATACAGACAAAATAATGAAATGTGATTTTAACTGATTATTTCTTCAAATTAGCTCCAGCAGATGCAAGGAGAGTTAAGGGCTTCCATAAGGACGTTTGTGTTGAAAGCTGAATGCAAGCTAAAACGCCCCAAACTGGGCTCAGAGAACAGTGCCAGGGTTGGTGCCAAGATTGTCCAACTAACAGCTTTGTTTATGTTTATTTGATTGGTCTGAATTTCCTTTCCCCTTCAAACTGACAGGCTGAACATGCGCTGGCCGAATATTAGTGTTTATTATTCTTATCATTAGGCAAATCCTGAAGCAGTAAATGGTTTGTTTGTCTGTTGGGGTCTGTAAGTTGTAGAGGCATTTTAGGAAAATCTACAGCATGCACATACAGTATAGCAATAACTGTCTAAGTGATGGAATAATTTGGCTTTAAATCATATTGTTGTGTGTGTATGTAGCGGTTGTGGGAACTGAAAACGGGGTGGACACCAGAGGTGGTGGCGGCCCATTGGGACAATGAACCCCACACATGTACAAACATCCTTTTCCCTTTACATACTGTAGGCCTACACCGTTAAAGTAACACTGAGGATTGTTCTATGTATCTGGACAGTACTGAGACCAAGTGAGTGGAGGGCTCTTGTGTCAAAGACCGTAAACCTTTCTGTTGCATCAACAGTGCTCGAGTGCTTTCTTTCATTCTTTAGCCTGATTTAAATGTATTTGTTTGATGGTGACTGACGCTCTCCATAAATAGCAGATACATTACAAGCTCACAGTGTGTTGTAACTTGTGAACGATGTTGGGTATCGTTACATTTTGAAGTAACTCGTTAGGTTACTTTCGTTACTGACTTGAAAAACTAATCTGTTACGTTACACCGCTACCCAATGAGAAAAGTAACTTAACTAGATACTTTTTCCGTTACCGACCATTAAAACCTTGCCTGGCTCCAGCCCATAGACCCGCCCACTCTCTGAGCGGACTGATTCTCTTGGTCTGGTGTTGTCGTATGACGCTAACTTGATATGGTATCTTGGCGTACCAGCCAATGAAATCAATGCAAGACAGAGGAGGGGGTGGGTCTAACTTTTGAAAATCAACAGAAACAGTGGAGGGGGGAGCTCAGCCAAAGCTCTTAATTGCTCCCTTTGAACTTCAAAGGGGGGTTGTGCACACCTCGTTAGCATCAAAGACAACGACCTGTTTGATGCCTGTCATAGAGGGGAGGGGAGGGGGGAATGTTTTTGTGTACACACAAGTCAAACACAACCCCTCCCACCAGATCTTTTGTGATTGGGAATTTCAAATTTCAAATCCCCTCCCCTTTGAAATCTCTTGTCAATGGGACAATGTCAGACTCAAGCTCAGCAGACAACCCACCGTTGTCCGCCGCCGTCCAGATACCGCGGGTGTTATCCACACGATCCGATGATGTAGCTCCACTTTAATACCCTGCCGACGCGGATTTTTACACACGGTCAACTAAAGGCATGGGCACTACTAATATCTCCCCGTTGTGAGGAAGGATCAACTTGTACAGTATATTACAGACGGACGCAGCAGCTTCTGTCGTTTCGTGGGACACGGAGCACCAGAAGCTACTTATTATAACTCTATGACCAGAAGTCCAGAACAGTGAGTGATTTCCTGGTTTCAAGATGACGCACGTTGCGGAGCTGCGGAGATGAAAGGAATGCGATTGGCTGACTGGAGTAACTTGTGAATGGGAGTATACGTTTTGTGAATGAAGTGACGGGAGAATTACGTTGCATCAGGCGAACAGAAAGAACAGGGAATTATAGGTCTTAAATACTTAATTAACGCCGTTATTTTTTGGGAAATGTAACTGGTAACGATCCCGCTATATTGCCAAGAGTTACTGGGTTGCCACCAAAACTAACGCCGCTACGTAACGTAGCGCCGCTAGTTACACAACACTGGTTGTGAAACGGCATATTGTGAGTTTGTAGATCTGCTGTGTTTGCAGAAAATCATCATTGCACGACGAAGTAGAGTTTAAGCATTACCCTTCCTTGTAGCCTCACTTTTCACTTCACCATCTCAATAGCAAGTCTCATGAACTCCTTTTAGAGCCAGAGGAAGCAGGGAGCCCAACTTAGCACACAACTCAAGTGCAGCACCTGGCAAATTTGATCTCGAAAGCGTTTAATTGAGGAAATGCATTCAGCGGCATACAATAGTATCAGTGTGGGATCCAGACAGGGCTATTTGAATGAATAGAAGTAGGCCGTTTTCCACCTGGCCAAACTTGGATTCGTACCACCGTAGGGTAATCAACAGAGTTACTGGAGGGCACCGAGGGCAAAGTGACTCATCAAGTTTTCCATGGCAGTGGGAATGCTTTCAATTGAGCCATGAGGTAAATAATGAACGATGAAAAGGTCACACATTTTCTGGGGGGAAAAAGACGTGTCCTTTACGTTTGAGACGTAGAACCGATGTAGAAGAAAACGATAGCAACTGTGCCCTTGGCCGAGTTGAGACTTTGAAAAAGGCCAACGGAGGGAGATGGCTTGAGCCGAGAGGAAGGCTCTGCAAACTTTACGCGTGTTTTCCCTGAATGATCGTGACATTTTTGGCTCTACCGTAGAACACTGGGTTTCTTCATGGTGTTTTTCGTGTTGTCGTTTTTTCTCTATACTCACATTATAATGGCATAGAAGTGCTGAGTCATCGCGTCTTTGAGGCGGCGGGAACTCCACTCACCTGTGTGAGATGCAGGTCCTGGAACCCAGCAGCACTTTATTTCAATCACAACCAGCTGCCCGCACGTGTGAAAATGCACACTAAGCCACATAACTTTGTTAAAATAAAGAGCGAACCCGTTTTTTAAAAGATGTCCAGATGTGTTGTGGAAGGGTTGTTTTTCTGCTGAGGACTGCATCCACGCTCTTGAAACACCTGTTGTTTTCAGCAAGGTAGAGCTCCTCCAAGGACTTATTTGGTCAAACATTTTGTCATATGACACGCACGCACGCACGCACGCACGCACACACACACACACACACACACACACACACACGTTGACATAGAAGAGCACCTCACTGACTGACAAGGCAAGTCATTCCTAGGCAAAAAGCACACACTCTTATACTGTTGTACGTATGATGCACCACTGTACCAGGGCTGATATTGCTAGCTCACGAACAACATTCAATTCAATAACAGCCCTAAAAAAAAGTACTCTCATTATCCCTGTGTAACACATGGGCATCCCCTACGAGGCGAAGCGAGATTCCGTAAAGTCAAATATACATGTCTTTTAGGGCCTGCTATTGGATCCACATGCCAGGGTTAATTTACAGGAGAACACACTTCTACATGTGTAACCCTATGACTTTTTGATTGTTACAATTACTTGTGCATGGCTCTTGTTAAGGCTCCCGACTGTTTATGGTTTCCGGCTGAGTACACAGGTTCAAATATTTTTTCTCCTCATTTACGGGGGAGGGGGGAGGGGGGGTGGCGGCGGCGGTGGAACAGCAAAGGCCTCCTCCGAGGGTTTGCCGCAGATGGTCTAATGATGTGTAGGCAGAGGACCCCACACTGGAATATTTGTTCCCTCTTTCTTTCTTTCTTCTCCCCTTCCCTCCCTCCTTCCCGCTCTCTCCCCGGTTTTGTCATTTCTCCTGCCAACCGGCAACGCTTAGCTCCCTGAAAGCCATAAAACGAGTGTTTTAACAAAAAACACTGGCGTGCCTTTCCAGTCCTTCAAAGGGGCCCTTCTCTGGCGCTGGAGACAGTACAGAGACGCGGCTCATGTCTCGTTGGATGTTCTTAGACACATTCTCAATAGACAAACAGAGTGAGAGAGAGAGAGCGAGCAAGAGGGGGAGAGAGAGAGGCAGAGAGAGAGAGACAGACAGACAGACAGACAGACAGACGAAGTGAGTGATGGAGAGAGAGAGAGAGAGAGAGAGAGAGAGGAGGGAACATTCGCATGCTAATTCCAGGCACCGCCACAAACTCCAGACACATGGCACACAGTGACAAAGACAGAGTAAAAGGAAAAAAAGGAAAAGGAAAACAAAGACATGAAAGGGTGACGGCGCAAAAAAATCCCAAACACCAAATCCTCCAGCGACTATACCTGAGATGACCATGGGAGTGAGGAGCAGCTGCCAGGGCTCTCGTCGGGAACACTTTAGCGCTGGGTTCTGGCCGTGTGGTCCCTGGAGGTTGTGTGTGCTCCAATCGCTCTAATGAGCGGGCCCTCCAGGCCAGCCATTGTGGGCTCTGGCTCCAGGCTTCAACCCATGCTGTTCTCACCACAAAGAAACAAGCCAAGTTATTCAATGATTCCTTTCTGGCACCCCTGGTCAAAACGTCTCCTGTTCCAGCCTCTTACTACCACTCTCTCTCTCTCTCTCTCTCTCTCTCTCTCTCTCTCTCTCTCTCTCTACTGCTGCCCTTCTTCTCTTCTCTCTTGCTCTCTCTTTTTGGAGCGGTGAAAGCGCTCCCAATGAACAGGTATATCCGTGGGTATGTGGCTGGCTGGCTGGCTGGGTGGCTGGCTGGCCCTGTCCGTAGCCTGGGCAATACCTTGAGTGGCCACACACAACACACTAGTTAAAGGAGGGGCGCTGTTTTGTGCAGGCCAGGCACACTCACCACTCACTCACAGGCACAGTTTACACTCACTCACTCACTCACATAGGGTACAGCTGCTCAAATTCACCGCTCCACTTCGAACCGAGGTTTGATTTTTCTCTTATTTTCTGTCTTTTTTCTGTCTCTTTAATGTGGTTGGAATAGTGAATGTGAGTCAAAAGGAGCATATGTTCATGTCCTTACAGTTAATGGATACTTTGTACTTGGTTCAATGGATCAAGCAGAATTGATGCTATTCTGTTCTGTTCTATTCTGTCCCATTCAAGACGGTTCTGTTGATGTTTGAAATGCAAGTTGAAAGTCCAGGAGCATAGACCCTCTCACACATATGAGGTACTTTATTGGCTTAGTCTTCCTGGTGGATACGGGAGCGCTCATGCATTTGGCTCTGCCCTCGGGCCAGTTGAGCGAGCGTCAGTGTTTTGACAGCATGCGATAGCTCGTGCTAACGGGAGAGAGGAAATAGCATCGGCAGAAAGCGCGGCCAGCTCTGAAGTAGGAGGTCCATCTGTACAAACAGCCCCTCGTTAAGGGAGTTATTAATTACGCCGCGTCATCAACCAAACATTCGTCGGGGAGAGATGAGACGAAGAGATAGAGGGGGTGGAGAAGAAGAGACTGGTGAGGGAGCAAGAGTTGGAGGGAAAGATGGAAGGAAAGAGGGAGGGAACATTACAGTATCGGAATCATAGACACATTCAATATTGATTCTTTGGCTGACGCTGTAAATCTCCACAGAAAGAGATGGTTACAGCTGTGAGTGACGGCAACAGTCCAGAGCCATCGTTTTGGAAAGGAATTCTCGTTGAGTGATGTGTTTTCTTAGATGTAACATGAAAACGAATTACCATCATGATTGAAGTATTTGTGTTCTAATTCTGCTGTAAAAGGCCACTGAACAAAGAAGTATTTTGTCCCTGTCGCATTTTATGCTTCTTTTCTTTTGGATGATGATGTAGAGCAGTGGTTTTCAACCAGTGGTCCCATGGCTAAATGATGGAGAGTTGCTAACCAAATGGACCCTTATAGACCTTTAACTCTTGAGAATGTAAAATGAAACCAAATGGACCCTTACAGGTCCATGAGTTAAGGCCCATTCCCACTGGGCCAGATAAACAGATAAAAAATATCTTTCTCCATTCAAGTGGATGGTAAGATACGGATAAAAAATATCAACACCCGTATTACTTCATTTACAACAAGTCTACACGTTTAGAGAATGTAGAAGAATTGTTTTTTTGGTTGACCTGTTATCTCTCCTATGGCACTACATCAATATAACATGGAATTGTGGACAAGATTCTATCCTAACAACATATTCTAAGTTTTTGGTCTGAGAGGCTGCAGTACATTTCATCAAATGGTGGTTCGTGGCTCAAAAATGCCAAATAAATAATGGACCTTGACATGAAAAAGTTTGAAAACCATAGAGAGACTGGAAAAACCAAGGGCAGAGACGCAGGTGTTGCATTCAACACTGATATGCCCATATATTGGTATGCCTGCATGGAGTTGTTTGTATACAGTAGTTATCCAGAAATGCCAATCTGACTAAGAGGCCCATATATCGGCATACAGGGGTCCGGTTGTCCAGAACTGCCGACTACTCAGGTGTCCAAATATGGAGATATGGATGATGCAATCAAAAAGATGATGTCTGGTGTCATCTGATATCATCAAACCAGATGTCCATATATGGATATATAGGGGACAGACAGACATACAGACAGGCAGACAGATACAGAGATCTCCAAATGTTCATAAAAGGGACACAGACAGACGTACAGTATACAGCAGGTACTTTAACACGCATTTCCAATTTGCATCGTCCCGGGTAATCTAAACTAATCTATGTACAAAAGCGCAACATCTCTGTGCGTGCATGTGGTACTATATGTGTGTGTGCTTGTGTGTCTGTAACTGTCCTTCGCACATCACCAGAACCGTCCGTCGTGTGTATTGTGTGAAGTCAGGTGGATCGGCGGTGCTCCAAAAATATCTACAAGTACACAAATCCCCAATGTTCTCTGATGTCATCAAGTTATGTCAGAGTACTGAAGTCATAGACTGGCCTCCAAGTACTATGATAAATGGATACGGCACCAAGTACCCTGACAGTGACCCTGTGTACAAAGGTACAACGGGTTAGCAACTGAAGGCGCATGCTTTCCCAACGGTCATATTTCCCAACTGGCATCAGCCTATCAAAGAAAAGTCATTTATAACGTCAGTCATCTTTGACATCATGATCTGACTCTGGAAATGTAAACGTAACGGGGAAAGCCCAGTTGACTTCCGAAGCAGAATATTTTGAAAAGTATAAAACATGTGGGACAAATATTGTGGAGTTACTATACTGGTAGTGTACACAAGAAATCGGCGCTGATCGGTCCAGCTGTTTGCAAAATTAGATCCACACACACACACACACACACACACACACACACACACACACACACACACACACACACACACACACACACTCTCTCTCTCTTTCATTGATGTCTAGCCTCCAGCAGAGCCATGCCGTAAACACATGAAAAGATGAAACATAGAGATACAAGGTTTCCGCCCGACGTCGACGATAACGACTGAGCCACCAGGCACCCCAACAAGTCTTTTTTCTCCTCCCTATCACGTGCCTCCTCTTAAATTTAAGGGGAGAGAGGTCAATTGCAAACCCCCCCAGTTTTCTGCTTTCAAGAATGTCTGCAATGCTTCCCAGGAATCCTGCCTTGTTGACTTTGGTTTGGGATAAAAGGTGCAGCCTCCTCTGTTCTCCCTGCTGATCCGAGAGGTGATTAGACGGGCCTCAACGTGAGCCCCTGCGCTGCACTGCACAGCACAGCACACCGCTCCAGATAGATTAGCCCTACGTTCCTTTGCACTCCTGTTATTCAGGGGACCATGTTACAGATAGATGACGGAGAGCGGAGAAATTAAAAGAAGAATGTCGGTCGGAGGACAGGATAGCTGTGGTTAGCTGTTGAAGTGGATGTGGGCGCTGGTGGTGGTGGTGGGGCGGAGTAATTGCTTTGAAGGTTAGCGAGGGGTCACCAAAGTTCAGGTGATGGCTTTGCGCAGATGCTCCGGCATGCCTGTAGGCGTCTACAGTGGTGGAAGAAGTACTCGGATTTGTTCAGTAAAAGTAGCAATGCCCCACTACACTATAAAAACACTCTATAAAAAGGCCTGCGTTCACAATTTGACTTGAGTAAATGTTCAAAAGTATTGCCATGAATATATAGTAGGGATGCACCGATATGCAAATTCTTAACCGATACCGATGTTTAAAATAACAATTTAACTGATAGCCGATACTGATACCGATAGTTGTTGTTTTTGGTGTTATTATTTCCCATTTTGGGCCAGCGAAACAAATAAATCAACATTATAAGAAATAACTGTTTAGAAACTGCTCTCTTGGTAGGCTGCAAATAACCAACACACCAACATAGCAGCACACAATGTATGCTTATCAACAACAGATAAATATCGGTTGGAATTAAGCAGAGGTGCCACCCGTTTCCCCTAGCACTGACCCCATGCAGGACCAACCTTGTGCGCCTCCCAGCTCACATGGTCACCAATCTCACCATCGACCCCCATTCCGTCTAAGAAGCAATTTCATTTACATTTTTGTTTCCCTTAAGCCATAGATTCACCACAAACAGACCCCGCGCTCACACAACACCAACAGCCGATACTCAACTGATGGAAATAAGGATATCGATACAACAATGAACCAAAACTCCTGGAGCTTTAGTTTCCTGTCAAACGAAAGAGTTGATTTTGGACAGGCGTCTCCCCCCCCCTCCTTCCTCCATTCCCCTCCCTCATTCAGTGTTCCCCTGCATATACTGCAATTACCAGCCCCACCCCTCAACCACCCGCTCCCCGAAGCTCCCATCAGGAAGCTGTAAGTAAGACTGGCGTTTTTAAATAAAGGCCATTTCCACACGCACCATACGCCGATGCATGGGTGAGAGAAAATCGGGATTGGGCTCGCAAAGGGCCAACAATAATATTGTGTTTAATCTAGATATCATTACATGCAAAACGAGCGGGAGAAATTCAAGGGCACCATTGTTTCCCACTGCCATTTTTTTCAGGGGTCCAATAATGGAGTGTTTCCTTAAGAAACCCAAACCAGAAGAGACATGTGGAGGTGCCACTTAAATGAGGGATGGAGAGAGCAAGGTTCAAGAGACAGACAGACAGACAGACAGACAGACAGACAGACAGACAGACAGACAGACAGACAGACAGACAGACAGACAGACAGACAGACAGACAGACAGACAGACAGACAGACAGACAGACAGACAGACAGACAGACAGAGAGAGAGAGAGAGAGAGAGAGAGAGAGAGAGAGAGAGAGAGAGAGAGAATGAGTGAGTGAGAGAGGAAGAGAATGAGAGAACATTTTTAGTTCCACTAGCAGTGTGATTCTTTGGATTGCGGTCCATCACTTTGGTCCCATACAAGATATGTCGAAAGTGACTTGGCTGGATTGCAATGGAATTCATGCTCCCAGAAGATAAACTCTACTCATTTTGGTGACCCAGGGGGCTTTCCTAAAGCTACAATTTGTGATTATGTATAACTAGATGCTGCTAGGCAGGCCTGGAATTTCTTCATTTTGAGGGCAAGGCCACTTGGCCTTTGGTGTTGTCCATTTTTTGAGGGCACAAAGGCCAAATGCCAGGGCAGGAAGGTCATCAAATAAAACAAGATTTTGGTCAATTGAAAGAATTGGTTGAATTTAAGGGTTAGGGGTGATAACCTATTTACAATCTGATCCATGCTCAGCCCTGCACCAATCAAAGTCACTGGATTGGTTTAAAAATGTGTGAGTGTGTGTATGTGCGTGTGCGTGTGTGCATACGTGCGTGCGTGCAATCTGTGCATGTGCTTTTTCATTCACTTGAGATCACATCATGACAATATAATCAGTATTATTCTTGCCCCTTGTGTGCAGCTAAGCCAATCCCAGCACCGGCCTCAGCCCTGAGCAGAGCTTGGCCTGATATAATTGGCTGGCCGGGGGGTGGGGGTGTTGCCCGCTGACCTGCCCTGCTATTGTTGGGACGACAGTAATTGGCGGGAGAGCCAAGATCCAGTCACTGCCACCACTGGGGGGGTATTACCATGACACCCACACATTTCTATGGAGTCTCTGAAAAGTTGTGTGAGTGTGTTCTAACCAGTACGGGGTGGGAGGGGTTCATGCGTGCATGCGTGCGCGTTCGTGTGAGTCTTGGTGCGTGGGAGGCGTGTGTGTGCATGCGGGGGCGGGTATGGGGCAAGGTCACTGGATGAAGAAGGTATTGTCAACAGTTGCTTTATAACCCGCAGGTCTTTGAATTTATTATGCGGTGTCTCCTTGCTAGTATAAATACACCATAAATCAGTGGTTTTCAATGACTTTTGCAATGAGAGCTGAATGTTTTGCATTGACGATGAAGTCAGGATCCGATATAGAACTTACACGTTTCTTTATTTAAGCTGTCTCTGTCTGTAGCCAGGCAGTGGTGTAAAGTAACTAAGTACATTTACTTAAGTACTGTACTTAAAGTAGTACATATAATAGTTTTACTTCTACTCCACTACATCTCGGATCCAAATATTGTACCTTTACTCTATATTTACCTTTACACTACATTTATTTGAAAACGTTAGTTACTAGTGTAGCCTTGGCCGGGAGGCAAACCCGGGACCCCGATAGCCGATGGCATGTACGTTACCAGTCAGCGAGCAGCAACGCACACACTGTATAGCCTACACTAGTTACTTTGCACGTATCAATTATAATATTATAAAACATTATAAACCACTTTAGCCCTATTTTATACCGTGGCTAATTGAAAATAGCCACAAGCTCACGCAACGCGTCGCATCAGCCGATCTACAAGCTCACAAGGTGTCGCGATGCAACGCGCTGTGAGCTTGTAGATCGGCTATTTTTAAACATTTTGGTGCTTTAAGTACATTTCGACACCAACACTTTTGTACTTTTACTCATGTACTTTTTTAATTAAGGACTTTTAGAGTATTTCTACATTGCAGTATTAATACTTTAACTTTTTTGTAAAACATTTGAGTACTTTTTTTCGCCACTGGCAAGCCAGGTCGGTAAATGTCTGTGACCCGCTGCCAAAGAAATACAGCATGACCGTAAACCTCACACACCGACACAGTATGCTTACAGGGGCGTCACACCAAATTCTGGGCCCTGGGTACAAGGATTCACTGCGGGCCCCCCATGAATGTTAACTACTGAAAAATAGCAGATATACAAGCTCACAGCGCGGCACCGAGTGCCGCGCTGTGAGCTTGTAGATCTGCTATTTTTGAAAAATCGTGAAAATGTGTGCAAGAAACCTATGTCAAGGACCCCCAAGATGATATGTATTTGGCCACGGACCCCGATCTCAAAATATTTAGTTCCAGGGACCCCCCAGAAGCAAAATTTGAGTTAGAAATGTTCGCTTAAAAAATACATATATTCAAAGATTTTCACACATTTTCACGACTTTTTCAAAAATAGCAGATCTACAAGCTCGCAGCGCGGCACTCGGTGCCGCGCTGTGAGCTTGTATATCTGCTATTTTTCAATAGATAAAGTTACTAGGTCCCCTCCACCTTGGGCCCCAGTAACTCAGTCCCACTTTCCTACCCCTTGTGACGCCCCAGTACGCTTACATCTGTGGAAACTGGAGGGAAACGTGGAATCCCTCGCATCCCACAGCGCCATTGTTCCTGTGAGACAATGGATGTTTGTGTTTGAAACCTTTTTTTTTTAAAAACCATCTTAATATCGTCAAACATGGCTTCAGAAACAAAAATATACGCAGATGATGTTCACTAATGTCTCCCATCCCTCGGCGAATCCGTATTTGTAGTGTGTTTACATACCGACACTTATACTCCAAAACAGAGGCAGTACATGATGTACTGAATAGCCTCTGACCACACTGTTCATTCCAAGGTTGGATCGCCACCCATTCGGAAGAAAAACATACATTTAGGCAATATGTTTTATCATCGTACGGAATCAGGTGTTCCACACAGATGAATGTCTACTTAGCCAGTACACTAGTGGTCGCTCATTGACATGTATTGGGCCAAGCCCAAAAGTAAATGGACTTGTATTGTAAACAGTACTACAGTTTTAGTGAGCATGTGTCCAAAAGCAGGGTGTATGGTTGGAAGTTGAGCCATCAGAGGGTTTTTTTCCTCTCTCGAGTCCTACTTCTTTTTTTTTTTTTTAACTGTTACTGTATGTGAAGCGTCTCTGATATCAGTATACGATATATTAACAACATATCAGTCTGGACCCCAAATATTTACAATAAAATGTACCAGCCATCATATCATTAATTAAGGGCCCCTGTTAGCCTAGGGCCCATAGAAAAATAAATTATTTTGTCACCTTTGTTATGGAATTACTTGTACAATTGTGAGAGTGAGACAATGTGTGAACATATATGGGTCAAGTTTCGTTCGCTGGAAATGAAGCCATTTCCGGGTTCTCGTTGAAGTGCTGTTGACGATAATGGCCCAGCAGATGCCGCTATTTCACCTTCTACTGGTGTCAAGAAACGTTTAGCTCAAGGTTAAGTCTACGAGGATTTGGAGAACTTTGCACTTGATTTTATAATTAATGATAAAGTAGGCTATGTCTGTGCGTGCATGTGAAGACCCAACCTCCAGCATTCATCTGATTCATTTCCGTGTTCATTTCTAAGAAAGATGGCGGATTTGCACTCTCTGAAATATAGGCTTCATTTTACGGTCTGTAGAAACCAATGGCATAGCGCTGTCCATTTCTTCTTTACAGTCTATGGTCATGACTCTGTATTTCAATAAGCATACACTCACTGACAAATCTTCATTTTCTCCGTCTGATTTAATATTTATGAAACGTTCGTCAGGCCTTTACTACATGGAATGGGGGCATGCATTGTGGTATTTGTACCGTACATAATCAGATGGTGGATATTTTTTGTTTCACCTAGTAATTTAGACCGTTCTCTTCCTCTGTTCTGCATTTCTTTTAAGAGCAGGGAACCGTTCTCAGAGACAGGGAGGATCAGCTAAATTAGAATATCTGCCAACCACCAGAATCCGATCCTCTAGATTTCCTCGACTGATTTATACCCTTCTATTACGCAGGGAAGTAAAAGGATAGGATCAGCTAATGTCCCCTCTCTTTCTCTCCCTCTTTATTCCTCACTTTTAACTATCTTCTTCCTCCTCCATAACTCCTCAAAGAGGATGGGAGGACGAGGACGGAGGATGAGAGGGAGCTTAGAGAGGGTGAGAATGCCACGGGACGTGATTAGCCAGGACCTCCCGTTTATGATTTCTGTATTACAGGCGCTCGGTGCCAGACATTCTCTCCATGGAAGGAATGTCTTTCTAACCAGTTCCATGTGAATGGGAACCACAGCCCGTTGGTTGGGTTGAGGGCTCAGCCTTAAAACACAACACCAAGAGAGAAGTATGTGGAGGATAGGAGGACAAGGAAAGGAGGATGGGGGGGGGGGGTGCAGCAGAAAAAGAAGAAAGGGAGAAAAATGGGGAGAATCAAAAAAGAAAAGAGGGGAGGGATGGAGGTGAGTTGTTGGATATGGCGTACAGATATGCACAGGGCGTGGTGGGATTCCTTTGAAAATAAACTTTCTGCATTTCAGAAATGGGTGAGAAAATGTACGTTTTCTCCTTGTTATTAGCTGTGCTAAGCTGCTCTCCAAGTGCTAAGGCCATAAATTAAAGAGGAATGTGGAATTTGACTTAATGCTAAGTGGTACTTCAGCTTAATGATTGAAGTTGGAAATGTGGTGAAAGGACAGGCTAATATGTTTTCCAGTCACAACAAGGGTAACGGGACTTCAGTTTTATAAGGCCGCAAGAACCAGTACGAGAGAGAAAGAAAAGCCAGGAAGTGAGAGAGTATGACGCAGTAGACCAGGGACATGCAGAGATGTTAGAGAGGCAGGGGCTGACATTTCTAAAAGGGCCTTTTGGTGAAAATATCGAAAATAGCAGACCTCCAAGCTCACAACACGTCGAGCTTGGAGGTCGGCTATTTTCAGTACTTATAGCACACTAAATTATATGAAAAAGGCATTGTGGCATACAGCATGGATTTCTACACAGAGAGGGCAATTCTTTCAACATAAGATGTTGCATTGAAGTTCAGTCGAGTATGGACATGGCAATTCTCTTGAATGCTGGTATGGCATGGAAAGGTGTCATTAGCATTTCTCTCACCATAGTAAAACTGCATTCATGGTCTGGAGAGAAGGCACTTTTTACAGATGGATAAAAGGGCAGGGGCTCAAGCACCCTTTGATGTCTACGTGTGTGCACGTGCATGCAGTAGACTGCTGCGTTTCTAGTGCATAAACTGTTAGTTTATATTGATGAGAGTTTCAGATAAACTGCTGTTATCACAAGCAAAAATAACTGGCCATTTGAATAGCAGGTTATAATAACTTTGGCTGAAGCGTGAATTGGAATATAACTCATATCCCAGTCAAAAGGTCAATATTTGGGTGAAAGTTACTCATATCTATAGGCCTATATATATCTCTGCTGCCTTTGTTTGATGTTTAATTACAGTGGCCGTCTATCATCAACCCAGATCTAAGTGCAAACAGTCGACATGCATGGACATCAAACAACGTCGTAAAAACCCCAGCATGTTCCTCATGTTTAAATTAGAGGGTTCATAAATTCCAAGCAGACGTGCTCGTGACAAATTTATGCAATTTGAACAGTAATTGCAACAATAACAACTCATTAATATGTTTTCCAAAACGGCCCTTGCTCTGCAATTCACATTGTGCTTGACTTCCCACGAGAAGTATAGCCCCCCCCCCTCCACACACACACACACACACACACACACACACACACACACACACACACACACACACACAAAAGTCTGCTAGTTGGTTGCGTTTTACAGCCCAAGATACATAGCGCGGCAAAGGATGCAACGTGTGAACGTTTGTTTGTTTTGGAGTTTTTCACTGGACGGGAATCACGGGATTGCTCTCTTGGTGATTTTTGGCTGCATGCAACAGAAGGACAACAGCGTTTTGCTGGGGTCGGCTGTAATAACCCCCCGCCCCCCACACGCACGCACACACACACACACACACACACACACACACACACACACACAACCTTTGCCAAGCGGTGCACGAAAAGGCATGCTAACAGCAGGAAGGAGCTTATCAGAGCCAGGACTCTAGCCAAACGTTGCACCAACGATTTCGGATGAAATATGCCACCATGTATGAGCATGTTTAACCCAGCTATCAGGCAAACCCAAAAGATTATTTTGAACATAAGACTGTCAATATGGCATGACTGACCCTGGCCAAATACCACAATTTGACAATTTGCCTCTACATTACATGATGCAGGAGGCTTGCCCATGGGGTCTGTGAGTGCCATAAGAAACTCTGCTGTACCTGTAGAAGACAAGGGAAGCAAGACAAGGGAAGCAAACTCCTCGACCTACTCTACCATTAACAAAGAGCAGCAGGCACCATTAATACTGCCAAGGAGAACTGTAAAAACGTTCATGACAAGTCCACATACGTGCATCCATCTTATGTAGAAAACTCCCATGAAGACAGGCCACAGCCTCAGGCTAGCAGGAGGTGGTAGGCGTAAATGATCCCAGTGCTAATTGGTTAAGTAGTAGAGTGAGCAGTGAGTGAACTGCTGGGGACCTTCCTGGTAGTCGGGGAGCCACAGGCCCAAAAGCTCAAAGAAAAGGGTTGAACCTGTGATGTCATGACATACTTTTTATTTTAGTTTTTTCTATTAATTTGGTCATTAAGGTACGCAGAATGAGAGGCCTGCTCTGCGGGAAACTTCGTAAAAAAAAGTTGGACATTTATATATTCAGTCTGACTTCACTATAGAGCATCGCAGCGGAAGTGGATTCCTGGGGTCACTTAATATTCCCCATTCATTTTTGCCATAGACTTTTACAAAAATATTTATAACAATTATGTTAAGCCTCGAACCAAGCCATCCAGGATGGAGGTGAATCATGACCATATAACCTTTTTTTCTATGAAAATAACTTTTTGAAAATCGCTAAACAAAGGGTAGTTATTAAATGTAGTATATCAAATAATGTAATATTAAAATATGTTTTCACATAGGATCAAAGGTTATATGATCATGATTCACCTCCATCCTGGATGGCTTGGTTCGAGGCTTAACATAATTGTTATAAATATATTTGTAAAAGTCTATGGCGAAAATGAATGGGGAATATTAAGTGACCCCAGGAATCCACTTCCGCTGCGACGCTCTATACAGGAAAAGAAAAGAATACAACAAATAAATCTGCTTTAAGTAGCATGTGAGGGGTCAAACTAAGGGTTTCTCATGATTCTGAATCCATTGGAAGCATTTGTTTTGCATGAAAAACATTCCTTGGGCTAAACACGGCACCCACAAAACTATGGTTTAGTGATGAGTCATCACTCTTCAGTTTTGTGGGTCAGTTTTTAGCCCAAGGAATGTTTTTTTTTTTAATTATTTTTTGTGCAAACCAAATGCTTGCAATGGATACAGAATCATGAAAAAACCCTAGTTTGACCCCTCACATGCTACTTAAATCAGATTATTTTTTTGTATTCTTTTCCTGTACAGTTCTTTTCGCGATGTTTCCGGCAGAGCAGGCCTCTCATTCTGTGTACCTTAATGTCCAAACTAATAGATAAAACAGAAATAAAAAGTACGTCATGACATCACAGGTCCTCTAAAATGTTGGGCCTGTGGCTCCCTGACTATGGAGCCCATTACTGGGATGGATGGATGGGTTACACTGGTGCATCAGCAGGACTATGGAGATTAGGGATGTAACGAACGATACATTTTACGATACAATAGAAATATTTCCCCCCTGTATTCCTTATATCCTCAGTCTCCATATGGCCCCCAGCCAATTTCCACATAATCTCCGGGGTCATCAAGCTGTACAGATTCCATTCCAAGTGGCTATGACTGACTTCCAAAGTTTTAGGGCCCTGGGTAGGCAACCCATTCTGGTGGAGACCTGTGTTCCGAGGTTTCTTTCTCTTTATCGCTTTCTCTCTCACTATCTTTCTCTAACTGTCTCCTTTCTCTCTCTCTCTCTCTCTCTCTCTCTCTCTCTCTCTCTCTCTCTCTCTCTCTCTCTCTCTCTCTCTCTCTCTCTCTCTTGCCATAAGACCTCTCTCTGCCTTTCTTCCCTCTGCTCTCTCTTTCCATCTATCCATCCTCCCATGTTGTAGTCTTTATCTTGTAGTGTGCAGAGCCAAGAAGCTGCTGTTGGTTGGTTAGTAACTTGCCACCTCGCTGGGTGGTCCCGCTGCACTCTTCTGCCGTGCTGTTTGCACAGTTCAGAGGTCATTGTTTTTCTGGCACGTTCCTCCATCGCTAGCCAAACCCAGAGGGCTGCTGCCTGTTTTCTTAACTGAAAGTGTACAAATGTAACCGAATGGACCGGCAGCGGCCCGGGCGTACATTTGAACACTCTCAGAGTTACAAATGGAGAACAAAGAAGAGGAAAGAAAGAGTGAGAGAGAGAGAGAAGGTCAGAGAAGGAAAGAAACATGAGCACACGCATGGCCTCCCAGAAGAACGAGATGGCACTTTACTGTGTACATACACTACACAGCACGTGCGTGTGCACATGCGGATGTGAGTTTCGGCCCACTCTGCCTGACATAAACTGCGGTTTGTTGCCATAAGGCCTGGCACCTACTACTGACGGGCTCATGATTTATGTTCCATTTTGACAGCTTACTTTGTGTAATGTACGGTTGAATGTACAAGCACGCACGCACGCACCTACGTACGCACGCGCACACACGCACGCACGCACGCACGCACGCACGCACGCACGCACACACACACACACACACACACACACACACACACACACACGCACGTTTCCATCCCCGAGCCCACCCTTGTCCTCTCAGTTTCACAGGAATAAGTCACCCTAATGAATTTTGTCTGAAGAAAAAGTATTTCCCCCAACGGGTGTGTTACGGATCAAACGGTCCCTCAGTCACTGCTGTTTTATGGCTTATTCATCCACACAGAACAAGGTCATATTGTTTCCTTATTTAAAAGTTTCCCCCAAACGATCAAAGGGGGAATATATGGTTCTTTCGTTTACAGTTAATGTTTCCAAAATGTCTGACGGAGGGCATATGGGCCAATTTGTTTGTTATCGTCGGGGGACGAAAATTAATAATCCTGATTCATTTCTCATTGCAGAGAGTAATTCCTGGAGTGGTACGACGGGAACCACGGTGCCGTGTCTGCGACCTGCAACCTCCCTCGTGTCTGGAGGACAGTGGGTGGCGTGGCAACGTGTGGAAACAGCTGTTTGGGAAGGAGGTTCCTGTGAGTATCAGGGTCAGTACGCATTCAGCCAACCAGTCAGGAAGCCAGGTGGGGCAGCGAGTTTAGAAACTCTAGGCTTGCTAAGGGAAACCACGCCCCGCACTCATTTTTGAAGCTTGTGATTGGCTGAACCAGAGGTTGGGAGCGCTCTGTTGTAGTCACTTGGACCGCGCGAGGTGCACCAAAACCCAATTATCATTGCGTTTATCGTGGGCTTGCCCAGGCCGTAAGGCATAAATAGAACGATTGCATTAACCACGGCTTCGTAACTCGCGCGGCGCTCCGCCGGCCGCGCGGCCCTGGCCCGCTCTTCGCGGCATAAAGAGTATCTTCACATTTCTAAAGTGTCAATTTAAGGACCTTTTAATACCTCTAAAATGGCAAATTAAACATTGTCCAAATCGTCAAATATATAGATGCAGAAATTGTGAAAATAGCCGATCTACATGATCACAACGCCTCGCATCGCAAGGCGTTGTGAGCATGTAGATCTGCTATTTTAGAAATAGAACGTTTTTTTTTTTTTTTTTTTTTTTTTTTCAACTTCAACTTGGGAGTCGACTTGTGTAATGAAGTCGACTTGTCGACTTTTTCGTTAATGCCCTAGTGTGTGGGTGTGTGCACGTGTGTGTGTGTGTGTGCACACGTGTGTGTGCGCGTTGCTTGCCGACAGCGCTTGCTTCAATCTGACAGAGTTTTGCCGAGAGAAGAGACAGCCAGAGTGTTTGGCCTTAAAGGGGCCGAGGCAGCAGACAAACAAACTCTCTCCCCCGGGGGTTCTCCCGGGGTCATCAGGTGGTGGAGAGGGTAAGTGGGTCTGTCATAATAGGCTTACAGTGTGTGGCTGGGAGGAGCACCGATGACCTCCTGAGGCGCTCGCAGAGCCACCGGCAGAAGCTTTTTCAGTGTGAGCTCGGCGGGGCAAAAGGTCGCGGAGGAGGAGCGGATTGTTTTGTCTCTTGCGGAGGTCGCAACCCCAGCTCGTTTTAGTGCTTAGCTTAGCAAAACACACAAGCTTGCAGTAACTCTATAGTACTGATGGTTGGCTTCTTTTCTCCTGGTGGAGAATGAAACTCTTGGGGCAGCCGTAGCCGAGTGGGTAGACTGGGAACCAGAAAGGTCACCGGTTCGGCCCTCGCCTCGCCCCGGTCGAGGTGTCCCTCATCAAGAAATGTAACGACTCTTAGTGCTCACCATATCACGCTCATCTGAGTCATCTGAGCAGCCATGTGCTGGGAGAAGCTGTAAAAGTACTTTTCCAAGGTGATCAAATCAATTTGAGATGGCGGTGAACATGGAAGAGTGCATGTTCATTTTTCTATTTGTGACTCACAAATGTAAGGTTTTGTTTGGTTCCATGCGTTCACTCTTATGCATTATAGTATCGATGTGCCTATGTTTCTGCTCCACTGCTCACATTTCAGCCATTGCTGCTACATTTACGGCCGCTGCTTACAGTACCATTCCTGCATGTCATCACCCGATCCCCAAGTTATCATCCCATAGATTGGGATGAAATCAGCAGCACATTATCCCATAGCTATGGCCGGTTTGGGCCCAATCGCCCCAGTTAGTTGGGGCTTTGGGTCGTTTATTAGCCTTTCCTAACGCTGATAGAATGTGTTGTTTGGGGCAGATCAGCCTTCATTATGGGCAACTCGGTCACGTGACCGATGTCATCATGTTGGCGGTGGTTCGAATCTACTTGATTTTCTGAAATGATTTCCACCCCTTTTTTAATCCCAAAAGCTTTCCTGTGGCATTTTCGTGCCGACGTCTTTATTAGTATCAATAAAAATCCAACCCAAATGTGGTTATTCCTCTAGCTGATTCCCGCACCGCCCCACGGCCTGTGGGCCACGGGATCAATAAAGGAATCTATCTACCAATCAGTCAAGTCTGTACAACACGGCTTTTTAATGTAGGTCTACTTTTTTTTTTTTTTTATCGTTTTCGTACGTGTCAGCCTGTATTATGACATTCCAATTCCAACTTTAACATGTTAGATAGTGTAGTGGTCATTGCTGCTGGCACTAAGGATTTTTGCCTCTTACCAAATGCAAATGGTAAGGCAGGTTCGAATCCGGGAGAGGAAAGACGTGGTCATTTAATGATTTGACTGCAGCGTCTCTGCATTGGCTTTTTTTTTGCTTAAAAGTACATTTGATATAACTAATATGTATAAATAATGTAAATATAAATAGATAATTGCGACCGTAGGTCGCATTTACAACCAAAACCTCCACCGGCTGTCCGTCTGTCTGTCTGTCTGTGAGTCAGTCACACTTTTGCCCTGCTCATATCTCCACAACCGTTGCCCCCATCCATGCCACATTTTGCACACACACTCCTTACCTGCCAAACTACAACCTCCAAGGACCCCCGGAGCTTCAGGGACCCCCAGGTCCCTGGGGGACCCCCAGGTGTAAAAAATGACCAAATGTGCAAAAATGACCAAATGACCACCCCAACGGGGCTGCTCACGGGGAATTCCTGGGGACCACCCACTCCTGCTGCTCCAGAAGGGATGCAAAAGTGGTGACGCCCCCAGTGGAGGACCCCCTCCACTGCAGCTCACATAAAATGCCGTAACTCGGCCTAGGAGCGTCCGGGAGAGCCGGGGCCGGTACCTATTCGTCCGCCAAGGCAACGCGGAGACCCCACCCCTCATTTCTCACATGGCCCTCTTCTAGCGCCACCTTCAGGCCGATTTTTAAAACACATTTTTGGCCACTGCTCCTACAGTTTTGGCCCTAAAATCACACAAATTGCTACACAGTATGTCTACACTCATCCCATCAACATGAATCTGTCCCATATAGCGCCACCTTCAGGCCGATTTTTAAAAACACATTTTTGGACACTGCTCCTACAGATTTTGCCCTAAAATCACGAAAATCACTACACAGTATGTCTACACTCATGTCATCAACATGGATCAGGAAGATTTAGGAAAAAACTTTTTTGCCCTATTTGTGGAGATAAGTGACCTACGGTCGCTTATCTCCCGATTAGGGAGTCTTACTGGTTAGATATAAATGCAAGCAAGCTGTGACCCTTGTTTGGAATGTTATGTGTCTGTCATTCAAGCTATTTTTGGCAAATAGATTTGGTAGAGAGTGAAAAAAGTATCAAGTACGTATATTATTGCGACCGTCAGGTCGCAGTTACTATCAAAACCTCCATCGCCTGTCTGTCCGGGGGGGCTGTAAATTAAAGTATCAATGTTCGGTGCAAGTTACACTTTATTCTGACTCGCCTTTTGACGCTGAATCCAACTAACCCGGTCTCGTGTCTCTACGACGCTCCTAACTCCAAAGGTCAAGGAAAGGTCAATCTAGGCTTCAAAACGGGCCCTCTGTCCTTAAAATCAATAGAAAATTTAAAAAAAATCCTTCTGTTTCAGGCAGGGCAAACTTTTCATGTTTGAAGGATGCCAGATCCAACGGAATTGGTTTCGTGTCTCTCCGACACTTTAAACCCTTTCCGTTTGTGAAAAAGACACGAAATTTGCGCGCCACGAACACGATGACACATTTTTTTGGATAAAAAACACTTATTCCGACTTACTTTTTGACGCCAAGTCCGTTGGTGCTGGTCCCGTTGTGTGAAAATCTTTCGGTCCGTTTCTAACACTCCTAGAAGGGCTAGCGCGGGTTCTAGAGGGCGTAGAGACAAAAGGCAAACAGATTCTTGATCCGCTCACCGAGACGAACGCGCTGATGTGTGTTTCATTTCTGAGCGACCCCTAGGGAGATAACTCTAATTCCAAATAGGGTTAGCGTTCACTCCGTACAGGAACATCGTAGGGAGATGACACACACGTCAGCGTGTTCGTCTCGCAGAGATGAACGCGCCTATATAACTCTCCTCGCACACATACACTCCTGTGAGGAGATTGATATCTTTGGCGTGCTGGCCAAAGCCCTCTAAGGGCTATAGACTCTATGAGCCTTGTGAAATTGGAGATCCCAGGGGAAAGAAGGTTGTAGAGGAACATGTGAGACATCAAAACGTTCGTCTCGGAGAGCACTACAACATATCTCAGAACCGAGTTCTGACGTCTTATCGTCTTTGAGTTGTTAAGGCTAAAAGGCTAACCCTAGGCTAACTAGGGTTGGCGTTGGTTCACGAACCGATGCATCTCATGGGCTCAACTTTTAGTATGTTGTAGAGCGCATTGAGATGCACACGTGGATATGTTTTTCGTTTCTGTGCGACATTCCCGGTGCGACGCTAGGTTTAGCCTTCTTTTAATTACTAGAAAATCACAATAGAAATATTGGTTTACTGAGTGTCGACCTGAGGCTTAAAATTACATGTAGTTTTGGATAAAAAATATACCGGAACACCTAGTGACCCGGAACTACCTAAAACACACCAGGAAGTGGCTATTTGAGGCACTTCCTGTTACTCGATTGAAATAAAACCTGTATATTCAGATTCAGCGCACCTTTTTAGGGGTGTCGCGTCCACAGGAAGGGGCGGAGCCATTTGCAACCAAGTCCTATATTCATAGCTCCTCATTACCTTTCATTTGATATGTGGTACGTCTCTATCAGCCTTAGTGGTAAAGTGGTGCTAAAATTGGCTCTACATGGTTCTCATCGCGGTTCACTAATATTCTCTGTATCGTTCCAATTTTAGCCCAAAAATTGAGAGAGAGAGACGTGAGAGAGAGAGAGAGAGACAGACGGACGGACGGACGGACGGACGGACGGACGGACGGACGGACGGACGGACGGACGGACGGACGGACGGACGGACGGACGGACGGACAGACAGACAGGCGATGGAGGTTTTGATAGTAACTGTGACCTGACGGTCACAACAATTGACTCTACATGGTTCTCATCGTCTTCTCTAATATTCTCTGTATCGTTGATCGATTTGGTCATGTTTGCACTATTTGGCGGCGGTGGCAGGGGGTCCCTGGGGGTCCCTGGAGGTCCGGGGGTCCTGAAGGTTGTGGTTTGGCAGGCAAGGAGTGTGTGTGTAAAATTTCACATGGATAGGGGCAACGATGGCGGAGATATGAGTAGGGCAAAAGTGTGACGTGACGTGATGTGTTGTGACGTGACGTGACGTGACGTGACGTGACGTGACGTGACAGACTGGTGGACGGACTGGTGGACGGACTGACGGACGGACAGACAGCCGGTGGAGGTTTTGATAGTAACTGCGACCTGACGGTCGCAATAATATACGTACTTGATACTTTTTTCACTCTCTACCAAATCTATTTGCCAAACATAGCTGATCTACAAGCTCACTTATAATAGTAGTCTTAGTAGATCAATGCACCATTTAACAATATGGTAAATTGAGAATAAAAGTTATTAAGCCTCTTATAAAAACTCATATTGAATGACAGACACATAACATTCCAAACAAGGGTCACAGCTTGCTTGCATTTATATCTAACCAGTAAGACTCCCTAATCGGGAGATAAGCGACCGTAGGTCACTTATCTCTACAAATAGGGCAAAAATGTGTTTTTCCAAAATCTTCCTGATCCATGTTGATGACATGAGTGTAGACATACTGTGTAGTGATTTTCGTGATTTTAGGGCAAAATCTGTAGGAGCAGTGTCCAAAAATGTGTTTTTAAAAATCGGCCTGAAGGTGGCGCTATATGGGACAGATTCATGTTGATGGGATGAGTGTAGACATACTGTGTAGCAATTTGTGTGATTTTAGGGCCAAAACTGTAGGAGCAGTGGCCAAAAATGTGTTTTAAAAATCGGCCTGAAGGTGGCGCTAGAAGAGGGCCATGTGAGAAATGAGGGGTGGGGTCTCCGCGTTGCCTTGGCGGACGAATAGGTACCGGCCCCGGCTCTCCCGGACGCTCCTAGGCCGAGTTACGGCATTTTATGTGAGCTGCAGTGGAGGGGTCCTCCACTGGGGGCGTCACCACTTTTGCATCCCTTCTGGAGCAGCAGGAGTGGGTGGTCCCCAGGAATTCCCTGTGAGCAGCCCCGTTGGGGTGGTCATTTGGTCATTTTTGCATATTTGGTCATTTTTTACACCTGGGGGTCCCCCAGGGACCTGGGGGTCCCTGAAGCTCCGGGGGTCCTTGAAGGTTGTAGTTTGGCAGGTAAGGAGTGTGTGTGCAAAATGTGGCATGGATGGGGGCAACGGTTGTGGAGATATGAGCAGGGCAAAAGTGTGACTGACTCACAGACAGACAGACGGACAGCCGGTGGAGGTTTTGGTAGTAAATGCGACCTACGGTCGCAATTATCTATTTATATTTACATTATTTATACATATTAGTTATATCAAATGTACTTTTAAGCAAAAAAAAAGCCAATGCAGAGACGCTGCAGTCAAATCATTAAATGACCACGTCTTTCCTCTCCCGGATTCGAACCTGCCTTACCATTTGCATTTGGTAAGAGGCAAAAATCCTTAGAGCCAGCAGCACTGACCACTACACTATCTAACACGTTAACGTTACAATTGGAATGTCATAATACAGGCTGACACGTACGAAAACGATAAAAAAAAAAAAAAAGTAGACCTACATTAAAAAGCCGTGTTGTACAGACTTGACTGATTGGTAGATAGATTCCTTTATTGATCCCGTGGCCCACAGGCCGTGGGGCGGTGCGGGAATCAGCTAGAGGAATAACCACATTTGGGTTGGATTTTTATTGATACTAATAAAGACGTCGGCACGAAAATGCCACAGGAAAGCTTTTGGGATTAAAAAAGGTGTGGAAATCATTTCAGAAAATCAAGTAGATTCGAACCACCGCCAACATGATGACATCGGTCACGTGACCGAGTTGCCCATAATGAAGGCTGATCTGCCCCAAACAACACATTCTATCAGCGTTAGGAAAGGCTAATAAACGACCCAAAGCCCCAACTAACTGGGGCGATTGGGCCCAAACCGGCCATAGCTATGGGATAATGTGCTGCTGATTTCATCCCAATATATGGGATGATAACTTGGGGATCGGGTGATGTCATCGCCTCCACCTCCGCCCCAAGTGGAGCGCGGAGCGGGCAGTGACTCCCCTGCCCTCTCATTTGTTAAGCTTTAAGGTGTATGCTCGCAGGGAGTGGCAAGTTCAGAGCTAGGTGCCAAAATCAACTCTGCATATAGGCTGCCATTCATTCTCAATAAATCTGACTGCTTCACATGGAGTTGTCTGACTTGAGCTATGAACCGAGCGCCAAATTGGCTTGTTTCTTTTTCTGTGGTCGAGAGAGGGCTGATGTCATGTTGAGCTTTGCTGAAACGTATACATGAGCTAAAGGACTTATGCTTTTTCCATTTATTTTATCGTAGCTTTCGTTTCATAATTATGCATATTGATGAAGTTCAGTCATTGGACAAAAGCACCTCCCTCCCCTCCCCTCCCTTCCCCCTTTCCCCTTACATCTAAAAGCCTGTGTGGAATTTATGGGATGTGCCGTCGGTTGGGGCTCCGGTCCTGCAAAGTACTGCAGTTGACTTTATTTATTCTAACCTGATTGTTTGGGTTTGGGGATTCTGCCGCTCCTGCTGCGAAGGAAATTGCCCTCTTGCCTGCTGGTTCTGAAACGGAAAATGGTTTTAAGAACTGCGACAAAACAAAACCTAAGCTTTTTCTGTGTCTGTCTTTCCCTTCCTCTCTCTCTCTCTATCTCTCTCTCCCCCCCCCTCTCCTCTGTGTTTGCGTGGAAGGGCTGTTGGTTTCTCGCTGGCCCGCCCGGCCATGCGAGCGCGGCCGCAGTCCAGGGGCGTAAATTGGGTATGGCAGGGGTATGCAGCTGCCATACCCTGGCTCCGGGGGGAAAATAAAAGTCACTTTAGAATATAAATCCATGAATGTCTCTTTGTCTATCTGTGCTGGTTATTATGTTGTTAAATTACAGTACAATAACTTTCATTCTCCCCATCTTGACAAGATGGTATATTCCCAGGTTCCGTAGATCAGCACAGGTGTAATGCATTATTGTTAATTGTGGCACGTTTACTAACATGCCAAGTTTAGCTGCACTTAGGCTGCCATATCCAGCCCAAGAAACTGTAGAAATAAATAAATCTATCATGACTGTTGCTAAGGTATGGCACATGACTGGTGGTCATGTTGCCATACCTTAGCTTTTTCTGAACTGATGCCACTGCCGCAGTCCCCCGTTATTAGTTAGTTGCATGCGGAGCAGAGAGGCTCTGTCAGCGAGAGGCGGGGAAACGATGATGTGGGCCACTTAGACGGAGGAGTGACGGCCTTATCAGCGCGGCACAGAGCCGCGTGAGTCGTTCATTGTTTAGCATGCATGCAGGCAACGTTGTTGGGCCTGAACAGAAGTCTGGCAGCAGGATGATGCATCAGTTAAGTAAGTGGTTGGGGAAATTAGAGCTACAATGTGTGAGAGAGAGTGTGTGAGAG